>NW_027526570.1:0-341806 GCF_052857255.1 Amblyomma americanum | reverse complement strand
TTTCGGTCAAAAATAGCTTGTTTCGTTGTATTAAGCACGAATACATGCTTTTCGTGCAGTTAAAAGAGAAAAAGTTTTGACGAGTATCACGTGGAACACTTGTAATACCGATATGTTGTGATTTAGCTCGTTTCGGTCTAAAACAGCTTGTTTCGCTGTATTAAGCAAGAATACATGCTTTTCGCGCAGTTATAAGAGAAAAAGTTTTGACGAGTATCACGTGGAACACTTGATATACCGATGTGTTGTGATTTAGCTCGTTTCGGTCTAAAACAACTTGATTCGCTGTATTAAGCAAGAATACATGCTTTTCGCACAGTTATAAAAGAAAAAGTTTTGACGCGTATCAGAGGAACACTTGTAAAACCGATGTGTTGTGATTTAGCTCATTTCGGTCTAAAACAGCTTGTTTCGCTGTATTAAGCAAGAATACATGCTTTTCGCGCAGTTATAAGAGAAAAGTTTTGACGAGTATCACGTGGATACTTGTAAAACCGATGTGTTCAGATTTAGCTCGTTTCGGTCTAAAACAGCTTGTTTCGTTGTATTAAGCAAGAATACATGCTTTTCGCGCAGTTATAAGAGAAAAAGTTTTGACGCGTATCAGAGGAACACTTGTAAAACCGATGTGTTGTGATTTAGCTCATTTCGGTCTAAAACAGCTTGCTTCGCTGTATTAAGCAAGAATACATGCTTTTCGCGCAGTTATAAGAGAAAAAGTTTTGACGAGTATCACGTGGATACTTGTAAAACCGATGTGTTCAGATTTAGCTCGTTTCGGTCTAAAACAGCTTGTTTCGTTGTATTAAGCAAGAATACATGCTTTTCGCGCAGTTATAAGAGAAAAAGTTTTGACGCGTATCAGAGGAACACTTGTAAAACCGATGTGTTGTGATTTAGCTCATTTCGGTCTAAAACAGCTTGCTTCGCTGTATTAAGCAAGAATACATGCTTTTCGCGCAGTTATAAGAGAAAAAGTTTTGACGCGTATCAGAGGAACACTTGTAAAACCGATGTGTTGTGATTTAGCTCGTTTCGGTCTAAAACAGCTTGTTTCGCTGTATTAAGCAAGAATACATGCTTTTCGCGCATTTATAAGAGAAAAAGTTTTGACGCGTATCAGAGGAATACTTGTAAAACCGATGTGTTGTGATTTAGCTCGTTTCGGTCTAAAACAGCTTGTTTCGCTGTATTAAGCAAGAATACATGCTTTTCGCGCAGTTATAAGAGAAAAAGTTTTGACGCGTATCAGAGGAACACTTGTAAAACCGATGTGTTCAGATTTAGCTCGTTTCGGTCTAAAACAGCTTGTTTCGTTGTATTAAGCACGAATACATGCTTTACGCGCAGTTATAGAAGAAAACGTTTTGACGCGTATCAGAGACACTTGTAAAACCGATGTGTTGTGATTTAGCTCGTTTCGGTCTAAAACAGCTTGTTTCGCTGTATTAAGCAAGAATACATGCTTTTCGCGCAGTTATAAGAGAAAAAGTTTTGACGCGTGTCACAGGGACACTTGTAAAACCGATGTGTTCAGATTTAGCTCGTTTCGGTCTAAAACAACTTGTTTCGTTGTATTAAGCACGAATACATGCTTTACGCGCAGTTATAGAAGAAAAAGTTTTGACGCCTATTAGAGAGACACTTGTAAAACCGATGTGTTATGATTTAGCTCGTTTCGGTCTAAAACAGCTTGTTTCGTTGTATTAAGCAAGAATACATGCTTTTCGCGCAGTTATAAGAGAGAAAGTTTTGACGAGTATCACGTGGATACTTGTAAAACCGATGTGTTCAGATTTAGCTCGTTTTGGTCTAAAACAGCTTGTTTCGTTGTATTAGGCAAGAATACATGCTTTACGCGCAGTTATAGAAGAAAAAGTTTTGACGCGTATCAGAGAGACACTTGTAAAACCGATGTGTTGTGATTTAGCTCGTTTCGGTCAAAAACAGCTTGTTTCGTTGTATTAAGCAAGAATACATGCTTTTCGCGCAGTTATAAGAGAAAAAGTTTTGACGAGTATCACGTGGATACTTGTAAAACCGAAGTGTTCAGATTTAGCTCGTTTCGGTCTAAAACAGCTTGTTTCGTTGTATTAAGCACGAATACATGCTTTTCGCGCAGTTACAAGAGAAAACGTTTTGACGAGTATCACGTGGAACACTTGTAATACCGATGTGTTGTGATTTAGCTCGTTTCGGTCTAAAACAGCTTGTTTCGCTGTATTAAGCAAGAATACATGCTTTTCGCGCAGTTATAAGAGAAAAAGTTTTGACGCGTGTCACAGGGACACTTGTGAAACCGATGTGTTCAGATTTAGCTCGTTTCGGTCTGAAAGAGCTTGTTTCGTTGTATTAAGCACGAATACATGCTTTTCGCGCAGTTATAAGAGAAAAAGTTTAGACGCGTATCAGAGGAACACTTGTAAAACCGATGTGTTGTGATTTAGCTCGTTTCGGTCTAAAACAGCTTGTTTCGCTGTATTAGGCAAGAATACATGCTTTTCGCGCAGTTATAGGAGAAAAAGTTTTGACGCGTATCAGAGGAACACTTGTAAAACCGATGTGTTGTGATTTAGCTCGTTTCGGTCTAAAACAGCTTGTTTCGTTGTATTAAGCAAGAATACATGCTTTTCGCGCAGTTGTAAGAGAAAAAGTTTTGACGCGTATCAAAGGAACACTTGTAAAACCGATGTGTTGTGATTTAGCTCGTTTCGGTCTAAAACAGCTTGTTTCGCTGTATTAAGCAAGAATACATGCTTTTCGCGCATTTATAAGAGAAAAAGTTTTGACGCGTATCAGAGGAACACTTGTAAAACCGATGTGTTCAGATTTAGCTCGTTTCGGTCTAAAACAGCTTGTTTCGTTGTATTAAGCACGAATACATGCTTTACGCGCAGTTATAGAAGAAAAAGTTTTGACGCGTATCAGAGACACTTGTAAAACCGATGTGTTGTGATTTAGCTCGTTTCGGTCTAAAACAGCTTGTTTCGTTGTATTAAGCAAGAATACATGCTTTACGCGCAGTTATAGAAGAAAAAGTTTTGACGCGTATCAGAGAGACACTTGTAAAACCGATGTGTTGTGATTTAGCTCGTTTCGGTCAAAAACAGCTTGTTTCGTTGTATTAAGCAAGAATACATGCTTTTCGCGCAGTTATAAGAGAAAAAGTTTTGACGTATCACGTGGATACTTGTAAAACCGAAGTGTTCAGATTTAGCTCGTTTCGGTCTAAAACAGCTTGTTTCGTTGTATTAAGCACGAATACATGCTTTTCGCGCAGTTATAAGAGAAAACGTTTTGACGAGTATCACGTTGAACACTTGTAATACCGATGTGTTGTGATTTAGCTCGTTTCGGTCTAAAACAGCTTGTTTCGCTGTATTAAGCAAGAATACATGCTTTTCGCGCAGTTATAAGAGAAAAAGTTTTGACGCGTATTAGAGAGACACTTGTAAAACCGATGTGTTGTGATTTAGCTCGTTTCGGTCTAAAACAGCTTGTTTCGTTGTATTAAGCAAGAATACATGCTTTTCACGCAGTTATAAGAGAAAAAGTTTTGACGAGTATCACGTGGATACTTGTAAAACCGATGTGTTCAGATTTAGCTCGTTTCGGTCAAAAACAGCTTGTTTCGTTGTATTAAGCACGAATACATGCTTTTCGCGCAGTTAAAAGAGAAAAAGTTTTGACGAGTATCACGTGGAACACTTGTAATACCGATGTGTTGTGATTTAGCTCGTTTCGGTCTAAAACAGCTTGTTTCGCGCAGTTATAAGAGAAAAAGTTTTGACGAGTATCACGTGGAACACTTGATATACCGATGTGTTGTGATTTAGCTCGTTTCGGTCTAAAACAACTTGATTCGCTGTATTAAGCAAGAATACATGCTTTTCGCGCAGTTATAAAAGAAAAAGTTTTGACGCGTATCAGAGGAACACTTGTAAAACCGATGTGTTGTGATTTAGCTCATTTCGGTCTAAAACAGCTTGTTTCGCTGTATTAAGCAAGAATACATGCTTTTCGCGCAGTTATAAGAGAAAAAGTTTTGACGAGTATCACGTGGATACTTGTAAAACCGATGTGTTCAGATTTAGCTCGTTTCGGTCTAAAACAGCTTGTTTCGTTGTATTAAGCAAGAATACATGCTTTTCGCGCAGTTATAAGAGAAAAAGTTTTGACGCGTATTAGAGAGACACTTGTAAAACCGATGTGTTGTGATTTAGCTCGTTTCGGTCTAAAACAGCTTGTTTCGTTGTATTAAGCAAGAATACATGCTTTTCGCGCAGTTATAAGAGAAAAAGTTTTGACGAGTATCACGTGGATACTTGTAAAACCGATGTGTTCAGATTTAGCTCGTTTCGGTCTAAAACAGCTTGTTTCGTTGTATTAAGCACGAATACATGCTTTTCGCGCAGTTAAAAGAGAAAAAGGTTTGACGAGTATCACGTGGAACACTTGTAATACCGATGTGTTGTGATTTAGCTCGTTTCGGTCTAAAACAGCTTGTTTCGCTGTATTAAGGAAGAATACATGCTTTTCGCGCCGTTATAAGAGAAAAAGTTTTGACGCGTATCAGAGGAACACTTGTAAAACCGATGTGTTGTGATTTAGCTCATTTCGGTCTAAAACAGCTTGTTTCGCTGTATTAAGCAAGAATACATGCTTTTCGCGCAGTTATAAGAGAAAAAGTTTTGACGCGTATCAGAGGAACACTTGTAAAACCGATGTGTTGTGATTTAGCTCGTTTCGGTCTAAAACAGCTTGTTTCGCTGTATTAAGCAAGAATACATGCTTTTCGCGCATTTATAAGAGAAAAAGTTTTGATGCGTATCAGAGGAACACTTGTAAAACCGATGTGTTGTGATTTAGCTCGTTTCGGTCTAAAACAGCTTGTTTCGCTGTATTAAGCAAGAATACATGCTTTTCGCGCAGTTATAAGAGAAAAAGTTTTGACGCGTATCAGAGGAACACTTGTAAAAGCGATGTGTTCAGATTTAGCTCGTTTCGGTCTAAAACAGCTTGTTTCGTTGTATTAAGCACGAATACAGGCTTTACGCGCAGTTATAGAAGAAAAAGTTTTGACGCGTATCAGAGACACTTGTAAAACCGATGTGTTGTGATTTAGCTCGTTTCGGTCTAAAACAGCTTGTTTCGTTGTATTAAGCAAGAATACATGCTTTACGCGCAGTTATAGAAGAAAAAGTTTTGACGCGTATCAGAGAGACACTTGTAAAACCGATGTGTTGTGATTTAGCTCGTTTCGGTCAAAAACAGCTTGTTTCGTTGTATTAAGCAAGAATACATGCTTTTCGCGCAGTTATAAGAGAAAAAGTTTTGACGTATCACGTGGATACTTGTAAAACCGAAGTGTTCAGATTTAGCTCGTTTCGGTCTAAAACAGCTTGTTTCGTTGTATTAAGCACGAATACATGCTTTTCGCGCAGTTATAAGAGAAAACGTTTTGACGAGTATCACGTTGAACACTTGTAATACCGATGTGTTGTGATTTAGCTCGTTTCGGTCTAAAACAGCTTGTTTCGCTGTATTAAGCAAGAATACATGCTTTTCGCGCAGTTATAAGAGAAAAAGTTTTGACGCGTATTAGAGAGACACTTGTAAAACCGATGTGTTGTGATTTAGCTCGTTTCGGTCTAAAACAGCTTGTTTCGTTGTATTAAGCAAGAATACATGCTTTTCGCGCAGTTATAAGAGAAAAAGTTTTGACGAGTATCACGTGGATACTTGTAAAACCGATGTGTTCAGATTTAGCTCGTTTCGGTCAAAAACAGCTTGTTTCGTTGTATTAAGCACGAATACGTGCTTTTCGCGCCGTTAAAAGAGAAAAAGTTTTGACGAGTATCACGTGGAACACTTGTAATACCGATGTGTTGTGATTTAGCTCGTTTCGGTCTAAAACAGCTTGTTTCGCTGTATTAAGCAAGAATACATGCTTTTCGCGCAGTTATAAGAGAAAAAGTTTTGACGAGTATCACGTGGAACACTTGTAATACCGATGTGTTGTGATTTAGCTCGTTTCGGTCTAAAACAACTTGATTCGCTGTATTAAGCAAGAATACATGCTTTTCGCGCAGTTATAAAAGAAAAAGTTTTGACGCGTATCAGAGGAACACTTGTAAAACCGATGTGTTGTGATTTAGCTCATTTCGGTCTAAAACAGCTTGTTTCGCTGTATTACGCAAGAATACATGCTTTTCGCGCAGTTATAAGAGAAAAAGTTTTGACGAGTATCACGTGGATACTTGTAAAACCGATGTGTTCAGATTTAGCTCGTTTCGGTCTAAAACAGCTTGTTTCGTTGTATTAAGCAAGAATACATGCTTTTCGCGCAGTTATAAGAGAAAAAGTTTTGACGCGTATTAGAGAGACACTTGTAAAACCGATGTGTTGTGATTTAGCTCGTTTCGGTCTAAAACAGCTTGTTTCGTTGTATTAAGCAAGAATACATGCTTTTCGCGCAGTTATAAGAGAAAAAGTTTTGACGAGTATCACGTGGATACTTGTAAAACCGATGTGTTCAGATTTAGCTCGTTTCGGTCTAAAACAACTTGTTTCGTTGTATTAAGCACGAATACATGCTTTTCGCGCAGTTAAAAGAGAAAAAGTTTTAACGAGTATCACGTGGAACACTTGTAATACCGATGTGTTGTGATTTAGCTCGTTTCGGTCTAAAACAGCTTGTTTCGCTGTATTAAGCAAGAATACATGCTTTTCGCGCCCTTATAAGAGAAAAAGTTTTGACGCGTATCAGAGGAACACTTGTAAAACCGATGTGTTCTGATTTAGCTCATTTCGGTCTAAAACAGCTTTTTCGCTGTATTAAGCAAGAATACATGCTTTTCGCGCAGTTATAAGAGAAAAAGTTTTGACGCGTATCAGAGGAACACTTGTAAAGCCGATGTGTTGTGATTTAGCTCGTTTCGGGTCTAAAACAGCTTGTTTCGTTGTATTAGGCAAGAATACATGCTTTTCGCGCAGTTATAAGAGAAAAAGTTTTGACGCGTATCAGAGGAACACTTGTAAAACCGATGTGTTGTGATTTAGCTCGTTTCGGTCTAAAACAGCTTGTTTCGCTGTATTAAGCAAGAATACATGCTTTTCGCGCAGTTATAAGAGAAAAAGTTTTGACGCGTATCAGAGGAACACTTGTAAAACCGATGTGTTCAGATTTAGCTCGTTTCGGTCTAAAACAGCTTGTTTCGTTGTATTAAGCACGAATACATGCTTTACGCGCAGTTATAGATGAAAAAGTTTTGACGCGTATCAGAGACACTTGTAAAACCGATGTGTTGTGATTTAGCTCGTTTCGGTCTAAAACAGCTTGTTTCGTTGTATTAAGCAAGAATACATGCTTTTCGCGCAGTTATAAGAGAAAAAGTTGACGAGTATCACGTGGATACTTGTGAAACCGATGTGTTCAGATTTAGCTCGTTTCGGTCTAAAACAGCTTGTTTCGTTGTATTAAGCACGAATACATGCTTTTCGCGCAGTTATAAGAGAAAAAGTTTTGACGAGTATCACGTGGAACACTTGTAATACCGATGTGTTGTGATTTAGCTCGTTTCGGTTTAAAACAGCTTGTTTCGCTGTATTAAGCAAGAATACATGCTTTTCGCGCAGTTATAAGAGAAAAAGTTTTGACGCGTATCAGAGGAACACTTGTAAAACCGATGTGTTCAGATTTAGCTCGTTTCGGTCTGAAACAGCTTGTTTCGTTGTATTAGGCACGAATACATGCTTTTCGCGCAGTTATAAGAGAAAAAGTTTAGACGCGTATCAGAGGAACACTTGTAAAACCGATGTGTTGTGATTTAGCTCGTTTCGGTGTAAAACAGCTTGTTTCGTAGTATTGAGCAAGAATACATGCTTTTCGCGCAGTTATAAGAGAAAAAGTTTTTACGCGTATTAGAGGAACACTTGTAAAACCTTTCTGTTGTGATTTAGCTCGTTTCGGTCTAAAACAGCTTGTTTCGCTGTATAAAGCAAGAATACATGCTTTTCGCGCAGTTATAAGAGAAAAAGTTTTGACGCGTGTCACAGGGACACTTGGAAAACCGATGTGTTCAGATTTAGCTCGTTTCGGTCTAAAACAACTTGTTTCGTTGTATTAAGCACGAATACATGCTTTACGCGCAGTTATAGAAGAAAAAGTTTTGACGCCTATTAGACACTTGTAAAACCGATGTGTTATGATTTAGCTCGTTTCGGTCTAAAACAGCTTGTTTCGTTGTATTAAGCAAGAATACATGCTTTTCGCGCAGTTATAAGAGAGAAAGTTTTGACGAGTATCACGTGGATACTTGTAAAACCGATGTGTTCAGATTTAGCTCGTTTTGGTCTAAAACAGCTTGTTTCGTTGTATTAAGCAAGAATACATGCTTTACGCGCAGTTATAGAAGAAAAAGTTTTGACGCGTATCAGAGGAACACTTGTAAAACCGATGTGTTGTGATTTAGCTCGTTTCGGTCTAAAACAGCTTGTTTCGCTGTATTAAGCAAGAATACATGCTTTTCGCGCAGTTATAAGAGAAAAAAATTTGACGCGTATCAGAGGAACACTTGTAAAACCGATGTGTTCAGATTTAGCTCGTTTCGGTCTAAAACAGCTTGTTTCGTTGTATTAAGCAAGAATACATGCTTTTCGCGCAGTTATAAGAGAAAAAGTTTTGACGCGTATTAGAGAGACACTTGTAAAACCGGTGTTGTGATTTAGCTCGTTTCGGTCTAAAACAGCTTGTTTCGTTGTATTAAGCAAGAATACATGCTTTTCGCGCAGTTATAAGAGAAAAAGTTTTGACGAGTATTACGTGGATACTTGTAAAACCGATGTGTTCAGATTTAGCTCGTTTCGGTCAAAAATAGCTTGTTTCGTTGTATTAAGCACGAATACATGCTTTTCGTGCAGTTAAAAGAGAAAAAGTTTTGACGAGTATCACGTGGAACACTTGTAATACCGATATGTTGTGATTTAGCTCGTTTCGGTCTAAAACAGCTTGTTTCGCTGTATTAAGCAAGAATACATGCTTTTCGCGCAGTTATAAGAGAAAAAGTTTTGACGAGTATCACGTGGAACACTTGATATACCGATGTGTTGTGATTTAGCTCGTTTCGGTCTAAAACAACTTGATTCGCTGTATTAAGCAAGAATACATGCTTTTCGCACAGTTATAAAAGAAAAAGTTTTGACGCGTATCAGAGGAACACTTGTAAAACCGATGTGTTGTGATTTAGCTCATTTCGGTCTAAAACAGCTTGTTTCGCTGTATTAAGCAAGAATACATGCTTTTCGCGCAGTTATAAGAGAAAAAGTTTTGACGAGTATCACGTGGATACTTGTAAAACCGATGTGTTCAGATTTAGCTCGTTTCGGTCTAAAACAGCTTGTTTCGTTGTATTAAGCAAGAATACATGCTTTTCGCGCAGTTATACAGAGAAAAAGTTTTGACGCGTATCAGAGGAACACTTGTAAAACCGATGTGTTGTGATTTAGCTCATTTCGGTCTAAAACAGCTTGCTTCGCTGTATTAAGCAAGAATACATGCTTTTCGCGCAGTTATAAGAGAAAAAGTTTTGACGCGTATCAGAGGAACACTTGTAAAACCGATGTGTTGTGATTTAGCTCGTTTCGGTCTAAAACAGCTTGTTTCGCTGTATTAAGCAAGAATACATGCTTTTCGCGCATTTATAAGAGAAAAAGTTTTGACGCGTATCAGAGGAATACTTGTAAAACCGATGTGTTGTGATTTAGCTCGTTTCGGTCTAAAACAGCTTGTTTCGCTGTATTAAGCAAGAATACATGCTTTTCGCGCAGTTATAAGAGAAAAAGTTTTGACGCGTATCAGAGGAACACTTGTAAAACCGATGTGTTCAGATTTAGCTCGTTTCGGTCTAAAACAGCTTGTTTCGTTGTATTAAGCACGAATACATGCTTTACGCGCAGTTATAGAAGAAAACGTTTTGACGCGTATCAGAGACACTTGTAAAACCGATGTGTTGTGATTTAGCTCGTTTCGGTCTAAAACAGCTTGTTTCGCTGTATTAAGCAAGAATACATGCTTTTCGCGCAGTTATAAGAGAAAAAGTTTTGACGAGTATCACGTGGATACTTGTAAAACCGAAGTGTTCAGATTTAGCTCGTTTCGGTCTAAAACAGCTTGTTTCGTTGTATTAAGCACGAATACATGCTTTTCGCGCAGTTATAAGAGAAAACGTTTTGACGAGTATCACGTGGAACACTTGTAATACCGATGTGTTGTGATTTAGCTCGTTTCGGTCTAAAACAGCTTGTTTCGCTGTATTAAGCAAGAATACATGCTTTTCGCGCAGTTATAAGAGAAAAAGTTTTGACGCGTGTCACAGGGACACTTGTGAAACCGATGTGTTCAGATTTAGCTCGTTTCGGTCTGAATCAGCTTGTTTCGTTGTATTAAGCACGAATACATGCTTTTCGCGCAGTTATAAGAGAAAAAGTTTAGACGCGTATCAGAGGAACACTTGTAAAACCGATGTGTTGTGATTTAGCTCGTTTCGGTCTAAAACAGCTTGTTTCGCTGTATTAGGCAAGAATACATGCTTTTCGCGCAGTTATAGGAGAAAAAGTTTTGACGCGAATCAGAGGAACACTTGTAAAACCGATGTGTTCAGATTTAGCTCGTTTCGGTCTAAAACAACTTGTTTCGTTGTATTAAGCACGAATACATGCTTTACGCGCAGTTATAGAAGAAAAAGTTTTGACGCGTATCAGAGACACTTGTAAAACCGATGTGTTGTGATTTAGCTCGTTTCGGTCTAAAACAGCTTGTTTCGCTGTATTAAGCAAGAATACATGCTTTTCGCGCAGTTATAGAAGAAAAAGTTTTGACGCGTATCAGAGGAACACTTGTAAAACCGATGTGTTGTGATTTAGCTCGTTTCGGTCTAAAACAGCTTGTTTCGTTGTATTATGCAAGAATACATGCTTTTCGCGCAGTTATAAGAGAAAACGTTTTGACGAGTATCACGTGGAACACTTGTAATACCGATGTGTTGTGATTTAGCTCGTTTCGGTTTAAAACAGCTTGTTTCGCTGTATTAAGCAAGAATACATGCTTTTCGCGCAGTTATAAGAGAAAAAGTTTTGACGCGTATCAGAGGAACACTTGTAAAACCGATGTGTTGTGATTTAGCTCATTTCGGTCTAAAACAGCTTGTTTCACTGTATTAAGCAAGAATACATGCTTTTCGCGCAGTTATAAGAGAAAAAGTTTTGACGCGTGTCACAGGGACACTTGTAAAACCGATGTGTTCAGATTTAGCTCGTTTCGGTCTGAAACAGCTTGTTTCGTTGTATTAAGCACGAATACTTGCTTTTCGCGCAGTTATAAGAGAAAACGTTTAGACGCGTATCAGAGGAACACTTGTAAAACCGATGTGTTGTGATTTAGCTCGTTTCGGTCTAAAACAGCTTGTTTCGTAGTATTAAGCAAGAATACATGCTTTCGCGCAGTTATAAGAGAAAAAGTTTTGACGCGTATCAGAGGAACACTTGTAAAACCTTTGTGTTGTGATTTAGCTCGTTTCGGTCTAAAACAGCTTGTTTCGCTGTATTAAGCAAGAATACATGCTTTTCGCGCAGTTATAAGAGAAAAAGTTTTGACGCGTGTCACAGGGACACTTGTAAAACCGATGTGTTCAGATTTAGCTCGTTTCGGTCTAAAACAACTTGTTTCGTTGTATTAAGCACGAATACATGCTTTAGGCGCAGTTATAGAAGAAAAAGTTGACGCGTATTAGACACTTGTAAAACCGATGTGTTGTGATTTAGCTCGTTTCGGTCTAAAACAGCTTGTTTCGTTGTATTAAGCAAGAATACATGCTTTTCGCGCAGTTATAAGAGAAAAAGTTTTGACGAGTATTACGTGGATACTTGTAAAACCGATGTGTTCAGATTTAGCTTGTTTCGGTCTAAAACAGCTTGTTTCGTTGTATTAAGCAAGAATACATGCTTTTCGCCAAGTTATAAGAGAAAAAGATTTGACGAGTATCGCGTGGATACTTGTAAAACCGATGTGTTCAGATTTAGCTCGTTTCGGTCTAAAACAGCTTGTTTCGTTGTATTAAGCACGAATACATGCTTTTCGCGCAGTTATAAGAGAAAAAGTTTTGACGAGTATCACGTGGAACACTTGTAATACCGATGTGTTGTGATTTAGCTCGTTTCGGTTTAAAACAGCTTGTTTCGCTGTATTAAGCAAGAATACATGCTTTTCGCGCAGTTATAAGAGAAAAAGTTTTGACGCGTGTCACAGGGACACTTGTGAAACCGATGTGTTCAGATTTAGCTCGTTTCGGTCTGAAACAGCTTGTTTCGTTGTATTAAGCACGAATACATGCTTTTCGCGCAGTTATAAGAGAAAAGGTTTAGACGCGTATCAGAGGAACACTTGTAAAACCGATGTGTTGTGATTTAGCTCGTTTCGGTCTAAAACAGCTTGTTTCGCTGTATTAAGCAAGAATACATGCTTTTCGCGCAGTTATAGGAGAAAAAGTTTTGACGCGTATCAGAGGAACACTTGTAAAACCGATGTGTTGTGATTTAGCTCGTTTCGGTCTAAAACAGCTTGTTTCGCTGTATTAAGCAAGAATACATGCTTTTCGCGCAGTTATAGGAGAAAAAGTTTTGACGCGAATCAGAGGAACACTTGTAAAACCGATGTGTTCAGATTTAGCTCGTTTCGGTCTAAAATAGCTTGTTTCGTTGTATTAAGCACGAATACATGCTTTACGCGCAGTTATAGAAGAAAAAGTTTTGACGCGTATCAGAGACACTTGTAAAACCGATGTGTTGTGATTTAGCTCGTTTCGGTCTAAAACAGCTTGTTTCGTTGTATTAAGCAAGAATACATGCTTTTCGCGCAGTTATAAGAGAAAAAGTTTTGAGTATCACGTGGATACTTGTAAAACCGATGTGTTCAGATTTAGCTCGTTTCGGTCTAAAACAGCTTGTTTCGTTGTATTAAGCACCAATACATGCTTTTCGCGCAGTATTAAGAGAAAAAGTTTTGACGAGTATCACGTGGAACACTTGTAATACCGATGTGTTGTGATTTAGCTCGTTTCGGTTTAAAACAGCTTGTTTCGCTGTATTAAGCAAGAATACATGCTTTTCGCGCAGTTATAAGAGAAAAAGTTTTGACGCGTATCAGAGGAACACTTGTAAAACCGATGTGTTGTGATTTAGCTCATTTCGGTCTAAAACAGCTTGTTTCGCTGTATTAAGCAAGAATACATGCTTTTCGCGCAGTTATAAGAGAAAAAGTTTTGACGCGTGTCACAGACACACTTGTAAAACCGATGTGTTCAGATTTAGCTCGTTTCGGTCTGAAACAGCTTGTTTCGTAGTAATAAGCAAGAATACATGCTTTTCGCGCAGTTATAAGAGAAAAAGTTTGACGCGTATCAGAGGAACACTTGTAAAACCTTTGTGTTGTGATTTAGCTCGTTTTGGTCTAAAACAGCTTGTTTCGCTCTATTAAGCAAGAATACATGCTTTTCGCGCAGTTATAAGAGAAAAAGTTTTGACGCGTAATAGAGAGACACTTGTAAAACCGATGTGTTGTGATTTAGCTCGTTTCGGTCTAAAACAGCTTGTTTCGTTGTATTAAGCAAGAATACATGCTTTTCGCGCAGTTATAAGAGAAAAAGTTTTGACGAGTATCACGTGGATACTTGTAAAACCGATGTGTTCAGATTTAGCTCGTTTCGGTCTAAAACAGCTTGTTTCGTTGTATTAAGCACGAATACATGCTTTTCGCGCAGTTATAAGAGAAAAAGTTTTGACGCGTGTCACAGGGACACTTGTAAAACCGATGTGTTCAGATTTAGCTCGTTTCGGTCTGAAACAGCTTGTTTCGCTGTATTAAGCAAGAATACATGCTTTTCGCGCAGTTATAAGAGAAAAAGTTTTGACGCGTATCAGAGGAACACTTGTAAAACCGATGTGTTGTGATTTAGCTCATTTCGGTCTAAAACAGCTTGTTTCGCTGTATTGAGCAAGAATACATGCTTTTCGCGCAGTTATAAGAGAAAAAGTTTTGACGCGTATCAGAGGAACACTTGTAAAACCGATGTGTTCCGATTTAGCTCGTTTCGGTCTAAAACAGCTTGTTTCGTTGTATTAAGCACGAATACATGCTTTACGCGCAGTTATAGAAGAAAAAGTTTTGACGTGTATCAGAGACACTTGTAAAACCGATGTGTTGTGATTTAGCTCGTTTCGGTCTAAAACAACTTGTTTCGTTGTATTAAGCACGAATACATGCTTTAGGCGCAGTTATAGAAGAAAAAGTTGACGCGTATTAGACACTTGTAAAACCGATGTGTTGTGATTTAGCTCGTTTCGGTCTAAAACAGCTTGTTTCGTTGTATTAAGCAAGAATACATGCTTTTCGCGCAGTTATAAGAGAAAAAGTTTTGACGAGTATTACGTGGATACTTGTAAAACCGATGTGTTCAGATTTAGCTCGTTTCGGTCTAAAACAGCTTGTTTCGTTGTATTAAGCAAGAATACACGCTTTACGCGCAGTTATAGAAGAAAAAGTTTTGACGCGTATCAGAGAGACACTTGTAAAACCGATGTGTTGTGATTTAGCTCGTTTCGGTCTAAAACAGCTTGTTTCGTTGTATTAAGCAAGAATACATGCTTTTCGCGCAGTTATAAGAGAAAAAGTTTTGACGAGTATCACGTGGATACTTGTAAAACCGATGTGTTCAGATTTAGCTCGTTTCGGTCTAAAACAGCTTGTTTCGTTGTATTAAGCACGAATACATGCTTTTCGCGCAGTTATAAGAGTATCACGAGTATCACGAGTTATAAGAGTATCACGAGTAAGTTTTGACGAGTATCACGTGGAACACTTGTAATACCGATGTGTTGTGATTTAGCTCGTTTCGGTCTAAAACAGCTTGTTTCGCTGTATTAAGCAAGAATACATGCTTTTCGCGCAGTTATAAGAGAAAAAGTTTTGACGAGTATGACTTGGAACACTTGTAGTACCGATGTGTTGTGATTTAGCGCGTTTCGGTCTAAAACAACTTGATTCGCTGTATTAAGCAAGAATACGTGCTTTTCGCGCAGTTATAAAAGAAAAAGTTTTGACGCGTATCAGAGGAACACTTGTAAAACCGATGTGTTGTGATTTAACTCATTTCGGTCTAAAACAGCTTGTTTCGCTGTATTAAGCAAGAATACATGCTTTTCGCGCAGTTATAAGAGAAAAAGTTTTGACGAGTATCACGTGGATACTTGTAAAACCGATGTGTTCAGATTTAGCTCGTTTCGGTCTAAAACAGCTTGTTTCGTTGTATTAAGCAAGAATACATGCTTTTCGCGCAGTTATAAGAGAAAAAGTTTTGACGCGTATTAGAGAGACACTTGTAAAACCGATGTGTTGTGATTTAGCTCGTTTCGGTCTAAAACAGCTTGTTTCGTTGTATTAAGCAAGAATACATGCTTTTCGCGCAGTTATAAGAGAAAAAGTTTTGACGAGTATTACGTGGATACTTGTAAAACCGATGTGTTCAGATTTAGCTCGTTTCGGTCTAAAACAGCTTGTTTCGTTGTATTAAGCACGAATACATGCTTTTCGCGCAGTTATAAGAGAAAAAGTTTTGACGCGTATCAGAGGAACACTTGTAAAACCGATGTGTTGTGATTTAGCTCATTTCGGTCTAAAACAGCTTGTTTCGCTGTATTAAGCAAGAATACATGCTTTTCGCGCAGTTATAAGAGAAAAAGTTTTGACGCGTATCAGAGGAACACTTGTAAAACCGATGTGTTGTGATTTAGCTCGTTTCCGTCTAAAACAGCTTGTTTCGCTGTATTAAGCAAGAATACATGCTTTTCGCGCAGTTATAAGAGAAAACGTTTTGACGCGTATCAGAGGAACACTTGTAAAACCGATGTGTTGTGATTTAGCTCGTTTCGGTCTAAAACAGCTTGTTTCGCTGTATTAAGCAAGAATACATGCTTTTCGCGCAGTTATAAGAGAAAAAGTTTGACGCCTATCAGAGGAACACTTGTAAAACCGATGTGTTGTGATTTAGCTCGTTTCGGTCTAAAACAGCTTGTTTCGTTGTATTAAGCAAGAATACATGCTTTTCGCGCAGTTATAAGAGAAAAAGTTGACGAGTATCACGTGGATACTTGTAAAACCGATGTGTTCAGATTTAGCTCGTTTCGGTCTAAAACAGCTTGTTTCGTTGTATTAGGCACGAATACATGCTTTTCGCGCAGTTAAAAGAGAAAAAGTTTTGACGAGTATCACGTGGAACACTTGTAATACCGATGTGTTGTGATTTAGCTCGTTTCGGTCTAAAACAGCTTGTTTCGCTGTATTAGGCAAGAATACATGCTTTTCGCGCAGTTATAAGAGAAAAAGTTTTGACGAGTATCACGTGGAACACTTGTAGTACCGATGTGTTGTGATTTAGCTCGTTTCGGTCTAACACAACTTGATTCGCTGTATTAAGCAAGAATACATGCTTTTCGCGCAGTTATAAGAGAAAAAGTTTTGACGAGTATCACGTGGATACTTGTAAAACCGATGTGTTCAGATTTAGCTCGTTTCGGTCTAAAACAGCTTGTTTCGTTGTATTAAGCAAGAATACATGCTTTTCGTGCAGTTATAAGAGAAAAAGTTTTGACGCGTATTAGAGAGACACTTGTAAAACCGATGTGTTGTGATTAGCTCGTTTCGGTCTAAAACAGCTTGTTTCGTTGTATTAAGCAAGAATACATGCTTTTCGCGCAGTTTTAAGAGAAAAAGTTTTGACGAGTATCACGTGGATACTTGTAAAACCGATGTGTTCAGATTTAGCTCGTTTCGGTCAAAAACAGCTTGTTTCGTTGTATTAAGCACGAATACATGCTTTTCGCGCAGTTAAAAGAGAAAAAGTTTTGACGAGTATCACGTGGAACACTTGTAATACCGATGTGTTGTGATTTAGCTCGTTTCGGTCTAAAACAGCTTGTTTCGCTGTATTAAGCAAGAATACATGCTTTTCGCGCAGTTATAAAAGAAAAAGTTTTGACGCGTATCAGAGGAACACTTGTAAAACCGATGTGTTGTGATTTAGCTCGTTTCGGTCTAAAACAGCTTGTTTCGCTGTATTAAGCAAGAATACATGCTTTTCGCGCAGTTATAAGAGAAAAAGTTTTGACGAGTATCACTTGGAACACTTGTAGTACCGATGTGTTGTGATTTAGCTCGTTTCGGTCTAAAACAGCTTGTTTCGTTGTATTAAGCAAGAATACATGCTTTTCGCGCAGTTATAAGAGAAAAAGTTTTGACGCGTATTAGAGAGACACTTGTAAAACCGATGTGTTGTGATTAGCTCGTTTTGGTCTAAAACAGCTTGTTTCGTTGTATTAAGCAAGAATACATGCTTTTCGCGCAGTTATAAGAGAAAAAGTTTTGACGAGTATCACGTGGATACTTGTAAAACCGATGTGTTCAGATTTACCTCGTTTCGGTCAAAAACAGCTTGTTTCGTTGTATTAAGCAAGAATACATGCTTTTCGCGCAGTTATAAGAGAAAAAGTTTTGACGAGTATCACGTGGATACTTGTAAAACCGATGTGTTCAGATTTAGCTCGTTTCGGTCTAAAACAGCTTGTTTCGTTGTATTAAGCACGAATACATGCTTTTCGCGCAGTTATAAGAGTATCACGAGTATCACGAGTTATAAGAGTATCACGAGTAAGTTTTGACGAGTATCACGTGGAACACTTGTAATACCGATGTGTTGTGATTTAGCTCGTTTCGGTCTAAAACAGCTTGTTTCGCTGTATTAAGCAAGAATACATGCTTTTCGCGCAGTTATAAGAGAAAAAGTTTTGACGAGTATGACTTGGAACACTTGTAGTACCGATGTGTTGTGATTTAGCGCGTTTCGGTCTAAAACAACTTGATTCGCTGTATTAAGCAAGAATACATGCTTTTCGCGCAGTTATAAAAGAAAAAGTTTTGACGCGTATCAGAGGAACACTTGTAAAACCGATGTGTTGTGATTTAACTCATTTCGGTCTAAAACAGCTTGTTTCGCTGTATTAAGCAAGAATACATGCTTTTCGCGCAGTTATAAGAGAAAAAGTTTTGACGAGTATCACGTGGATACTTGTAAAACCGATGTGTTCAGATTTAGCTCGTTTCGGTCTAAAACAGCTTGTTTCGTTGTATTAAGCAAGAATACATGCTTTTCGCGCAGTTATAAGAGAAAAAGTTTTGACGCGTATTAGAGAGACACTTGTAAAACCGATGTGTTGTGATTTAGCTCGTTTCGGTCTAAAACAGCTTGTTTCGTTGTATTAAGCAAGAATACATGCTTTTCGCGCAGTTATAAGAGAAAAAGTTTTGACGAGTATTACGTGGATACTTGTAAAACCGATGTGTTCAGATTTAGCTCGTTTCGGTCTAAAACAGCTTGTTTCGTTGTATTAAGCACGAATACATGCTTTTCGCGCAGTTATAAGAGAAAAGTTTTGACGCGTATCAGAGGAACACTTGTAAAACCGATGTGTTGTGATTTAGCTCATTTCGGTCTAAAACAGCTTGTTTCGCTGTATTAAGCAAGAATACATGCTTTTCGCGCAGTTATAAGAGAAAAAGTTTTGACGCGTATCAGAGGAACACTTGTAAAACCGATGTGTTGTGATTTAGCTCGTTTCCGTCTAAAACAGCTTGTTTCGCTGTATTAAGCAAGAATACATGCTTTTCGCGCAGTTATAAGAGAAAAAGTTTTGACGCGTATCAGAGGAACACTTGTAAAACCGATGTGTTGTGATTTAGCTCGTTTCGGTCTAAAACAGCTTGTTTCGCTGTATTAAGCAAGAATACATGCTTTTCGCGCAGTTATAAGAGAAAAAGTTTTGACGCCTATCAGAGGAACACTTGTAAAACCGATGTGTTGTGATTTAGCTCGTTTCGGTCTAAAACAGCTTGTTTCGTTGTATTAAGCAAGAATACATGCTTTTCGCGCAGTTATAAGAGAAAAAGTTGACGAGTATCACGTGGATACTTGTAAAACCGATGTGTTCAGATTTAGCTCGTTTCGGTCTAAAACAGCTTGTTTCGTTGTATTAGGCACGAATACATGCTTTTCGCGCAGTTAAAAGAGAAAAAGTTTTGACGAGTATCACGTGGAACACTTGTAATACCGATGTGTTGTGATTTAGCTCGTTTCGGTCTAAAACAGCTTGTTTCGCTGTATTAGGCAAGAATACATGCTTTTCGCGCAGTTATAAGAGAAAAAGTTTTGACGAGTATCACGTGGAACACTTGTAGTACCGATGTGTTGTGATTTAGCTCGTTTCGGTCTAACACAACTTGATTCGCTGTATTAAGCAAGAATACATGCTTTTCGCGCAGTTATAAGAGAAAAAGTTTTGACGAGTATCACGTGGATACTTGTAAAACCGATGTGTTCAGATTTAGCTCGTTTCGGTCTAAAACAGCTTGTTTCGTTGTATTAAGCAAGAATACATGCTTTTCGTGCAGTTATAAGAGAAAAAGTTTTGACGCGTATTAGAGAGACACTTGTAAAACCGATGTGTTGTGATTAGCTCGTTTCGGTCTAAAACAGCTTGTTTCGTTGTATTAAGCAAGAATACATGCTTTTCGCGCAGTTTTAAGAGAAAAAGTTTTGACGAGTATCACGTGGATACTTGTAAAACCGATGTGTTCAGATTTAGCTCGTTTCGGTCAAAAACAGCTTGTTTCGTTGTATTAAGCACGAATACATGCTTTTCGCGCAGTTAAAAGAGAAAAAGTTTTGACGAGTATCACGTGGAACACTTGTAATACCGATGTGTTGTGATTTAGCTCGTTTCGGTCTAAAACAGCTTGTTTCGCTGTATTAAGCAAGAATACATGCTTTTCGCGCAGTTATAAAAGAAAAAGTTTTGACGCGTATCAGAGGAACACTTGTAAAACCGATGTGTTGTGATTTAGCTCGTTTCGGTCTAAAACAGCTTGTTTCGCTGTATTAAGCAAGAATACATGCTTTTCGCGCAGTTATAAGAGAAAAAGTTTTGACGAGTATCACTTGGAACACTTGTAGTACCGATGTGTTGTGATTTAGCTCGTTTCGGTCTAAAACAGCTTGTTTCGTTGTATTAAGCAAGAATACATGCTTTTCGCGCAGTTATAAGAGAAAAAGTTTTGACGCGTATTAGAGAGACACTTGTAAAACCGATGTGTTGTGATTAGCTCGTTTTGGTCTAAAACAGCTTGTTTCGTTGTATTAAGCAAGAATACATGCTTTTCGCGCAGTTATAAGAGAAAAAGTTTTGACGAGTATCACGTGGATACTTGTAAAACCGATGTGTTCAGATTTACCTCGTTTCGGTCAAAAACAGCTTGTTTCGTTGTATTAAGCAAGAATACATGCTTTTCGCGCAGTTATAAGAGAAAAAGTTTTGACGAGTATCACGTGGATACTTGTAAAACCGATGTGTTCAGATTTACCTCGTTTCGGTCAAAAACAGCTTGTTTCGTTGTATTAAGCACGAATACATGCTTTTCGCGCAGTTAAAAGAGAAAAAGTTTTGACGAGTATCACGTGGAACACTTGTAGTACCGATGTGTTGTGATTTAGCTCATTTCGGTCTAAAACAGCTTGTTTCGCTGTATTAAGCAAGAATACATGCTTTTCGCGCAGTTATAAGAGAAAAAGTTTTGACGCGTGTCACAGGGACACTTGTGAAACCGATGTGTTCAGATTTAGCTCGTTTCGGTCTGAAACAGCTTGTTTCGCTGTATTAAGCAAGAATACATGCTTTTCGCGCAGTTATAAGAGAAAAAGTTTTGACGAGTATCACTTGGAACACTTGTAGTACCGATGTGTTGTGATTTAGCTCGTTTCGGTCTAAAACAACTTGATTCGCTGTATTAAGCAAGAATACATGCTTTTCGCGCAGTTATAAAAGAAAAAGTTTTGACGCGTATCAGAGGAACACTTGTAAAACCGATGTGTTGTGATTTAACTCATTTCGGTCTAAAACAGCTTGTTTCGCTGTATTAAGCAAGAATACATGCTTTTCGCGCAGTTATAAGAGAAAAAGTTTTGACGAGTATCACGTGGATACTTGTAAAACCGATGTGTTCAGATTTAGCTCGTTTCGGTCTAAAACAGCTTGTTTCGTTGTATTAAGCAAGAATACATGCTTTTCGCGCAGTTATAAGAGAAAAAGTTTTGACGCGTATTAGAGAGACACTTGTAAAACCGATGTGTTGTGATTTAGCTCGTTTCGGTCTAAAACAGCTTGTTTCGTTGTATTAAGCAAGAATACATGCTTTTCGCGCAGTTATAAGAGAAAAAGTTTTGACGAGTATTACGTGGATACTTGTAAAACCGATGTGTTCAGATTTAGCTCGTTTCGGTCTAAAACAGCTTGTTTCGTTGTATTAAGCACGAATACATGCTTTTCGCGCAGTTATAAGAGAAAAAGTTTTGACGCGTATCAGAGGAACACTTGTAAAACCGATGTGTTGTGATTTAGCTCATTTCGGTCTAAAACAGCTTGTTTCGCTGTATTAAGCAAGAATACATGCTTTTCGCGCAGTTATAAGAGAAAAAGTTTTGACGCGTATCAGAGGAACACTTGTAAAACCGATGTGTTGTGATTTAGCTCGTTTCCGTCTAAAACAGCTTGTTTCGCTGTATTAAGCAAGAATACATGCTTTTCGCGCAGTTATAAGAGAAAAAGTTTTGACGCGTATCAGAGGAACACTTGTAAAACCGATGTGTTGTGATTTAGCTCGTTTCGGTCTAAAACAGCTTGTTTCGCTGTATTAAGCAAGAATACAAGCTTTTCGCGCAGTTATAAGAGAAAAAGTTTTGACGCCTATCAGAGGAACACTTGTAAAACCGATGTGTTCAGATTTAGCTCGTTTCGGTCTAAAACAGCTTGTTTCGTTGTATTAAGCACGAATACATGCTTTACGCGCAGTTATAGAAGAAAAAGTTTTGACGCGTATCAGAGACACTTGTAAAACCGATGTGTTGTGATTTAGCTCGTTTCGGTCTAAAACAGCTTGTTTCGTTGTATTAAGCAAGAATACATGCTTTTCGCGCAGTTATAAGAGAAAAAGTTGACGAGTATCACGTGGATACTTGTAAAACCGATGTGTTCAGATTTAGCTCGTTTCGGTCTAAAACAGCTTGTTTCGTTGTATTAAGCACGAATACATGCTTTTCGCGCAGTTAAAAGAGAAAAAGTTTTGACGAGTAGCACGTGGAACACTTGTAATACCGATGTGTTGTGATTTTGCTCGTTTCGGTCTAAAACAGCTTGTTTCGCTGTATTAGGCAAGAATACATGCTTTTCGCGCAGTTATAAGAGAAAAAGTTTTGACGAGTATCACGTGGAACACTTGTAGTACCGATGTGTTGTGATTTAGCTCGTTTCGGTCTAACACAACTTGATTCGCTGTATTAAGCAAGAATACATGCTTTTCGCGCAATTATAAGAGAAAAAGTTTTGACGAGTATCACGTGGATACTTGTAAAACCGATGTGTTCAGATTTAGCTCGTTTCGGTCTAAAACAGCTTGTTTCGTTGTATTAAGCAAGAATACATGCTTTTCGTGCAGTTATAAGAGAAAAAGTTTTGACGCGTATTAGAGAGACACTTGTAAAACCGATGTGTTGTGATTAGCTCGTTTCGGTCTAAAACAGCTTGTTTCGTTGTATTAAGCAAGAATACATGCTTTTCGCGCAGTTATAAGAGAAAAAGTTTTGACGAGTATCACGTGGATACTTGTAAAACCGATGTGTTCAGATTTAGCTCGTTTCGGTCAAAAACAGCTTGTTTCGTTGTATTAAGCACGAATACATGCTTTTCGCGCAGTTAAAAGACAAAAAGTTTTGACGAGTATCACGTGGAACAGTTGTAATACCGATGTGTTGTGATTTAGCTCGTTTCGGTCTAAAACAGCTTGTTTCGCTGTATTAAGCAAGAATACATGCTTTTCGCGCAGTTATAAAAGAAAAAGTTTTGACGCGTATCAGAGGAACACTTGTAAAACCGATGTGTTGTGATTTAGCTCGTTTCGGTCTAAAACAGCTTGTTTCGCTGTATTAAGCAAGAATACATGCTTTTCGCGCAGTTATAAGAGAAAAAGTTTTGACGAGTATCACTTGGAACACTTGTAGTACCGATGTGTTGTGATTTAGCTCGTTTCGGTCTAAAACTGCTTGTTTCGTTGTATTAAGCAAGAATACATGCTTTTCGCGCAGTTATAAGAGAAAAAGTTTTGACGCGTATTAGAGAGACACTTGTAAAACCGATGTGTTGTGATTAGCTCGTTTCGGTCTAAAACAGCTTGTTTCGTTGTATTAAGCAAGAATACATGCTTTTCGCGCAGTTATAAGAGAAAAAGTTTTGACGAGTATCACGTGGATACTTGTAAAACCGATGTGTTCAGATTTACCTCGTTTCGGTCAAAAACAGCTTGTTTCGTTGTATTAAGCACGAATACATGCTTTTCGCGCAGTTAAAAGAGAAAAAGTTTTGACGAGTATCACGTGGAACACTTGTAGTACCGATGTGTTGTGATTTAGCTCATTTCGGTCTAAAACAGCTTGTTTCGCTGTATTAAGCAAGAATACATGCTTTTCGCGCAGTTATAAGAGAAAAAGTTTTGACGCGTGTCACAGGGACACTTGTGAAACCGATGTGTTCAGATTTAGCTCGTTTCGGTCTGAAACAGCTTGTTTCGTTGTATTAAGCACGAATACATGCTTTTCGCGCAGTTATAAGAGAAAAAGTTTAGACGCGTATCAGAGGAACACTTGTAAAACCGATGTGTTGTGATTTAGCTCGTTTCGGTCTAAAACAGCTTGTTTCGCTGTATTAAGCAAGAATACATGCTTTTCGCGCAGTTATAGGAGAAAAAGTTTTGACGCGTATCAGAGGAACACTTGTAAAACCGATGTGTTGTGATTTAGCTCGTTTCGGTCTAAAACAGCTTGTTTCGCTGTATTAAGCAAGAATACATGCTTTTCGCGCAGTTATAAGAGAAAAAGTTTTGACGCGTATCAGAGGAACACTTGTAAAACCGATGTGTTCAGATTTAGCTCGTTTCGGTCTAAAACAGCTTGTTTCGTTGTATTAAGCACGAATACATGCTTTACGCGCAGTTATAGAAGAAAAAGTTTTGACGCGTATCAGAGACACTTGTAAAACCGATGTGTTGTGATTTAGCTCGTTTCGGTCTAAAACAGCTTGTTTCGTTGTATTAAGCAAGAATACATGCTTTTCGCGCAGTTATAAGAGAAAAAGTTTTGAGTATCACGTGGATACTTGTAAAACCGATGTGTTCAGATTTAGCTCGTTTCGGTCTAAAACAGCTTGTTTCGTTGTATTAAGCACGAATACATGCTTTTCGCGCAGTTATAAGAGAAAAAGTTTTGACGAGTATCACGTGGAACACTTGTAATACCGATGTGTTGTGATTTAGCTCGTTTCGGTTTAAAACAGCTTGTTTCGCTGTATTAAGCAAGAATACATGCTTTTCGCGCAGTTATAAGAGAAAAAGTTTTGACGCGTATCAGAGGAACACTTGTAAAACCGATGTGTTGTGATTTAGCTCATTTCGGTCTAAAACAGCTTGTTTCGCTGTATTAAGCAAGAATACATGCTTTTCGAGCAGTTATAAGAGAAAAAGTTTTGACGCGTGTCACAGGGACACTTGTAAAACCGATGTGTTCAGATTTAGCTCGTTTCGGTCTGAAACAGCTTCTTTCGTAGTAATAAGCAAGAATACATGCTTTTCGCGCAGTTATAAGAGAAAATGTTTTGACGCGTATCAGAGGAACACTTGTAAAACCTTTGTGTTGTGATTTAGCTCGTTTCTGTCTAAAACAGCTTGTTTCGCTGTAATAAGCAAGAATACATGCTTTTCGCGCAGTTATAAGAGAAAAAGTTTTGACGCGTATTAGAGAGACACTTGTAAAACCGATGTTTTGTGATTTAGCTCGTTTCGGTCTAAAACAGCTTGTTTCGTTGTATTAAGCAAGAATACATGCTTTTCGCGCAGTTATAAGAGAAAAAGTTTTGAGTATCACGTGGATACTTGTAAAACCGATGTGTTCAGATTTAGCTCGTTTCGGTCTAAAACAGCTTGTTTCGTTGTATTAAGCACGAATACATGCTTTTCGCGCAGTTATAAGAGAAAAAGTTTTGACGAGTATCACGTGGAACACTTGTAATACCGATGTGTTGTGATTTAGCTCGTTTCGGTCTAAAACAGCTTGTTTCGCTGTATTAACCAAGAATACATGCTTTTCGCGCAGTTATAAGAGAAAAAGTTTTGACGCGTATCAGAGGAACACTTGTAAAACCAATGTGTTGTGATTTAGCTCATTTAGGTCTAAAACAGCTTGTTTCGCTGTATTGAGCAAGAATACATGCTTTTCGCGCAGTTATAAGAGAAAAAGTTTTGACGCGTATCAGAGGAACACTTGTAAAACCGATGTGTTCAGATTTAGCTCGTTTCGGTCTAAAACAGCTTGTTTCGTTGTATTAAGCACGAATAAATGCTTTACGCGCAGTTATAGCAGAAAAAGTTTTGACGCGTATCAGAGACACTTGTAAAACCGATGTGTTGTGATTTAGCTCGTTTCGGTCTAAAACAGCTTGTTTCGTTGTATTAAGCAAGAATACATCCTTTTCGCCCAGTTATAGGAGAAAAAGTTTTGACGCGTATCAGAGGAACACTTGTAAAACCTTTGTGTTGTGATTTAGCTCGTTTCGGTCTAAAACAGCTTGTTTCGCTGTATTAAGCAAGAGTACATGCTTTAGGCGCAGTTATAGAAGAAAACGTTTTGACGCGTATTAGACACTTGTAAAACCGATGTGTTGTGATTTAGCTCGTTTCGGTCTAAAACAGCTTGTTTCGTTGTATTAAGCAAGAATACATGCTTTTCGCGCAGTTATAAGAGAAAAAGTTTTGACGAGTATCACGTGGAGACTTGTAAAATCGATGTGTTCAGATTTAGCTCGTTTCGGTCTAAAACAGCTTGTTTCGTTGTATTAAGCACGAATACATGCTTTTCGCGCAGTTAAAAGAGAAAAAGTTTTGCCGAGTATCACGTGGAACACTTGTAATACCGGTGTGTTGTGATTTAGCTCGTTTCGGTCTAAAACAGCTTGTTTCGTTGTATTAAGCAAGAATACATGCTTTTCGCGCAGTTATAAGAGAAAAAGTTTTGAGTATCACGTGGATACTTGTAAAACCGATGTGTTCAGATTTAGCTCGTTTCGGTCTAAAACAGCTTGTTTCGTTGTATTAAGCACGAATACATGCTTTTCGCGCAGTTATAAGAGAAAAAGTTTTGACGAGTATCACGTGGAACACTTGTAATACCGATGTGTTGTGATTTAGCTCGTTTCGGTCTAAAACAGCTTGTTTCGCTGTATTAAGCAAGAATACATGCTTTTCGCGCAGTTATAAGAGAAAAAGTTTTGACGCGTATCAGAGGAACACTTGTAAAACCAATGTGTTGTGATTTAGCTCATTTAGGTCTAAAACAGCTTGTTTCGCTGTATTGAGCAAGAATACATGCTTTTCGTGCAGTTATAAGAGAAAAAGTTTTGACGCGTATCAGAGGAACACTTGTAAAACTGATGTGTTCAGATTTAGCTCGTTTCGGTCTAAAACAGCTTGTTTCGTTGTATTAAGCACGAATAAATGCTTTACGCGCAGTTATAGAAGAAAAAGTTTTGACGCGTATCAGAGACACTTGTAAAACCGATGTGTTGTGATTTAGCTCGTTTCGGTCTAAAACAGCTTGTTTCGTTGTATTAAGCAAGAGTACATGCTTTTCGCGCAGTTATAAGAGAAAAAGTTTTGACGCGTGTCACAGGGACACTTGTAAAACCGATGTGTTCAGATTTAGCTCGTTTCGGTCTAAAACAACTTGTTTCGTTGTATTAGGCACGGATACATGCTTTAGGCGCAGTTATAGAAGAAAAAGTTTTGACGCGTATTAGACACTTGTAAAACCGATGTGTTGTGATTTAGCTCGTTTCGGTCTAAAACAGCTTGTTTCGTTGTATTAAGCAAGAATACATGCTTTTCGCGCAGTTATAAGAGAAAAAGTTTTGACGAGTATCACGTGGATACTTGTAAAACCGATGTGTTCAGATTTAGCTCGTTTCGGTCTAAAACAGCTTGTTTCGTTGTATTAAGCAAGAATACATGCTTTTCGCGCAGTTATAAGAGAAAAAGTTTTGACGCGTATTAGAGAGACACTTGTAAAACCAATGTGTTGTGATTTAGCTCGTTTCGGTCTAAAACAGCTTGTTTCGTTGTATTAAGCAAGAATACATGCTTTTCGCGCAGTTATAAGAGAAAAAGTTTTGACGAGTATCACGTAGATACTTGTAAAACCGATGTGTTCAGATTCAGCTCGTTTCGGTCTAAAACAGCTTGTTTCGTTGTATTAAGCACGAATACATGCTTTTCGCGCAGTTATAAGAGAAAAAGTTTTGACGAGTATCACGTGGAACACTTGTAATACCGATGTGTTGTGATTTAGCTCGTTTCGGTCTAAAACAGCTTGTTTCGCTGTATTAAGCAAGAATACATGCTTTTCGCGCAGTTATAAGAGAAAAAGTTTTGACGAGTATCACGTGGAACACTTGTAGTACCGATGTGTTGTGATTTAGCTCGTTTCGGTCTAAAACAACTTGATTCGCTGTATTAAGCAAGAATACATGCTTTTCGCGAAGTTATAAAAGAAAAAGTTTTGACGCGTATCAGAGGAACACTTGTAAAACCGACGTGTTGTGATTTAGCTCATTTCGGTCTAAAACAGCTTGTTTCGCTGTATTTAGCAAGAATACATGCTTTTCGCGCCGTTATAAGAGAAAAAGTTTTGACGAGTATCACGTGGATACTTGTAAAACCGATGTTGTGTTCAGATTTAGCTCGTTTCGGTCTAAAACAGCTTCTTTCGTTGTATTAAGCAAGAATACATGCTTTTTGCGCAGTTATAAGAGAAAAAGTTTTGACGCGTATTAGAGAGACACTTGTAAAACCGATGTGTTGTGATTTAGCTCGTTTCGGTCTAAAACAGCTTGTTTCGTTGTATTAAGCAAGAATACATGCTTTTCGCGCAGTTATAAGAGAAAAAGTTTTGACGAGTATCACGTGGATACTTGTAAAACCGATGTGTTCAGATTTAGCTCGTTTCGGTCTAAAACAGCTTGTTTCGTTGTATTAAGCACGAATACATGCTTTTCGCGCAGTTAAAAGAGAAAACGTTTTGCCGAGTATCACGTGGAACACTTGTAATACCGATGTGTTGTGATTTAGCTCGTTTCGGTCTAAAACAGCTTGTTTCGCTGTATTAAGCAAGAATACATGCTTTTCGCGCAGTTATAAGAGAAAAAGTTTTGACGCGTATCAGAGGAACACTTGTAAAACCGATGTGTTGTGATTTAGCTCGTTTCGGTCTAAAACAGCTTGTTTCGCTGTATTAAGCAAGAATACATGCTTTTCGCGCAGTTATAAGAGAAAAAGTTTTGACGCGTATCAGAGGAACACTTGTAAAACCGATGTGTTCAGATTTAGCTCGTTTCGGTCTAAAACAGCTTGTTTCGCTGTATTAAGCAAGAATACATGCTTTTCGCGCAGTTATAAGAGAAAAAGTTTTGACGCGTATCAGAGGAACACTTGTAAAACCGATGTGTTGTGATTTAGCTCATTTCGGTCTAAAACAGCTTGTTTCGCTGTAGTAAGCAAGAATACATGCTTTTCGCGCAGTTATAAGAGAAAAAGTTTTGACGCGTGTCACAGGGACACTTGTGAAACCAATGTGTTCAGATTTAGCTCGTTTCGGTCTGAAACAACTTGTTTCGTAGTAATAAGCAAGAATACATGCTTTTCGCGCATTTATAAGAGAAAAAGTTTTGACGCGTATCAGAGGAACACTTGTAAAACCTTTGTGTTGTGATTTAGCTCGTTTCGGTCTAAAACAGCTTGTTTCGCTGTATTAAGCAAGAATACATGCTTTTCGCGCAGTTATAAGAGAAAAAGTTTTGACGCGTATTAGAGAGACACTTGTAAAACCGATGTGTTGTGATTTAGCTCGTTTCGGTCTAAAACAGCTTGTTTCGTTGTAATAAGCAAGAATACATGCTTTTCGCGCAGTTATAAGAGAAAAATTTTTGAGTATCACGTGGATACTTGTAAAACCGATGTGTTCAGATTTAGCTCGTTTCGGTCTAAAACAGCTTGTTTCGTTGTATTAAGCACGAATACATGCTTTTCGCGCAGTTATAAGAGAAAAAGTTTTGACGAGTATCACGTGGAACACTTGTAATACCGATGTGTTGTGATTTAGCTCGTTTCGGTCTAAAACAGCTTGTTTCGCTGTATTAAGCAAGAATACATGCTTTTCGCGCAGTTATAAGAGAAAAAGTTTTGACGCGTATCAGAGGAACACTTGTAAAACCGATGTGTTGTGATTTAGCTCATTTCGGTCTAAAACAGCTTGTTTCGCTGTATTGAGCAAGAATACATGCTTTTCGCGCAGTTATAAGAGAAAAAGTTTTGACGCGTATCAGAGGAACACTTGTAAAACCGATGTGTTCAGATTTAGCTCGTTTCGGTCAAAAACAGCTTGTTTCGTTGTATTAAGCACGAATACATGCTTTTCGCGCAGTTAAAAGAGAAAAAGTTTTGACGAGTATCACGTGGAACACTTGTAAAACCGATGTGTTGTGATTTAGCTCATTTCGGTCTAAAACAGCTTGTTTCGCTGTATTAAGCAAGAATACATGCTTTTCGCGCAGTTATAAGAGAAAAAGTTTTCACGAGTATCACGTGGATACTTGTAAAACCGATGTGTTCAGATTTAGCTCGTTTCGGTCTAAAACAGCTTGTTTCGTTGTATTAAGCAAGAATACATGCTTTTCGCGCAGTTATAAGAGAAAAAGTTTTGACGCGTATTAGAGAGACACTTGTAAAACCGATGTGTTGAGATTTAGCTCGTTTCGGTCTAAAACAGCTTGTTTCGTTGTATTAAGCAAGAATACATGCTTTTCGCGCAGTTATAAGAGAAAAAGTTTTGACGAGTATCACGCGGATACTTGTAAAACCGATGTGTTGTGATTTAGCTCATTTAGGTCTAAAACAGCTTGTTTCGCTGTATTGAGCAAGAATACATGCTTTTCGCGCAGTTATAAGAGAAAAAGTTTTGACGCGTATCAGAGGAACACTTGTAAAACCGATGTGTTCAGATTTAGCTCGTTTCGGTCTAAAACAGCTTGTTTCGTTGTATTAAGCACGAATAAATGCTTTACGCGCAGTTATAGAAGAAAAAGTTTTGACGCGTATCAGAGACACGTAAAACCGATGTGTTGTGATTTAGCTCGTTTCGGTCTAAAACAGCTTGTTTCGTTGTATTAAGCAAGAATACATGCTTTTCGCCCAGTTATAAGAGAAAAAGTTTTGACGCGTATCAGAGGAACACTTGTAAAACCTTTGTGTTGTGATTTAGCTCGTTTCGGTCTAAAACAGCTTGTTTCGCTGTATTAAGCAAGAGTACATGCTTTTCGCGCAGTTATAAGAGAAAAAGTTTTGACGCGTGTCACAGGGACACTTGTAAAACCGATGTGTTCAGATTTAGCTCGTTTCGGTCTAAAACAACTTGTTTCGTTGTATTAGGCACGAATACATGCTTTAGGCGCAGTTATAGAAGAAAAAGTTTTGACGCGTATTAGACACTTGTAAAACCGATGTGTTGTGATTTAGCTCGTTTCGGTCTAAAACAGCTTGTTTCGTTGTATTAAGCAAGAATACATGCTTTTCGCGCAGTTATAAGAGAAAAAGTTTTGACGCGTATTAGAGAGACACTTGTAAAACCAATGTGTTGTGATTTAGCTCGTTTCGGTCTAAAACAGCTTGTTTCGTTGTATTAAGCAAGAATACATGCTTTTCGCGCAGTTATAAGAGAAAAAGTTTTGACGAGTATCACGTAGATACTTGTAAAACCGATGTGTTCAGATTTAGCTCGTTTCGGTCTAAAACAGCTTGTTTCGTTGTATTAAGCAAGAATACATGCTTTTCGCGCAGTTATAAGAGAAAACGTTTTGACGCGTATTAGAGAGACACTTGTAAAACCAATGTGTTGTGATTTAGCTCGTTTCGGTCTAAAACAGCTTGTTTCGTTGTATTAAGCAAGAATACATGCTTTTCGCGCAGTTATAAGAGAAAAAGTTTTGACGAGTATCACGTAGATACTTGTAAAACCGATGTGTTCAGATTCAGCTCGTTTCGGTCTAAAACAGCTTGTTTCGTTGTATTAAGCACGAATACATGCTTTTCGCGCAGTTATAAGAGAAAAAGTTTTGACGAGTATCACGTGGAACACTTGTGATACCGATGTGTTGTGATTTAGCTCGTTTCGGTCTAAAACAGCTTGTTTCGCTGTATTAAGCAAGAATACATGCTTTTCGCGCAGTTATAAGAGAAAAAGTTTTGACGAGTATCACGTGGAACACTTGTAGTACCGATGTGTTGTGATTTAGCTCGTTTCGGTCTAAAACAACTTGATTCGCTGTATTAAGCAAGAATGCATGCTTTTCGCGCAGTTATAAAAGAAAAAGTTTTGACGCGTATCAGAGGAACACTTGTAAAACCGACGTGTTGTGATTTAGCTCATTTCGGTCTAAAACAGCTTGTTTCGCTGTATTTAGCAAGAATACATGCTTTTCGCGCAGTTATAAGAGAAAAAGTTTTGACGAGTATCACGTGGATACTTGTAAAACCGATGTGTTCAGATTTAGCTCGTTTCGGTCTAAAACAGCTTCTTTCGTTGTATTAAGCAAGAATACATGCTTTTTGCGCAGTTATAAGAGAAAAAGTTTTGACGCGTATTAGAGAGACACTTGTAAAACCGATGTGTTGTGATTTAGCTCGTTTCGGTCTAAAACAGCTTGTTTCGTTGTATTAAGCAAGAATACATGCTTTTCGCGCAGTTATAAGAGAAAAAGTTTTGACGAGTATCACGTGGATACTTGTAAAACCGATGTGTTCAGATTTAGCTCGTTTCGGTCTAAAACAGCTTGTTTCGTTGTATTAAGCACGAATACATGCTTTTCGCGCAGTTAAAAGAGAAAAAGTTTTGCCGAGTATCACGTGGAACACTTGTAATACCGATGTGTTGTGATTTAGCTCGTTTCGGTCTAAAACAGCTTGTTTCGCTGTATTAAGCAAGAATACATTCTTTTCGCGCAGTTATAAGAGAAAAAGTTTTGACGCGTATCAGAGGAACACTTGTAAAACCGATGTGTTGTGATTTAGCTCGTTTCGGTCTAAAACAGCTTGTTTCGCTGTATTAGGCAAGAATACATGCTTTTCGCGCAGTTATAAGAGAAAAAGTTTTGACGCGTATCAGAGGAACACTTGTAAAACCGATGTGTTGTGATTTAGCTCGTTTCGGTCTAAAACAGCTTGTTTCGCTGTATTAAGCAAGAATACATGCTTTTCGCGCAGTTATAAGAGAAAAAGTTTTGACGCGTATCAGAGGAACACTTGTAAAACCGATGTGTTCAGATTTAGCTCGTTCGGTCTAAAACAGCTTGTTTCGCTGTATTAAGCAAGAATACATGCTTTTCGCGCAGTTATAAGAGAAAAAGTTTTGACGCGTATCAGAGGAACACTTGTAAAACCGATGTGTTGTGATTTAGCTCATTTCGGTCTAAAACAGCTTGTTTCGCTGTAGTAAGCAAGAATACATGCTTTTCGCGCAGTTATAAGAGAAAAAGTTTTGACGCGTGTCACAGGGACACTTGTGGAAACCGATGTGTTCAGATTTAGCTCGTTCGGTCTGAAACAACTTGTTTCGTAGTAATAAGCAAGAATACATGCTTTTCGCGCATTTATAAGAGAAAAAGTTTTGACGCGTATCAGAGGAACACTTGTAAAACCTTTGTGTTGTGATTTAGCTCGTTTCGGTCTAAAACAGCTTGTTTCGCTGTAATTAGCAAGAATACATGCTTTTCGCGCAGTTATAAGAGAAAAATTTTTGAGTATCACGTGGATACTTGTAAAACCGACGTGTTCAGATTTAGCTCGTTTCGGTCTAAAACAGCTTGTTTCGTTGTATTAAGCACGATACATGCTTTTCGCGCAGTTATAAGAGAAAAAGTTTTGACGAGTATCACGTGGAACACTTGTAATACCGATGTGTTGTGATTTAGCTCGTTTCGGTCTAAACAGCTTGTTTCGTTGTATTAAGCAAGAATACATGCTTTTCGCGCAGTTATAAGAGAAAAAGTTTTGACGCGTATCAGAGGAACACTTGTAAACCGATGTGTTGTGATTTAGCTCATTTCGGTCTAAAACAGCTTGTTTCGCTGTATTGAGCAAGAATACATGCTTTTCGCGCAGTTATAAGAGAAAAAGTTTTGACGCGTATCAGAGGAACACTTGTAAAACCGATGTGTTCAGATTTAGCTCGTTTCGGTCTGAAACAGCTTGTTTCGTTGTATTAGCACGAATACATGCTTTAGGCGCAGTTATAGAAGAAAAAGTTTTGACGCGTATTAGACACTTGTAAAACCGATGTGTTGTGATTAGCTCGTTTCGGTCTAAAACAGCTTGTTTCGTTGTATTAAGCAAGAATACATGCTTTTCGCGCAGTTATAAGAGAAAAAGTTTTGACGAGTATCACGTGGATACTTGTAAAACCGATGTGTTCAGATTTAGCTCGTTTCGGTCAAAAACAGCTTGTTTCGTTGTATTAAGCACGAATACATGCTTTTCGCGCAGTTAAAAGAGAAAAAGTTTTGACGAGTATCACGTGGAACACTTGTAAAACCGATGTGTTGTGATTTAGCTCATTTCGGTCTAAAACAGCTTGTTTCGCTGTATTAAGCAAGAATACATGCTTTTCGCGCAGTTATAAGAGAAAAAGTTTTGACGAGTATCACGTGGATACTTGTAAAACCGATGTGTTCAGATTTAGCTCGTTTCGGTCTAAAACAGCTTGTTTCGTTGTATTAAGCAAGAATAATGCTTTTCGCGCAGTTATAAGAGAAAAAGTTTTGACGCGTATTAGAGAGACACTTGTAAAACGATGTGTTGAGATTTAGCTCGTTTCGGTCTAAAACAGCTTGTTTCGTTGTATTAAGCAAGAATACATGCTTTTCGCGCAGTTATAAGAGAAAAAGTTTTGACGAGTATCACGTGGATACTTGTAAAACGATGTGTTCAGATTTAGCTCGTTTCGGTCAAAAACAGCTTGTTTCGTTGTATTAGGCACGAATACATGCTTTTCGCGCAGTTAAAAGAGAAAAAGTTTTGGCGAGTATCACGTGGAACATTTGTAATACCGATGTGTTGTGATTTAGCTCGTTTCGGTCTAAAACAGCTTGTTTCCCTGTATTAAGCAAGAATACATGCTTTTCGCGCAGTTATAAGAGAAAAAGTTTTGACGAGTATCACGTGGAACACTTGTAATACCCGATGTGTTGTGATTTAGCTCGTTTCGGTTTAAAACAGCTTGTTCGCTGTATTAAGCAAGAATACATGCTTTTCGCGCAGTTATAAGAGAAAAAGTTTTGACGCGTATCAGAGGAACACTTGTAAAACCGATGTGTTGTGATTTAGCTCATTTCGGTCTAAAACAGCTTGTTTCGCTGTATTAAGCAAGAATACTTGCTTTTCGCGCAGTTATAAGAGAAAAAGTTTTGACGCGTGTCACAGGGACACTTGTAAAACCGATGTGTTCAGATTTAGCTCGTTTTGGTCTGAAACAGCTTGTTTCGTGGTATTAAGCACGAATACATGCTTTTCGCGCAGTTATAAGAGAAAAAGTTTAGACGCGTATCAGAGGAACACTTGTAAAACCGATGTATTGTGATTTAGCTCGTTTCGGTCTAAAACAGCTTGTTTCGTAGTATTAAGCAAGAATACATGCTTTTCGCGCAGTTATAAGAGAAAAAGTTTTGACGCGTGTCACAGGGACACTTGTAAAACCGATGTGTTCAGATTTAGCTCGTTTCGGTCTAAACAACTTGTTTCGTTGTATTAGGCACGAATACATGCTTTAGGCGCAGTTATAGAAGAAAAAGTTTTGACGCGTATTAGACACTTGTAAAACCGATGTGTTGTGATTTAGCTCGTTTCGGTCTAAAACAGCTTGTTTCGTTGTATTAAGCAAGAATACATGCTTTTCGCGCAGTTAAAAGAGAAAAAGTTTTGACGAGTATCACGTGGATACTTGTAAAACCGATGTGTTCAGATTTAGCTCGTTTCAGTCTAAAACAGCTTGTTTCGTTGTATTAAGCAAGAATACATGCTTTTCGCGCAGTTATAAGAGAAAAAGTTTTGACGCGTATTAGAGAGACACTTGTAAAACCGATGTGTTGTGATTTAGCTCGTTTCGGTCTAAAACAGCTTGTTTCGTTGTATTAAGCAAGATAACATGCTTTTCGCGCAGTTATAAGAGAAAAAGTTTTGACGAGTATCACATAGATACTTGTAAAACCGATGTGTTCAGATTTAGCTCGTTTCGGTCTAAAACAGCTTGTTTCGTTGTATTAAGCACGAATACATGCTTTTCGCGCAGTTATAAGAGAAAAAGTTTTGACGAGTATCACGTGGAACACTTGTAATACCGATGTGTTGTGATTTAGCTCGTTTCGGTCTAAAACAGCTTGTTTCGCTGTATTAAGCAAGAATACATGCTTTTCGCGCAGTTATAAGAGAAAAAGTTTTGACGAGTATCACGTGGAACACTTGTAGTACCGATGTGTTGTGATTTAGCTCGTTTCGGTCTAAAACAACTTTATTCGCTGTATTAAGCAAGAATACATGCTTTTCGCGCAGTTATAAAAGAAAAAGTTTTGACGCGTATCAGAGGAACACTTGTAAAACCGATGTGTTGTGATTTAGCTCATTTCGGTCTAAAACAGCTTGTTTCGCTGTATTAAGCAAGAATACATGCTTTTCGCGCAGTTATAAGAGAAAAAGTTTTGACGAGTATCACGTGGATACTTGTAAAACCGATGTGTTCAGATTTAGCTCGTTTCGGTCTAAAACAGCTTGTTTCGTTGTATTAGGCAAGAATACATGCTTTTCGCGCAGTTATAAGAGAAAAAGTTTTGACGCGTATTAGAGAGACACTTGTAAAACCGATGTGTTGTGATTTAGCTCGTTTCGGTCTAAAACAGCTTGTTTCGTTGTATTAAGCAAGAATACATGCTTTTCGCGCAGTTATAAGAGAAAAAGTTTTGACGAGTATCACGTGGATACTTGTAAAACCGATGTGTTCAGATTTAGCTCGTTTCGGTCTAAAACAGCTTGTTTCGTTGTATTAAGCACGAATACGTGCTTTTCGCGCAGTTAAAAGAGAAAAAGTTTTGACGAGTATCACGTGGATACTTTTAAAACCGATGTGTTCAGATTTAGCTCGTTTCAGTCTAAAACAGCTTGTTTCGTTGTATTAAGCAAGAATACATGCTTTTCGCGCAGTTATAAGAGAAAAAGTTTTGACGCGTATTAGAGAGACACTTGTAAAACCGATGTGTTGTGATTTAGCTCGTTTCGGTCTAAAACAGCTTGTTTCGTTGTATTAAGCAAGATAACATGCTTTTCGTGCAGTTATAAGAGAAAAAGTTTTGACGAGTATCACATAGATACTTGTAAAACCGATGTGTTCAGATTTAGCTCGTTTCGGTCTAAAACAGCTTGTTTCGTTGTATTAAGCACGAATACATGCTTTTCGCGCAGTTATAAGAGAAAAAGTTTTGACGAGTATCACGTGGAACACTTGTAATACCGATGTGTTGTGATTTAGCTCGTTTCGGTCTAAAACAGCTTGTTTCGCTGTATTAAGCAAGAATACATGCTTTTCGCGCAGTTATAAGAGAAAAAGTTTTGACGAGTATCACGTGGAACACTTGTAGTACCGATGTGTTGTGATTTAGCTCGTTTCGGTGTAAAACAACTTGATTCGCTGTATTAAGCAAGAATACATGCTTTTCGCGCAGTTATAAAAGAAAAAGTTTTGACGCGTATCAGAGGAAAACTTGTAAAACCGATGTGTTGTGATTTAGCTCATTTCGGTCTAAAACAGCTTGTTTCGCTGTATTAAGCAAGAATACATGCTTTTCGCGCAGTTATAAGAGAAAAAGTTTTGACGAGTATCACGTGGATACTTGTAAAACCGATGTGTTCAGATTTAGCTCGTTTCGGTCTAAAACAGCTTGTTTCGTTGTATTAGGCAAGAATACATGCTTTTCGCGCAGTTATAAGAGAAAAAGTTTTGACGCGTATTAGAGAGACACTTGTAAAACCGATGTGTTGTGATTTAGCTCGTTTCGGTCTAAAACAGCTTGTTTCGTTGTATTAAGCAAGAATACATGCTTTTCGCGCAGTTATAAGAGAAAAAGTTTTGACGAGTATCACGTGGATACTTGTAAAACCGATGTGTTCAGATTTAGCTCGTTTCGGTCTAAAACAGCTTGTTTCGTTGTATTAAGCACGAATACATGCTTTTCGCGCAGTTAAAAGAGAAAAAGTTTTGACGAGTATCACGTGGAACACTTGTAATACCGATGTGTTGTGATTTAGCTCGTTTCGGTCTAAAACAGCTTGTTTCGCTGTATTAAGCAAGAATACATGCTTTTCGCGCAGTTATAAGAGAAAAAGTTTTGACGCGTATCAGAGGAACACTTGTAAAACCGATGTGTTGTGATTTAGCTCGTTTCGGTCTAAAACAGCTTGTTTCGCTGTATTAAGCAAGAATACATGCTTTTCGCGCAGTTATAAGAGAAAAAGTTTTGACGCGTATCAGAGGAACACTTGTAAAACCGATGTGTTCAGATTTAGCTCGTTTCGGTCTAAAACAGCTTGTTTCGTTGTATTAAGCACGAATACATGCTTTACGCGCAGGTATAGAAGAAAAAGTTTTGACGCGTATCAGAGACACTTGTAAAACCGATGTGTTGTGATTTAGCTCGTTCCGGTCTAAAACAGCTTGTTTCGTTGTATTAAGCAAGAATACATGCTTTTCGCGCAGTTATAAGAGAAAAAGTTGACGAGTATCACGTGGATACTTGTAAAACCGATGTGTTGAGATTTAGCTCGTTTCGGTCTAAAACAGCTTGTTTCGTTGTATTAGGCACGAATACATGCTTTTCGCGCAGTTATAAGAGAAAAAGTTTTGACGAGTATCACGTGGAACACTTGTAATACCGATGTGTTGTGATTTAGCTCATTTCGGTCTAAAACAGCTTGTTTCGCTGTATTAAGCAAGAATACGTGCTTTTCGCGCAGTTATAAGAGAAAAAGTTTTGACGAGTATCACGTGGATACTTGTAAAACCGATGTGTTCAGATTTAGCTCGTTTCGGTCTAAAACAGCTTGTTTCGTTGTATTAAGCAAGAATACATGCTTTTCGCGCAGTTATAAGAGAAAAAGTTTTGACGCGTATTAGAGAGACACTTGTAAAACCGATGTGTTGTGATTTAGCTCGTTTCGGTCAAAAACAGCTTGTTTCGTTGTATTAAGCAAGAATACATGCTTTTCGCGCAGTTATAAGAGAAAAAGTTTTGACGAGTATCACGTGGATACTTGTAAAACCGATGTGTTCAGATTTAGCTCGTTTCGGTCAAAAACAGCTTGTTTCGTTGTATTAAGCATGAATACATGCTTTTCGCGCAGTTAAAAGAGAAAAAGTTTTGACGAGTATCACGTGGAACACTTGTAATACCGATGTGTTGTGATTTAGCTCGTTTCGGTCTAAAACAGCTTGTTTCGCTGTATTAAGCAAGAATACATGCTTTTCGCGCAGTTATAAGAGAAAAAGTTTTGACGCGTATCAGAGGAACACTTGTAAAACCGATGTGTTGTGATTTAGCTCATTTCGGTCTAAAACAGCTTGTTTCGCTGTATTAAGCAAGAATACATGCTTTTCGCGCAGTTATAAGAGAAAAAGTTTTGACGCGTATCAGAGGAACACTTGTAAAACCGATGTGTTGTGATTTAGCTCGTTTCGGTCTAAAACAGCTTGTTTCGCTGTATAAACAAGAATACATGCTTTTCGCGCAGTTATAAGAGAAAAAGTTTTGACGCGTATCAGAGGAACACTTGTAAAACCGATGTGTTGTGATTTAGCTCGTTTCTGTCTAAAACAGCTTGTTTCGCTGTATTAAGCAAGAATACATGCTTTTCGCGCAGTTATAAGAGAAAAAGTTTTGACGCGTATCAGAGGAACACTTGTAAAACCGATGTGTTCAGATTTAGCTCGTTTCGGTCTAAAACAGCTTGTTTCGTTGTATTAAGCACGAATACATGCTTTACGCGCAGTTATAGAAGAAAAAGTTTTGACGCGTATCAGAGACACTTGTAAAACCGATGTGTTGTGATTTAGCTCGTTTCGGTCTAAAACAGCTTGTTTCGTTGTATTAAGCAAGAATACATGCTTTTCGCGCAGTTATAAGAGAAAAAGTTGACGAGTATCACGTGGATACTTGTAAACCCGATGTGTTCAGATTTAGCTCGTTTCGGTCTAAAACAGCTTGTTTCGTTGTATTAAGCACGAATACATGCTTTTCGCGCAGTTATAAGAGAAAAAGTTTTGACGAGTATCACGTGGAACACTTGTAATACCAATGTGTTGTGATTTAGCTCGTTTCGGTCTTAAACAGCTTGATTCGCTGTATTAAGCAAGAATACATGCTTTTCGCGCAGTTATAAAAGAAAAAGTTTTGACGCGTATTAGAGGAAAACTTGTAAAACCGATGTGTTGTGATTTAGCTCATTTCGGTCTAAAACAGCTTGTTTCGCTGTATTAAGCATGAATACATGCTTTTCGCGCAGTTATAAGAGAAAAAGTTTTGAGTATCACGTGGATACTTGTAAAACCGATGTGTTCAGATTTAGCTCGTTTCGGGGTAAAACAGCTTGTTTCGTTGTATTAAGCAAGAATACATGCTTTTCGCGCAGTTATAGGAGAAAAAGTTTTGACGCGTATTAGAGAGACACTTGTAAAACCGATGTGTTGTGATTTAGCTCGTTTCGGTCTAAAACAGCTTGTTTCGTTGTATTAAGCAAGAATACATGCTTTTCGCGCAGTTATAAGAGAAAAAGTTTTGACGAGTATCACGTGGATACTTGTAAAACCGATGTGTTCAGATTTAGCTCGTTTCGGTCAAAAACAGCTTGTTTCGTTGTATTAAGCACGAATACATGCTTTTCGCGCAGTTAAAAGAGAAAAAGTTTGACGAGTATCACGTGGAACACTTGTAATACCGATGTGTTGTGATTTAGCTCGTTTCGGTCTAAAACAGCTTGTTTCGCTGTATTAAGCAAGAATACATGCTTTTCGCGCAGTTATAAGAGAAAAAGTTTTGACGAGTATCACGTGGAACACTTGTAGTACCGATGTGTTGTGATTTAGCTCGTTTCGGTGTAAAACAACTGATTCGCTGTATTAAGCAAGAATACATGCTTTCGCGCAGTTATAAAAGAAAAAGTTTTGACGCCTATCAGAGGAACACTTGTAAAACCGATGTGTTGTGATTTAGCTCATTTCGGTCTAAAACAGCTTGTTCGCTGTATTAAGCAAGAATACATGCTTTCGCGCAGTTATAAGAGAAAAAGTTTTGACGAGTATCACGTGGATACTTGTAAAACCGATGTGTTCAGATTTAGCTCGTTTCGGTCTAAACAGCTTGTTTCGTTGTATTAGGCAAGAATACATGCTTTTCGCGCAGTTATAAGAGAAAAAGTTTTGACGCGTATTAGAGAGACACTTGTAAAACCGATGTGTTGTGATTTAGCTCGTTTCGGTCTAAAACAGCTTGTTTCGTTGTATTAAGCAGAATACATGCTTTTCGCGCAGTTATAAGAGAAAAAGTTTTGACGAGTATCACGTGGATACTTGTAAAACCGATGTGTTCAGATTTAGCTCGTTTCGGTCTAAAACAGCTTGTTTCGTTGTATTAAGCACGAATACATGCTTTTCGCGCAGTTAAAAGAGAAAAAGTTTTGACGAGTATCACGTGGAACACTTGTATTACCGATGTGTTGTGATTTAGCTCGTTTCGGTCTAAAACAGCTTGTTTCGCTGTATTAAGCAAGAATACATGCTTTCGCGCAGTTATAAGAGAAAAAAGTTTTGACGCGTATCAGAGGAACACTTGTAAAACCGGATGTGTTGTGATTTAGCTCGTTTCGGTCTAAAACAGCTTGTTTCGCTGTATTAAGCAAGAATACATGCTTTTCGCGCAGTATAAGAGAAAAAGTTTTGACGGCGTATCAGAGGAACACTTGTAAAACCGATGTGTTCAGATTTAGCTCGTTTCGGTCTAAAACAGCTTGTTTCGTTGTATTAAGCACGAATACATGCTTTACGCGCAGGTATAGAAGGAAAAAGTTTTGACGCGTATCAGAGACACTTGTAAAACCGATGTGTTGTGATTTAGCTCGTTCCGGTCTAAAACAGCTTGTTTCGTTGTATTAAGCAAGAATACATGCTTTTCGCGCAGTTATAAGAGAAAAAGTTGACGAGTATCACGTGGATACTTGTAAAACCGATGTGTTGAGATTTAGCTCGTTTCGGTCTAAAACAGCTTGTTTCGTTGTATTAGGCACGAATACATGCTTTTCGCGCAGTTATAAGAGAAAAAGTTTTGACGAGTATCACGTGGAACACTTGTAATACCGATGTGTTGTGATTTAGCTCATTTCGTCTAAAACAGCTTGTTTCGCTGTATTAAGCAAGAATACGTGCTTTTCGCGCAGTTATAAGAGAAAAAGTTTTGACGAGTATCACGTGGATACTTGTAAAACCGATGTGTTCAGATTTAGCTCGTTTCGGTCTAAAACAGCTTGTTTCGGTTGTATTAAGCAAGAATACATGCTTTTCGCGCAGTTATAAGAGAAAAAGTTTTGACGCGTATTAGAGAGACACTTGTAAAACCGATGTGTTGTGATTTAGCTCGTTTCGGTCAAAAACAGCTTGTTTCGTTGTATTAAGCAAGAATACATGCTTTTCGCGCAGTTATAAGAGAAAAAGTTTTGACGAGTATCACGTGGATACTTGTAAAAACCGATGTGTTCAGATTTAGCTCGTTTCGGTCAAAAACAGCTTGTTTCGTTGTATTAAGCATGAATACATGCTTTTCGCGCAGTTAAAAGAGAAAAAGTTTTGACGAGTATCACGTGGAACACTTGTAATACCGATGTGTTGTGATTTAGCTCGTTTCGGTCTAAAACAGCTTGTTTCGCTGTATTAAGCAAGAATACATGCTTTTCGCGCAGTTATAAGAGAAAAAGTTTTGACGCGTATCAGAGGAACACTTGTAAAACCGATGTGTTGTGATTTAGCTCATTTCGGTCTAAAACAGCTTGTTTCGCTGTATTAAGCAAGAATACATGCTTTTCGCGCAGTTATAAGAGAAAAAGTTTTGACGCGTATCAGAGGAACACTTGTAAAACCGATGTGTTGTGATTTAGCTCGTTTCGGTCTAAAACAGCTTGTTTCGCTGTATAAACAAGAATACATGCTTTTCGCGCAGTTATAAGAGAAAAAGTTTTGACGCGTATCAGAGGAACACTTGTAAAACCGATGTGTTGTGATTTAGCTCGTTTCTGTCTAAAACAGCTTGTTTCGCTGTATTAAGCAAGAATACATGCTTTTCGCGCAGTTATAAGAGAAAAAGTTTTGACGCGTATCAGAGGAACACTTGTAAAACCGATGTGTTCAGATTTAGCTCGTTTCGGTCTAAAACAGCTTGTTTCGTTGTATTAAGCACGAATACATGCTTTACGCGCAGTTATAGAAGAAAAAGTTTTGACGCGTATCAGAGACACTTGTAAAACCGATGTGTTGTGATTTAGCTCGTTTCGGTCTAAAACAGCTTGTTTCGTTGTATTAAGCAAGAATACATGCTTTTCGCGCAGTTATAAGAGAAAAAGTTGACGAGTATCACGTGGATACTTGTAAAACCGATGTGTTCAGATTTAGCTCGTTTCGGTCTAAAACAGCTTGTTTCGTTGTATTAAGCACGAATACATGCTTTTCGCGCAGTTATAAGAAAAAAAGTTTTGACGAGTATCACGTGGAACACTTGTAATACCAATGTGTTGTGATTTAGCTCGTTTCGGTCTTAAACAGCTTGATTCGCTGTATTAAGCAAGAATACATGCTTTTCGCGCAGTTATAAAAGAAAAAGTTTTGACGCGTATTAGAGGAAAACTTGTAAAACCGATGTGTTGTGATTTAGCTCATTTCGGTCTAAAACAGCTTGTTTCGCTGTATTAAGCATGAATACATGCTTTTCGCGCAGTTATAAGAGAAAAAGTTTTGAGTATCACGTGGATACTTGTAAAACCGATGTGTTCAGATTTAGCTCGTTTCGGGGTAAAACAGCTTGTTTCGTTGTATTAAGCAAGAATACATGCTTTTCGCGCAGTTATAGGAGAAAAAGTTTTGACGCGTATTAGAGAGACACTTGTAAAACCGATGTGTTGTGATTTAGCTCGTTTCGGTCTAAAACAGCTTGTTTCGTTGTATTAAGCAAGAATACATGCTTTTCGCGCAGTTATAAGAGAAAAAGTTTTGACGAGTATCACGTGGATACTTGTAAAACCGATGTGTTCAGATTTAGCTCGTTTCGGTCAAAAACAGCTTGTTTCGTTGTATTAAGCACGAATACATGCTTTTCGCGCAGTTAAAAGAGAAAAAGTTTGACGAGTATCACGTGGAACACTTGTAATACCGATGTGTTGTGATTTAGCTCGTTTCGGTCTAAAACAGCTTGTTTCGCTGTATTAAGCAAGAATACATGCTTTTCGCGCAGTTATAAGAGAAAAAGTTTTGACGAGTATCACGTGGAACACTTGTAGTACCGATGTGTTGTGATTTAGCTCGTTTTGGTCTAAAACAACTTGATTCGCTGTATTAAGCAAGAATACATGCTTTTCGCGCAGTTATAAGAGAAAAAGTTTTGACGAGTATCACGTGGATACTTGTAAAACCGATGTGTTCAGATTTAGCTCGTTTCGGTCTAATACAGCTTGTTTCGTTGTATTAAGCAAGAATACATGCTTTTCGCGCAGTTATAAGAGAAAAAGTTTTGACGCGTATTAGAGAGACACTTGTAAAACCGATGTGTTGTGATTAGCTCGTTTCGGTCTAAAACAGCTTGTTTCGTTGTATTAAGCAAGAATACATGCTTTTCGCGCAGTTATAAAAGAAAAAGTTTTGACGCGTATCAGAGGAACACTTGTAAAACCGATGTGTTGTGATTTAGCTCATTTCGGTCTAAAACAGCTTGTTTCGCTGTATTAAGCAAGAATACATGCTTTTCGCGCAGTTATAAGAGAAAAAGTTTTGACGAGTATCACGTGGATACTTGTAAAACCGATGTGTTCAGATTTAGCTCGTTTCGGTCTAAAACAGCTTGTTTCGTTGTATTAAGCAAGAATACATGCTTTTCGCGCAGTTATAAGAGAAAAAGTTTTGACGCGTATTAGAGTGACACTTGTAAAACCGATGTGTTGTGATTTAGCTCGTTTCGGTCAAAAACAGCTTGTTTCGTTGTATTAAGCAAGAATACATGCTTTTCGCGCAGTTATAAGAGAAAAAGTTTTGACGAGTATCACGTGGATACTTGTAAAACCGATGTGTTCAGATTTAGCTCGTTTCGGTCAAAAACAGCTTGTTTCGTTGTATTAGGCACGAATACATGCTTTTCGCGCAGTTAAAAGAGAAAAAGTTTTGACGAGTATCACGTGGAACACTTGTAATACCGATGTGTTGTGATTTAGCTCGTTTCGGTCTAAAACAGCTTGTTTCGCTGTATTAGGCAAGAATACATGCTTTTCGCGCAGTTATAAGAGAAAAAGTTTTGACGCGTATCAGAGGAACACTTGTAAAACCGATGTGTTGTGATTTAGCTCATTTCGGTCTAAAACAGCTTGTTTCGCTGTATTAAGCAAGAATACATGCTTTTCGCGCAGTTATAAGAGAAAACGTTTTGACGCGTATCAGAGGAACACTTGTAAAATTGATGTGTTGTGATTTAGCTCGTTTCGGTCTAAAACAGCTTGTTTCGCTGTATTAAGCAAGAATACATGCTTTTCGCGCAGTTATAAGAGAAAAAGTTTTGACGCGTATCAGAGGAACACTTGTAAAACCGATGTGTTGTGATTTAGCTCGTTTCGGTCTAAAACAGCTTGTTTCGCTGTATTAAGCAAGAATACATGCTTTTCGCGCAGTTATAAGAAAAAAGTTTTGACGCGTATCAGAGGAACACTTGTAAAACCGATGTGTTCAGATTTAGCTCGTTTCGGTCTAAAACAGCTTGTTTCGTTGTATTAAGCATGAATACATGCTTTTCGCGCAGTTATAAGAGAAAAAGTTTTGACGCGTATTAGAGAGACACTTGTAAAACCGATGTGTTGTGATTTAGCTCGTTTCGGTCTAAAACAGCTTGTTTCGTTGTATTAAGCAAGAATACATGCTTTTCGCGCAGTTATAAGAGAAAAAGTTTTGACGAGTATCACGTGGATACTTGTAAAACCGATGTGTTCAGATTTAGCTCGTTTCGGTCAAAAACAGCTTGTTTCGTTGTATTAAGCACGAATACATGCTTTTCGCGCAGTTAAAAGAGAAAAAGTTTTGACGAGTATCACGTGGAACACTTGTAATACCGATGTGTTGTGATTTAGCTCGTTTCGGTCTAAAACAGCTTGTTTCGCTGTATTAAGCAAGAATACATGCTTTTCGCGCAGTTATAAGAGAAAAAGTTTTGACGAGTATCACGTGGAACACTTGTAGTACCGATGTGTTGTGATTTAGCTCGTTTCGGTCTAAAACAACTTGATTCGCTGTATTAAGCAAGAATACATGCTTTTCGCGCAGTTATAAGAGAAAAAGTTTTGACGAGTATCACGTGGATACTTGTGAAACCGATGTGTTCAGATTTAGCTCGTTTCGGTCTAAAACAGCTTGTTTTGTTGTATTAAGCAAGAATACATGCTTTTCGCGCAGTTATAAGAGAAAAAGTTTTGACGCGTATTAGAGAGACACTTGTAAAACCGATGTGTTGTGATTAGCTCGTTTCGGTCTAAAACAGCTTGTTTCGTTGTATTAAGCAAGAATACATGCTTTTCGCGCAGTTATAAGAGAAAAAGTTTTGACGAGTATCACGTGGATACTTGTAAAACCGATGTGTTCAGATTTAGCTCGTTTCGGTCTAAAACAGCTTGTTTCGTTGTATTAAGCACGAATACATGCTTTTCGCGCAGTTAAAAGAGAAAAAGTTTTGACGAGTATCACGTGGAACACTTGTAATACCGATGTGTTGTGATTTAGCTCGTTTCGGTCTAAAACAGCTTGTCTCGCTGTATTAAGCAAGAATACATGCTTTTCGCGCAGTTATAAGAGAAAAAGTTTTGACGAGTATCACGTGGAACACTTGTAGTACCGATGTGTTGTGATTTAGCTCGTTTCGGTGTAAAACAACTTGATTCGCTGTATTAAGCAAGAATACATGCTTTTCGCGCAGTTATAAGAGAAAAAGTTTTGACGCGTATCAGAGGAACACTTGTAAAACCGATGTGTTGTGATTTAGCTCATTTCGGTCTAAAACAGCTTGTTTCGCTGTATTAAGCAAGAATACATGCTTTTCGCGCAGTTATAAGAGAAAAAGTTTTGACGCGTATCAGAGGAACACTTGTAAAACCGATGTGTTGTGATTTAGCTCGTTTCGGTCTAAAACAGCTTGTTTCGCTGTATAAACAAGAATACATGCTTTTCGCGCAGTTATAAGAGAAAAAGTTTTGACGCGTATCAGAGGAACACTTGTAAAACCGATGTGTTGTGATTTAGCTCGTTTCTGTCTAAAACAGCTTGTTTCGCTGTATTAAGCAAGAATACATGCTTTTCGCGCAGTTATAAGAGAAAAAGTTTTGACGCGTATCAGAGGAACACTTGTAAAACCGATGTGTTCAGATTTAGCTCGTTTCGGTCTAAAACAGCTTGTTTCGTTGTATTAAGCACGAATACATGCTTTACGCGCAGTTATAGAAGAAAAAGTTTTGACGCGTATCAGAGACACTTGTAAAACCGATGTGTTGTGATTTAGCTCGTTTCGGTCTAAAACAGCTTGTTTCGTTGTATTAAGCAAGAATACATGCTTTTCGCGCAGTTATAAGAGAAAAAGTTGACGAGTATCACGTGGATACTTGTAAAACCGATGTGTTCAGATTTAGCTCGTTTCGGTCTAAAACAGCTTGTTTCGTTGTATTAAGCACGAATACATGCTTTTCGCGCAGTTATAAGAGAAAAAGTTTTGACGAGTATCACGTGGAACACTTGTAATACCAATGTGTTGTGATTTAGCTCGTTTCGGTCTTAAACAGCTTGATTCGCTGTATTAAGCAAGAATACATGCTTTTCGCGCAGTTATAAAAGAAAAAGTTTTGACGCGTATCAGAGGAAAACTTGTAAAACCGATGTGTTGTGATTTAGCTCATTTCGGTCTAAAACAGCTTGTTTCGCTGTATTAAGCATGAATACATGCTTTTCGCGCAGTTATAAGAGAAAAAGTTTTGAGTATCACGTGGATACTTGTAAAACCGATGTGTTCAGATTTAGCTCGTTTCGGGGTAAAACAGCTTGTTTCGTTGTATTAAGCAAGAATACATGCTTTTCGCGCAGTTATAGGAGAAAAAGTTTTGACGCGTATTAGAGAGACACTTGTAAAACCGATGTGTTGTGATTTAGCTCGTTTCGGTCTAAAACAGCTTGTTTCGTTGTATTAAGCAAGAATACATGCTTTTCGCGCAGTTATAAGAGAAAAAGTTTTGACGAGTATCACGTGGATACTTGTAAAACCGATGTGTTCAGATTTAGCTCGTTTCGGTCAAAAACAGCTTGTTTCGTTGTATTAAGCACGAATACATGCTTTTCGCGCAGTTAAAAGAGAAAAAGTTTGACGAGTATCACGTGGAACACTTGTAATACCGATGTGTTGTGATTTAGCTCGTTTCGGTCTAAAACAGCTTGTTTCGCTGTATTAAGCAAGAATACATGCTTTTCGCGCAGTTATAAGAGAAAAAGTTTTGACGAGTATCACGTGGAACACTTGTAGTACCGATGTGTTGTGATTTAGCTCGTTTTGGTCTAAAACAACTTGATTCGCTGTATTAAGCAAGAATACATGCTTTTCGCGCAGTTATAAGAGAAAAAGTTTTGACGAGTATCACGTGGATACTTGTAAAACCGATGTGTTCAGATTTAGCTCGTTTCGGTCTAATACAGCTTGTTTCGTTGTATTAAGCAAGAATACATGCTTTTCGCGCAGTTATAAGAGAAAAAGTTTTGACGCGTATTAGAGAGACACTTGTAAAACCGATGTGTTGTGATTAGCTCGTTTCGGTCTAAAACAGCTTGTTTCGTTGTATTAAGCAAGAATACATGCTTTTCGCGCAGTTATAAAAGAAAAAGTTTTGACGCGTATCAGAGGAACACTTGTAAAACCGATGTGTTGTGATTTAGCTCATTTCGGTCTAAAACAGCTTGTTTCGCTGTATTAAGCAAGAATACATGCTTTTCGCGCAGTTATAAGAGAAAAAGTTTTGACGAGTATCACGTGGATACTTGTAAAACCGATGTGTTCAGATTTAGCTCGTTTCGGTCTAAAACAGCTTGTTTCGTTGTATTAAGCAAGAATACATGCTTTTCGCGCAGTTATAAGAGAAAAAGTTTTGACGCGTATTAGAGTGACACTTGTAAAACCGATGTGTTGTGATTTAGCTCGTTTCGGTCAAAAACAGCTTGTTTCGTTGTATTAAGCAAGAATACATGCTTTTCGCGCAGTTATAAGAGAAAAAGTTTTGACGAGTATCACGTGGATACTTGTAAAACCGATGTGTTCAGATTTAGCTCGTTTCGGTCAAAAACAGCTTGTTTCGTTGTATTAGGCACGAATACATGCTTTTCGCGCAGTTAAAAGAGAAAAAGTTTTGACGAGTATCACGTGGAACACTTGTAATACCGATGTGTTGTGATTTAGCTCGTTTCGGTCTAAAACAGCTTGTTTCGCTGTATTAAGCAAGAATACATGCTTTTCGCGCAGTTATAAGAGAAAAAGTTTTGACGCGTATCAGAGGAACACTTGTAAAACCGATGTGTTGTGATTTAGCTCATTTCGGTCTAAAACAGCTTGTTTCGCTGTATTAAGCAAGAATACATGCTTTTCGCGCAGTTATAAGAGAAAACGTTTGGACGCGTATCAGAGGAACACTTGTAAAACCGATGTGTTGTGATTTAGCTCGTTTCGGTCTAAAACAGCTTGTTTCGCTGTATTAAGCAAGAATACATGCTTTTCGCGCAGTTATAAGAGAAAAAGTTTTGACGCGTATCAGAGGAACACTTGTAAAACCGATGTGTTGTGATTTAGCTCATTTCGGTCTAAAACAGCTTGTTTCGCTGTATTAAGCAAGAATACATGCTTTTCGCGCAGTTATAAGAGAAAAAGTTTTGACGAGTATCACGTGGATACTTGTAAAACCGATGTGTTCAGATTTAGCTCGTTTCGGTCTAAAACAGCTTGTTTCGTTGTATTAAGCAAGAATACATGCTTTTCGCGCAGTTATAAGAGAAAAAGTTTTGACGCGTATTAGAGAGACACTTGTAAAACCGATGTGTTGAGATTTAGCTCGTTTCGGTCTAAAACAGCTTGTTTCGTTGTATTAAGCAAGAATACATGCTTTTCGCGCAGTTATAAGAGAAAAAGTTTTGACGAGTATCACGTGGATACTTGTAAAACCGATGTGTTCAGATTTAGCTCGTTTCGGTCAAAAACAGCTTGTTTCGTTGTATTAGGCACGAATACATGCTTTTCGCGCAGTTAAAAGAGAAAAAGTTTTGGCGAGTATCACGTGGAACATTTGTAATACCGATGTGTTGTGATTTAGCTCGTTTCGGTCTAAAACAGCTTGTTTCCCTGTATTAAGCAAGAATACATGCTTTTCGCGCAGTTATAAGAGAAAAAGTTTTGACGAGTATCACGTGGAACACTTGTAATACCGATGTGTTGTGATTTAGCTCGTTTCGGTTTAAAACAGCTTGTTTCGCTGTATTAAGCAAGAATACATGCTTTTCGCGCAGTTATAAGAGAAAAAGTTTTGACGCGTATCAGAGGAACACTTGTAAAACCGATGTGTTGTGATTTAGCTCATTTCGGTCTAAAACAGCTTGTTTCGCTGTATTAAGCAAGAATACTTGCTTTTCGCGCAGTTATAAGAGAAAAAGTTTTGACGCGTGTCACAGGGACACTTGTAAAACCGATGTGTTCAGATTTAGCTCGTTTTGGTCTGAAACAGCTTGTTTCGTGGTATTAAGCACGAATACATGCTTTTCGCGCAGTTATAAGAGAAAAAGTTTAGACGCGTATCAGAGGAACACTTGTAAAACCGATGTATTGTGATTTAGCTCGTTTCGGTCTAAAACAGCTTGTTTCGTAGTATTAAGCAAGAATACATGCTTTTCGCGCAGTTATAAGAGAAAAAGTTTTGACGCGTATCAGAGGAACACTTGTAAAACCTTTGTGTTGTGATTTAGCTCGTTTCGGTCTAAAACAGCTTGTTTCGCTGTATTAAGCAAGAATACATGCTTTTCGCGCAGTTATAAGAGAAAAAGTTTTGACGCGTGTCACAGGGACACTTGTAAAACCGATGTGTTCAGATTTAGCTCGTTTCGGTCTAAACAACTTGTTTCGTTGTATTAGGCACGAATACATGCTTTAGGCGCAGTTATAGAAGAAAAAGTTTTGACGCGTATTAGACACTTGTAAAACCGATGTGTTGTGATTTAGCTCGTTTCGGTCTAAAACAGCTTGTTTCGTTGTATTAAGCAAGAATACATGCTTTTCGCGCAGTTAAAAGAGAAAAAGTTTTGACGAGTATCACGTGGATACTTGTAAAACCGATGTGTTCAGATTTAGCTCGTTTCAGTCTAAAACAGCTTGTTTCGTTGTATTAAGCAAGAATACATGCTTTTCGCGCAGTTATAAGAGAAAAAGTTTTGACGCGTATTAGAGAGACACTTGTAAAACCGATGTGTTGTGATTTAGCTCGTTTCGGTCTAAAACAGCTTGTTTCGTTGTATTAAGCAAGATAACATGCTTTTCGCGCAGTTATAAGAGAAAAAGTTTTGACGAGTATCACATAGATACTTGTAAAACCGATGTGTTCAGATTTAGCTCGTTTCGGTCTAAAACAGCTTGTTTCGTTGTATTAAGCACGAATACATGCTTTTCGCGCAGTTATAAGAGAAAAAGTTTTGACGAGTATCACGTGGAACACTTGTAATACCGATGTGTTGTGATTTAGCTCGTTTCGGTCTAAAACAGCTTGTTTCGCTGTATTAAGCAAGAATACATGCTTTTCGCGCAGTTATAAGAGAAAAAGTTTTGACGAGTATCACGTGGAACACTTGTAGTACCGATGTGTTGTGATTTAGCTCGTTTCGGTCTAAAACAACTTGATTCGCTGTATTAAGCAAGAATACATGCTTTTCGCGCAGTTATAAAAGAAAAAGTTTTGACGCGTATCAGAGGAACACTTGTAAAACCGATGTGTTGTGATTTAGCTCATTTCGGTCTAAAACAGCTTGTTTCGCTGTATTAAGCAAGAATACATGCTTTTCGCGCAGTTATAAGAGAAAAAGTTTTGACGAGTATCACGTGGATACTTGTAAAACCGATGTGTTCAGATTTAGCTCGTTTCGGTCTAAAACAGCTTGTTTCGTTGTATTAGGCAAGAATACATGCTTTTCGCGCAGTTATAAGAGAAAAAGTTTTGACGCGTATTAGAGAGACACTTGTAAAACCGATGTGTTGTGATTTAGCTCGTTTCGGTCTAAAACAGCTTGTTTCGTTGTATTAAGCAAGAATACATGCTTTTCGCGCAGTTATAAGAGAAAAAGTTTTGACGAGTATCACGTGGATACTTGTAAAACCGATGTGTTCAGATTTAGCTCGTTTCGGTCTAAAACAGCTTGTTTCGTTGTATTAAGCACGAATACATGCTTTTCGCGCAGTTAAAAGAGAAAAAGTTTTGACGAGTATCACGTGGATACTTGTAAAACCGATGTGTTCAGATTTAGCTCGTTTCAGTCTAAAACAGCTTGTTTCGTTGTATTAAGCAAGAATACATGCTTTTCGCGCAGTTATAAGAGAAAAAGTTTTGACGCGTATTAGAGAGACACTTGTAAAACCGATGTGTTGTGATTTAGCTCGTTTCGGTCTAAAACAGCTTGTTTCGTTGTATTAAGCAAGATAACATGCTTTTCGTGCAGTTATAAGAGAAAAAGTTTTGACGAGTATCACATAGATACTTGTAAAACCGATGTGTTCAGATTTAGCTCGTTTCGGTCTAAAACAGCTTGTTTCGTTGTATTAAGCACGAATACATGCTTTTCGCGCAGTTATAAGAGAAAAAGTTTTGACGAGTATCACGTGGAACACTTGTAATACCGATGTGTTGTGATTTAGCTCGTTTCGGTCTAAAACAGCTTGTTTCGCTGTATTAAGCAAGAATACATGCTTTTCGCGCAGTTATAAGAGAAAAAGTTTTGACGAGTATCACGTGGAACACTTGTAGTACCGATGTGTTGTGATTTAGCTCGTTTCGGTGTAAAACAACTTGATTCGCTGTATTAAGCAAGAATACATGCTTTTCGCGCAGTTATAAAAGAAAAAGTTTTGACGCGTATCAGAGGAACACTTGTAAAACCGATGTGTTGTGATTTAGCTCATTTCGGTCTAAAACAGCTTGTTTCGCTGTATTAAGCAAGAATACATGCTTTTCGCGCAGTTATAAGAGAAAAAGTTTTGACGAGTATCACGTGGATACTTGTAAAACCGATGTGTTCAGATTTAGCTCGTTTCGGTCTAAAACAGCTTGTTTCGTTGTATTAGGCAAGAATACATGCTTTTCGCGCAGTTATAAGAGAAAAAGTTTTGACGCGTATTAGAGAGACACTTGTAAAACCGATGTGTTGTGATTAGCTCGTTTCGGTCTAAAACAGCTTGTTTCGTTGTATTAAGCAAGAATACATGCTTTTCGCGCAGTTATAGAGAAAAAAGTTTTGACGAGTATCACGTGGATACTTGTAAAACCGATGTGTTCAGATTTAGCTCGTTTCGGTCTAAAACAGCTTGTTTCGTTGTATTAAGCACGAATACATGCTTTTCGCGCCAGTTAAAAGAGAAAAAGTTTTGACGAGTATCACGTGGAACACTTGTAATACCGATGTGTTGTGATTTAGCTCGTTTCGGTCTAAAACAGCTTGTTTCGCTGTATTAAGCAAGAATACATGCTTTTCGCGCAGTTATAAGAGAAAAAGTTTTGACGCGTGTCAGAGGAACACTTGTAAAACCGATGTGTTGTGATTTAGCTCGTTTCGTCTAAAACAGCTTGTTTCGCTGTATTAAGCAAGAATACATGCTTTTCGCGCAGTTATAAGAGAAAAAGTTTTGACGCGTAACAGAGGAACACTTGTAAAACCGATGTGTTCAGATTTAGCTCGTTTCGGTCTAAAACAGCTTGTTTCGTTGTAATAAGCACGAATACATGCTTTACGCGCAGGTATAAGAAGAATAAGTTTTGACGCGTATCAGAGACACTTGTAAAACCGATGTGTTGTGATTTAGCTCGTTCCGGTCTAAAACAGCTTGTTTCGTTGTATTAAGCAAGAATACATGCTTTTCGCGCAGTTATAGAGAAAAAGTTGACGAGGTATCACGTGGATTACTTGTAAAACCGATGTGTTGAGATTTAGCTCGTTTCGGTCTAAACAGCTTGTTTCGTTGTATTAGGCACGAATACATGCATTTCGCGCAGTTATAAGAGAAAAAGTTTTGACGAGTATCACGTGGAACACTTGTAATACCGATGTGTTGTGATTTAGCTCATTTCGTCTAAAACAGCTTGTTTCGCTGTATTAAGCAAGAATACGTGCTTTTCGCGCAGTTATAAGAGAAAAAGTTTTGACGAGTATCACGTGGATACTTGTAAAACCGATGTGTTCAGATTTAGCTCGTTTCGGGTCTAAAACAGCTTGTTTCGTTGTATTAAGCAAGAATACATGCTTTTCGCGCAGTTATAAGAGAAAAAGTTTTGACGCGTATTAGAGAGACACTGTAAAACCGATGTGTTGTGATTTAGCTCGTTTCGGTCAAAAACAGCTTGTTTCGTTGTATTAAGCAAGAATACATGCTTTTCGCGCAGGTATAAAGAGAAAAAGTTTTGACGAGTATCACGTGGATACTTGTAAAACCGATGTGTTGTGATTTAGCTCGTTTCGGTCTAAAACAGCTTGTTTCGCTGTATTAAGCAAGAATACATGCTTTTCGCGCAGTTATAAGAGAAAAAGTTTTGACGCGTATCAGAGGAACACTTGTAAAACCGATGTGTTGTGATTTAGCTCATTTCGGTCTAAAACAGCTTGTTTCGCTGTATTAAGCAAGAATACATGCTTTTCGCGCAGTTATAAGAGAAAAAGTTTTGACGCGTATCAGAGGAACACTTGTAAAACCGATGTGTTGTGATTTAGCTCGTTTCGGTCTAAAACAGCTTGTTTCGCTGTATAAACAAGAATACATGCTTTTCCGCGCAGTTATAAGAGAAAAAGTTTTGACGCGTATCAGAGGAACACTTGTAAAACCGATGTGTTGTGATTTAGCTCGTTTCTGTCTAAAACAGCTTGTTTCGCTGTATTAAGCAAGAATACATGCTTTCGCGCAGTTATAAGAGAAAAAGTTTTGACGCGTATCAGAGGAACACTTGTAAAACCCGATGTGTTCAGATTTTAGCTCGTTTCGGTCTAAACAGCTTGTTTCGTTGTATTAAGCACGAATACATGCTTTACGCGCAGTTATAGAAGAAAAAGTTTTGACGCGTATCAGAGACACTTGTAAAACCGATGTGTTGTGATTTAGCTCGTTTCGGTCTAAAACAGCTTGTTTCGTTGTATTAAGCAAGAATACATGCTTTTCGCGCAGTTATAAGAGAAAAAGTTGACGAGTATCACGTGGATACTTGTAAAACCGATGTGTTCAGATTAGCTCGTTTCGGTCTAAAACAGCTTGTTTCGTTGTATTAAGCACGAATACATGCTTTTCGCGCAGTTATAAGAGAAAAAGTTTTGACGAGTATCACGTGGAACACTTGTAATACCAATGTGTTGTGATTAGCTCGTTTCGGTCTTAAACAGCTTGATTCGCTGTATTAAGCAAGAATACATGCTTTTCGCGCAGTTATAAAAGAAAAAGTTTTGACGCGTATTAGAGGAAAACTTGTAAAACCGATGTGTTGTGATTTAGCTCATTTCGGTCTAAAACAGCTTGTTTCGCTGTATTAAGCATGAATACATGCTTTTCGCGCAGTTATAAGAGAAAAAGTTTTGAGTATCACGTGGATACTTGTAAAACCGATGTGTTCAGATTTAGCTCGTTTCGGGGTAAAACAGCTTGTTTCGTTGTATTAAGCAAGAATACATGCTTTTCGCGCAGTTATAGGAGAAAAAGTTTTGACGCGTATTAGAGAGACACTTGTAAAACCGATGTGTTGTGATTTAGCTCGTTTCGGTCTAAAACAGCTTGTTTCGTTGTATTAAGCAAGAATACATGCCTTTTCGCGCAGTTATAAGAGAAAAAGTTTTGACGAGTATCACGTGGATACTTGTAAAACCGATGTGTTCAGATTTAGCTCGTTTCGGTCAAAAACAGCTTGTTTCGTTGTATTAAGCACGAATACATGCTTTCGCGCAGTTAAAAGAGAAAAAGTTTGACGAGTATCACGTGGAACACTTGTAATACCGATGTGTTGTGATTTAGCTCGTTTCGGTCTAAAACAGCTTGTTTCGCTGTATTAAGCAAGAATACATGCTTTTCGCGCAGTTATAAGAGAAAAAGTTTTGACGAGTATCACGTGGAACACTTGTAGTACCGATGTGTTGTGATTTAGCTCGTTTTGGTCTAAAACAACTTGATTCGCTGTATTAAGCAAGAATACATGCTTTTCGCGCAGTTATAAGAGAAAAAGTTTTGACGAGTATCACGTGGATACTTGTAAAACCGATGTGTTCAGATTTAGCTCGTTTCGGTCTAATACAGCTTGTTTCGTTGTATTAAGCAAGAATACATGCTTTTCGCGCAGTTATAAGAGAAAAAGTTTTGACGCGTATTAGAGAGACACTTGTAAAACCGATGTGTTGTGATTAGCTCGTTTCGGTCTAAAACAGCTTGTTTCGTTGTATTAAGCAAGAATACATGCTTTTCGCGCAGTTATAAAAGAAAAAGTATTTGACGCGTATCAGAGGAACACTTGTAAAACCGATGTGTTGTGATTTAGCTCATTTCGGTCTAAAACAGCTTGTTTCGCTGTATTAAGCAAGAATACATGCTTTTCGCGCAGTTATAAGAGAAAAAGTTTTGACGAGTATCACGTGGATACTTGTAAAACCGATGTGTTCAGATTTAGCTCGTTTCGGTCTAAAACAGCTTGTTTCGTTGTATTAAGCAAGAATACATGCTTTTCGCGCAGTTATAAGAGAAAAAGTTTTGACGCGTATCAGAGGAACACTTGTAAAACCGATGTGTTGTGATTTAGCTCATTTCGGTCTAAAACAGCTTGTTTCGCTGTATTAAGCAAGAATACATGCTTTTCGCGCAGTTATAAGAGAAAACGTTTTGACGCGTATCAGAGGAACACTTGTAAAACCGATGTGTTGTGATTTAGCTCGTTTCGGTCTAAAACAGCTTGTTTCGCTGTATTAAGCAAGAATACATGCTTTTCGCGCAGTTATAAGAGAAAAAGTTTTGACGCGTATCAGAGGAACACTTGTAAAACCGATGTGTTGTGATTTAGCTCGTTTCGGTCTAAAACAGCTTGTTTCGCTGTATTAAGCAAGAATACATGCTTTTCGCGCAGTTATAAGAAAAAAGTTTTGACGCGTATCAGAGGAACACTTGTAAAACCGATGTGTTCAGATTTAGCTCGTTTCGGTCTAAAACAGCTTGTTTCGTTGTATTAAGCAAGAATACATGCTTTTCGCGCAGTTATAAGAGAAAAAGTTTTGACGAGTATCACGTGGATACTTGTAAAACCGATGTGTTCAGATTTAGCTCGTTTCGGTCAAAAACAGCTTGTTTTGTTGTATTAAGCACGAATACATGCTTTTCGCGCAGTTAAAAGAGAAAAAGTTTTGACGAGTATCACGTGGAACACTTGTAATACCGATGTGTTGTGATTTAGCTCGTTTCGGTCTAAAACAGCTTGTTTCGCTGTATTAAGCAAGAATACATGCTTTTCGCGCAGTTATAAGAGAAAAAGTTTTGACGAGTATCACGTGGAACACTTGTAGTACCGATGTGTTGTGATTTAGCTCGTTTCGGTCTAAAACAACTTGATTCGCTGTATTAAGCAAGAATACATGCTTTTCGCGCAGTTATAAGAGAAAAAGTTTTGACGAGTATCACGTGGATACTTGTGAAACCGATGTGTTCAGATTTAGCTCGTTTCGGTCTAAAACAGCTTGTTTCGTTGTATTAAGCAAGAATACATGCTTTTCGCGCAGTTATAAGAGAAAAAGTTTTGACGCGTATTAGAGAGACACTTGTAAAACCGATGTGTTGTGATTAGCTCGTTTCGGTCTAAAACAGCTTGTTTCGTTGTATTAAGCAAGAATACATGCTTTTCGCGCAGTTATAAGAGAAAAAGTTTTGACGAGTATCACGTGGATACTTGTAAAACCGATGTGTTCAGATTTAGCTCGTTTCGGTCAAAAACAGCTTGTTTCGTTGTATTAAGCACGAATACATGCTTTTCGTGCAGTTAAAAGAGAAAAAGTTTTGACGAGTATCACGTGGAACACTTGTAATACCGATGTGTTGTGATTTAGCTCGTTTCGGTCTAAAACAGCTTGTTTCGCTGTATTAAGCAAGAATACATGCTTTTCGCGCAGTTATAAGAGAAAAAGTTTTGACGAGTATCACGTGGATACTTGTAAAACCGATGTGTTCAGATTTAGCTCGTTTCGGTCTAAAACAGCTTGTTTCGTTGTATTAAGCAAGAATACATGCTTATCGCGCAGTTATAAGAGAAAAAGTTTTGACGCGTATTAGAGAGACACTTGTAAAACCGATGTGTTGTGATTTAGCTCGTTTCGGTCTAAAACAGCTTGTTTCGTTGTATTAAGCAAGAATACATGCTTTTCGCGCAGTTATAAGAGAAAAAGTTTTGACGAGTATCACATGGATACTTGTAAAACCGATGTGTTCAGATTTAGCTCGTTTCGGTCTAAAACAGCTTGTTTCGTTGTATTAAGCACGAATACATGCTTTTCGCGCAGTTAAAAGAGAAAAAGTTTTGACGAGTATCACGTGGAACACTTGTAATACCGATGTGTTGTGATTTAGCTCGTTTCGGTCTAAAACAGCTTGTTTCGCTGTATTAAGCAAGAATACATGCTTTTCGCGCCGTTATAAGAGAAAAAGTTTTGACGCGTATCAGAGGAACACTTGTAAAACCGATGTGTTGTGATTTAGCTCGTTTCGGTCTAAAACAGCTTGTTTCGCTGTATTAAGCAAGAATACATGCTTTTCGCGCAGTTATAAGAGAAAAAGTTTTGACGCGTATCAGAGGAAAACTTGTAAAACCGATGTGTTGTGATTTAGCTCATTTCGGTCTAAAACAGCTTGTTTCGCTCTATTAAGCAAGAATACATGCTTTTCGCGCAGTTATAAGAGAAAAAGTTTTGACGAATATCACGTGGATACTTGTAAAACCGATGTGTTCAGATTTAGCTCGTTTCGGTTTAAAACAGCTTGTTTCGTTGTATTAAGCAAGAATACATGCTTTTCGCGCAGTTATAAGAGAAAAAGTTTTGACGCGTATTAGAGAGACACTTGTAAAACCGATGTGTTGTGATTTAGCTCGTTTCGGTCTAAAACAGCTTGTTTCGTTGTATTAAGCAAGAATACATGCTTTTCGCGCAGTTATAAGAGAAAAAGTTTTGACGATTATCACGTGGATACTTGTAAAACCGATGTGTTCAGATTTAGCTATTTTCGGTCAAAAACAGCTTGTTTCGTTGTATTAAGCACGAATACATGCTTTTCGCGCAGTCAAAAGAGAAAAAGTTTTGACGAGTATCACGTGGAACACTTGTAATACCGATGTGTTGTGATTTAGCTCGTTTCGGTCTAAAACAGCTTGTCTCGCTGTATTAAGCAAGAATACATGCTTTTCGCGCAGTTATAAGAGAAAAAGTTTTGACGAGTATCACGTGGAACACTTGTAGTACCGATGTGTTGTGATTTAGCTCGTTTCGGTGTAAAACAACTTGATTCGCTGTATTAAGCAAGAATACATGCTTTTCGCGCAGTTATAAGAGAAAAAGTTTTGACGCGTATCAGAGGAACACTTGTAAAACCGATGTGTTGTGATTTAGCTCATTTCGGTCTAAAACAGCTTGTTTCGCTGTAATAAGCAAGAATACATGCTTTTCGCGCAGTTATAAGAGAAAAAGTTTTGACGCGTATCAGAGGAACACTTGTAAAACCGATGTGTTGTGATTTAGCTCGTTTCGGTCTAAAACAGCTTGTTTCGCTGTATAAACAAGAATACATGCTTTTCGCGCAGTTATAAGAGAAAAAGTTTTGACGCGTATCAGAGGAACACTTGTAAAACCGATGTGTTGTGATTTAGCTCGTTTCTGTCTAAAACAGCTTGTTTCGCTGTATTAAGCAAGAATACATGCTTTTCGCGCAGTTATAAGAGAAAAAGTTTTGACGCGTATCAGAGGAACACTTGTAAAACCGATGTGTTCAGATTTAGCTCGTTTCGGTCTAAAACAGCTTGTTTCGTTGTATTAAGCACGAATACATGCTTTACGCGCAGTTATAGAAGAAAAAGTTTTGACGCGTATCAGAGACACTTGTAAAACCGATGTGTTGTGATTTAGCTCGTTTCGGTCTAAAACAGCTTGTTTCGTTGTATTAAGCAAGAATACATGCTTTTCGCGCAGTTATAAGAGAAAAAGTTGACGAGTATCACGTGGATACTTGTAAAACCGATGTGTTCAGATTTAGCTCGTTTCGGTCTAAAACAGCTTGTTTCGTTGTATTAAGCACGAATACATGCTTTTCGCGCAGTTATAAGAGAAAAAGTTTTGACGAGTATCACGTGGAACACTTGTAATACCAATGTGTTGTGATTTAGCTCGTTTCGGTCTTAAACAGCTTGATTCGCTGTATTAAGCAAGAATACATGCTTTTCGCGCAGTTATAAAAGAAAAAGTTTTGACGCGTATCAGAGGAAAACTTGTAAAACCGATGTGTTGTGATTTAGCTCATTTCGGTCTAAAACAGCTTGTTTCGCTGTATTAAGCATGAATACATGCTTTTCGCGCAGTTATAAGAGAAAAAGTTTTGAGTATCACGTGGATACTTGTAAAACCGATGTGTTCAGATTTAGCTCGTTTCGGGGTAAAACAGCTTGTTTCGTTGTATTAAGCAAGAATACATGCTTTTCGCGCAGTTATAGGAGAAAAAGTTTTGACGCGTATTAGAGAGACACTTGTAAAACCGATGTGTTGTGATTTAGCTCGTTTCGGTCTAAAACAGCTTGTTTCGTTGTATTAAGCAAGAATACATGCTTTTCGCGCAGTTATAAGAGAAAAAGTTTTGACGAGTATCACGTGGATACTTGTAAAACCGATGTGTTCAGATTTAGCTATTTTCGGTCAAAAACAGCTTGTTTCGTTGTATTAAGCACGAATACATGCTTTTCGCGCAGTCAAAAGAGAAAAAGTTTTGACGAGTATCACGTGGAACACTTGTAATACCGATGTGTTGTGATTTAGCTCGTTTCGGTCTAAAACAGCTTGTCTCGCTGTATTAAGCAAGAATACATGCTTTTCGCGCAGTTATAAGAGAAAAAGTTTTGACGAGTATCACGTGGAACACTTGTAGTACCGATGTGTTGTGATTTAGCTCGTTTCGGTGTAAAACAACTTGATTCGCTGTATTAAGCAAGAATACATGCTTTTCGCGCAGTTATAAGAGAAAAAGTTTTGACGCGTATCAGAGGAACACTTGTAAAACCGATGTGTTGTGATTTAGCTCATTTCGGTCTAAAACAGCTTGTTTCGCTGTAATAAGCAAGAATACATGCTTTTCGCGCAGTTATAAGAGAAAAAGTTTTGACGCGTATCAGAGGAACACTTGTAAAACCGATGTGTTGTGATTTAGCTCGTTTCGGTCTAAAACAGCTTGTTTCGCTGTATAAACAAGAATACATGCTTTTCGCGCAGTTATAAGAGAAAAAGTTTTGACGCGTATCAGAGGAACACTTGTAAAACCGATGTGTTGTGATTTAGCTCGTTTCTGTCTAAAACAGCTTGTTTCGCTGTATTAAGCAAGAATACATGCTTTTCGCGCAGTTATAAGAGAAAAAGTTTTGACGCGTATCAGAGGAACACTTGTAAAACCGATGTGTTCAGATTTAGCTCGTTTCGGTCTAAAACAGCTTGTTTCGTTGTATTAAGCACGAATACATGCTTTACGCGCAGTTATAGAAGAAAAAGTTTTGACGCGTATCAGAGACACTTGTAAAACCGATGTGTTGTGATTTAGCTCGTTTCGGTCTAAAACAGCTTGTTTCGTTGTATTAAGCAAGAATACATGCTTTTCGCGCAGTTATAAGAGAAAAAGTTGACGAGTATCACGTGGAAACTTGTAAAACCGATGTGTTCAGATTTAGCTCGTTTCGGTCTAAAACAGCTTGTTTCGTTGTATTAAGCACGAATACATGCTTTTCGCGCAGTTATAAGAGAAAAAGTTTTGACGAGTATCACGTGGAACACTTGTAATACCAATGTGTTGTGATTTAGCTCGTTTCGGTCTTAAACAGCTTGATTCGCTGTATTAAGCAAGAATACATGCTTTTCGCGCAGTTATAAAAGAAAAAGTTTTGACGCGTATCAGAGGAAAACTTGTAAAACCGATGTGTTGTGATTTAGCTCATTTCGGTCTAAAACAGCTTGTTTCGCTGTATTAAGCATGAATACATGCTTTTCGCGCAGTTATAAGAGAAAAAGTTTTGAGTATCACGTGGATACTTGTAAAACCGATGTGTTCAGATTTAGCTCGTTTCGGGGTAAAACAGCTTGTTTCGTTGTATTAAGCAAGAATACATGCTTTTCGCGCAGTTATAGGAGAAAAAGTTTTGACGCGTATTAGAGAGACACTTGTAAAACCGATGTGTTGTGATTTAGCTCGTTTCGGTCTAAAACAGCTTGTTTCGTTGTATTAAGCAAGAATACATGCTTTTCGCGCAGTTATAAGAGAAAAAGTTTTGACGAGTATCACGTGGATACTTGTAAAACCGATGTGTTCAGATTTAGCTCGTTTCGGTCAAAAACAGCTTGTTTCGTTGTATTAAGCACGAATACATGCTTTTCGCGCAGTTAAAAGAGAAAAAGTTTGACGAGTATCACGTGGAACACTTGTAATACCGATGTGTTGTGATTTAGCTCGTTTCGGTCTAAAACAGCTTGTTTCGCTGTATTAAGCAAGAATACATGCTTTTCGCGCAGTTATAAGAGAAAAAGTTTTGACGAGTATCACGTGGAACACTTGTAGTACCGATGTGTTGTGATTTAGCTCGTTTTGGTCTAAAACAACTTGATTCGCTGTATTAAGCAAGAATACATGCTTTTCGCGCAGTTATAAGAGAAAAAGTTTTGACGAGTATCACGTGGATACTTGTAAAACCGATGTGTTCAGATTTAGCTCGTTTCGGTCTAATACAGCTTGTTTCGTTGTATTAAGCAAGAATACATGCTTTTCGCGCAGTTATAAGAGAAAAAGTTTTGACGCGTATTAGAGAGACACTTGTAAAACCGATGTGTTGTGATTAGCTCGTTTCGGTCTAAAACAGCTTGTTTCGTTGTATTAAGCAAGAATACATGCTTTTCGCGCAGTTATAAAAGAAAAAGTTTTGACGCGTATCAGAGGAACACTTGTAAAACCGATGTGTTGTGATTTAGCTCATTTCGGTCTAAAACAGCTTGTTTCGCTGTATTAAGCAAGAATACATGCTTTTCGCGCAGTTATAAGAGAAAAAGTTTTGACGAGTATCACGTGGATACTTGTAAAACCGATGTGTTCAGATTTAGCTCGTTTCGGTCTAAAACAGCTTGTTTCGTTGTATTAAGCAAGAATACATGCTTTTCGCGCAGTTATAAGAGAAAAAGTTTTGACGCGTATTAGAGTGACACTTGTAAAACCGATGTGTTGTGATTTAGCTCGTTTCGGTCAAAAACAGCTTGTTTCGTTGTATTAAGCAAGAATACATGCTTTTCGCGCAGTTATAAGAGAAAAAGTTTTGACGAGTATCACGTGGATACTTGTAAAACCGATGTGTTCAGATTTAGCTCGTTTCGGTCAAAAACAGCTTGTTTCGTTGTATTAGGCACGAATACATGCTTTTCGCGCAGTTAAAAGAGAAAAAGTTTTGACGAGTATCACGTGGAACACTTGTAATACCGATGTGTTGTGATTTAGCTCGTTTCGGTCTAAAACAGCTTGTTTCGCTGTATTAAGCAAGAATACATGCTTTTCGCGCAGTTATAAGAGAAAAAGTTTTGACGAGTATCACGTGGAACACTTGTAGTACCGATGTGTTGTGATTTAGCTCGTTTCGGTCTAAAACAACTTGATTCGCTGTATTAAGCAAGAATACATGCTTTTCGCGCAGTTATAAGAGAAAAAGTTTTGACGAGTATCACGTGGATACTTGTGAAACCGATGTGTTCAGATTTAGCTCGTTTCGGTCTAAAACAGCTTGTTTCGTTGTATTAAGCAAGAATACATGCTTTTCGCGCAGTTATAAGAGAAAAAGTTTTGACGCGTATTAGAGAGACACTTGTAAAACCGATGTGTTCAGATTTAGCTCGTTTCGGTCAAAAACAGCTTGTTTCGTTGTATTAAGCACGAATACATGCTTTTCGTGCAGTTAAAAGAGAAAAAGTTTTGACGAGTATCACGTGGAACACTTGTAATACCGATGTGTTGTGATTTAGCTCGTTTCGGTCTAAAACAGCTTGTTTCGCTGTATTAAGCAAGAATACATGCTTTTCGCGCAGTTATAAGAGAAAAAGTTTTGACGAGTATCACGTGGATACTTGTAAAACCGATGTGTTCAGATTTAGCTCGTTTCGGTCTAAAACAGCTTGTTTCGTTGTATTAAGCAAGAATACATGCTTATCGCGCAGTTATAAGAGAAAAAGTTTTGACGCGTATTAGAGAGACACTTGTAAAACCGATGTGTAGTGATTTAGCTCGTTTCGGTCTAAAACAGCTTGTTTCGTTGTATTAAGCAAGAATACATGCTTTTCGCGCAGTTATAAGAGAAAAAGTTTTGACGAGTATCACGTGGATACTTGTAAAACCGATGTGTTCAGATTTAGCTCGTTTCGGTCTAAAACAGCTTGTTTCGTTGTATTAAGCACGAATACATGCTTTTCGCGCAGTTAAAAGAGAAAAAGTTTTGACGAGTATCACGTGGAACACTTGTAATACCGATGTGTTGTGATTTAGCTCGTTTCGGTCTAAAACAGCTTGTTTCGCTGTATTAAGCAAGAATACATGCTTTTCGCGCCGTTATAAGAGAAAAAGTTTTGACGCGTATCAGAGGAACACTTGTAAAACCGATGTGTTGTGATTTAGCTCGTTTCGGTCTAAAACAGCTTGTTTCGCTGTATTAAGCAAGAATACATGCTTTTCGCGCAGTTATAAGAGAAAAAGTTTTGACGCGTATCAGAGGAAAACTTGTAAAACCGATGTGTTGTGATTTAGCTCATTTCGGTCTAAAACAGCTTGTTTCGCTGTATTAAGCAAGAATACATGCTTTTCGCGCAGTTATAAGAGAAAAAGTTTTGACGAATATCACGTGGATACTTGTAAAACCGATGTGTTCAGATTTAGCTCGTTTCGGTTTAAAACAGCTTGTTTCGTTGTATTAAGCAAGAATACATGCTTTTCGCGCAGTTATAAGAGAAAAAGTTTTGACGCGTATTAGAGAGACACTTGTAAAACCGATGTGTTGTGATTTAGCTCGTTTCGGTCTAAAACAGCTTGTTTCGTTGTATTAAGCAAGAATACATGCTTTTCGCGCAGTTATAAGAGAAAAAGTTTTGACGATTATCACGTGGATACTTGTAAAACCGATGGGTTCAGATTTAGCTCGTTTCGGTCAAAAACAGCTTGTTTCGTTGTATTAAGCACGAATACATGCTTTTCGCGCAGTCAAAAGAGAAAAAGTTTTGACGAGTATCACGTGGAACACTTGTAATACCGATGTGTTGTGATTTAGCTCGTTTCGGTCTAAAACAGCTTGTCTCGCTGTATTAAGCAAGAATACATGCTTTTCGCGCAGTTATAAGAGAAAAAGTTTTGACGAGTATCACGTGGAACACTTGTAGTACCGATGTGTTGTGATTTAGCTCGTTTCGGTGTAAAACAACTTGATTCGCTGTATTAAGCAAGAATACATGCTTTTCGCGCAGTTATAAGAGAAAAAGTTTTGACGCGTATCAGAGGAACACTTGTAAAACCGATGTGTTGTGATTTAGCTCATTTCGGTCTAAAACAGCTTGTTTCGCTGTATTAAGCAAGAATACATGCTTTTCGCGCAGTTATAAGAGAAAAAGTTTTGACGCGTATCAGAGGAACACTTGTAAAACCGATGTGTTGTGATTTAGCTCGTTTCGGTCTAAAACAGCTTGTTTCGCTGTATAAACAAGAATACATGCTTTTCGCGCAGTTATAAGAGAAAAAGTTTTGACGCGTATCAGAGGAACACTTGTAAAACCGATGTGTTGTGATTTAGCTCGTTTCTGTCTAAAACAGCTTGTTTCGCTGTATTAAGCAAGAATACATGCTTTTCGCGCAGTTATAAGAGAAAAAGTTTTGACGCGTATCAGAGGAACACTTGTAAAACCGATGTGTTCAGATTTAGCTCGTTTCGGTCTAAAACAGCTTGTTTCGTTGTATTAAGCACGAATACATGCTTTACGCGCAGTTATAGAAGAAAAAGTTTTGACGCGTATCAGAGACACTTGTAAAACCGATGTGTTGTGATTTAGCTCGTTTCGGTCTAAAACAGCTTGTTTCGTTGTATTAAGCAAGAATACATGCTTTTCGCGCTGTTATAAGAGAAAAAGTTGACGAGTATCACGTGGATACTTGTAAAACCGATGTGTTCAGATTTAGCTCGTTTCGGTCTAAAACAGCTTGTTTCGTTGTATTAAGCACGAATACATGCTTTTCGCGCAGTTATAAGAGAAAAAGTTTTGACGAGTATCACGTGGAACACTTGTAATACCAATGTGTTGTGATTTAGCTCGTTTCGGTCTTAAACAGCTTGATTCGCTGTATTAAGCAAGAATACATGCTTTTCGCGCAGTTATAAAAGAAAAAGTTTTGACGCGTATCAGAGGAAAACTTGTAAAACCGATGTGTTGTGATTTAGCTCATTTCGGTCTAAAACAGCTTGTTTCGCTGTATTAAGCATGAATACATGCTTTTCGCGCAGTTATAAGAGAAAAAGTTTTGAGTATCACGTGGATACTTGTAAAACCGATGTGTTCAGATTTAGCTCGTTTCGGGGTAAAACAGCTTGTTTCGTTGTATTAAGCAAGAATACATGCTTTTCGCGCAGTTATAGGAGAAAAAGTTTTGACGCGTATTAGAGAGACACTTGTAAAACCGATGTGTTGTGATTTAGCTCGTTTCGGTCTAAAACAGCTTGTTTCGTTGTATTAAGCAAGAATACATGCTTTTCGCGCAGTTATAAGAGAAAAAGTTTTGACGAGTATCACGTGGATACTTGTAAAACCGATGTGTTCAGATTTAGCTCGTTTCGGTCAAAAACAGCTTGTTTCGTTGTATTAAGCACGAATACATGCTTTTCGCGCAGTTAAAAGAGAAAAAGTTTGACGAGTATCACGTGGAACACTTGTAATACCGATGTGTTGTGATTTAGCTCGTTTCGGTCTAAAACAGCTTGTTTCGCTGTATTAAGCAAGAATACATGCTTTTCGCGCAGTTATAAGAGAAAAAGTTTTGACGAGTATCACGTGGAACACTTGTAGTACCGATGTGTTGTGATTTAGCTCGTTTTGGTCTAAAACAACTTGATTCGCTGTATTAAGCAAGAATACATGCTTTTCGCGCAGTTATAAGAGAAAAAGTTTTGACGAGTATCACGTGGATACTTGTAAAACCGATGTGTTCAGATTTAGCTCGTTTCGGTCTAATACAGCTTGTTTCGTTGTATTAAGCAAGAATACATGCTTTTCGCGCAGTTATAAGAGAAAAAGTTTTGACGCGTATTAGAGAGACACTTGTAAAACCGATGTGTTGTGATTAGCTCGTTTCGGTCTAAAACAGCTTGTTTCGTTGTATTAAGCAAGAATACATGCTTTTCGCGCAGTTATAAAAGAAAAAGTTTTGACGCGTATCAGAGGAACACTTGTAAAACCGATGTGTTGTGATTTAGCTCATTTCGGTCTAAAACAGCTTGTTTCGCTGTATTAAGCAAGAATACATGCTTTTCGCGCAGTTATAAGAGAAAAAGTTTTGACGAGTATCACGTGGATACTTGTAAAACCGATGTGTTCAGATTTAGCTCGTTTCGGTCTAAAACAGCTTGTTTCGTTGTATTAAGCAAGAATACATGCTTTTCGCGCAGTTATAAGAGAAAAAGTTTTGACGCGTATTAGAGTGACACTTGTAAAACCGATGTGTTGTGATTTAGCTCGTTTCGGTCAAAAACAGCTTGTTTCGTTGTATTAAGCAAGAATACATGCTTTTCGCGCAGTTATAAGAGAAAAAGTTTTGACGAGTATCACGTGGATACTTGTAAAACCGATGTGTTCAGATTTAGCTCGTTTCGGTCAAAAACAGCTTGTTTCGTTGTATTAGGCACGAATACATGCTTTTCGCGCAGTTAAAAGAGAAAAAGTTTTGACGAGTATCACGTGGAACACTTGTAATACCGATGTGTTGTGATTTAGCTCGTTTCGGTCTAAAACAGCTTGTTTCGCTGTATTAAGCAAGAATACATGCTTTTCGCGCAGTTATAAGAGAAAAAGTTTTGACGCGTATCAGAGGAACACTTGTAAAACCGATGTGTTGTGATTTAGCTCATTTCGGTCTAAAACAGCTTGTTTCGCTGTATTAAGCAAGAATACATGCTTTTCGCGCAGTTATAAGAGAAAACGTTTTGACGCGTATCAGAGGAACACTTGTAAAACCGATGTGTTGTGATTTAGCTCGTTTCGGTCTAAAACAGCTTGTTTCGCTGTATTAAGCAAGAATACATGCTTTTCGCGCAGTTATAAGAGAAAAAGTTTTGACGCGTATCAGAGGAACACTTGTAAAACCGATGTGTTGTGATTTAGCTCGTTTCGGTCTAAAACAGCTTGTTTCGCTGTATTAAGCAAGAATACATGCTTTTCGCGCAGTTATAAGAAAAAAGTTTTGACGCGTATCAGAGGAACACTTGTAAAACCGATGTGTTCAGATTTAGCTCGTTTCGGTCTAAAACAGCTTGTTTCGTTGTATTAAGCATGAATACATGCTTTTCGCGCAGTTATAAGAGAAAAAGTTTTGACGCGTATTAGAGAGACACTTGTAAAACCGATGTGTTGTGATTTAGCTCGTTTCGGTCTAAAACAGCTTGTTTCGTTGTATTAAGCAAGAATACATGCTTTTCGCGCAGTTATAAGAGAAAAAGTTTTGACGAGTATCACGTGGATACTTGTAAAACCGATGTGTTCAGATTTAGCTCGTTTCGGTCAAAAACAGCTTGTTTCGTTGTATTAAGCACGAATACATGCTTTTCGCGCAGTTAAAAGAGAAAAAGTTTTGACGAGTATCACGTGGAACACTTGTAATACCGATGTGTTGTGATTTAGCTCGTTTCGGTCTAAAACAGCTTGTTTCGCTGTATTAAGCAAGAATACATGCTTTTCGCGCAGTTATAAGAGAAAAAGTTTTGACGAGTATCACGTGGAACACTTGTAGTACCGATGTGTTGTGATTTAGCTCGTTTCGGTCTAAAACAACTTGATTCGCTGTATTAAGCAAGAATACATGCTTTTCGCGCAGTTATAAGAGAAAAAGTTTTGACGAGTATCACGTGGATACTTGTGAAACCGATGTGTTCAGATTTAGCTCGTTTCGGTCTAAAACAGCTTGTTTCGTTGTATTAAGCAAGAATACATGCTTTTCGCGCAGTTATAAGAGAAAAAGTTTTGACGCGTATTAGAGAGACACTTGTAAAACCGATGTGTTGTGATTAGCTCGTTTCGGTCTAAAACAGCTTGTTTCGTTGTATTAAGCAAGAATACATGCTTTTCGCGCAGTTATAAGAGAAAAAGTTTTGACGAGTATCACGTGGATACTTGTAAAACCGATGTGTTCAGATTTAGCTCGTTTCGGTCAAAAACAGCTTGTTTCGTTGTATTAAGCACGAATACATGCTTTTCGTGCAGTTAAAAGAGAAAAAGTTTTGACGAGTATCACGTGGAACACTTGTAATACCGATGTGTTGTGATTTAGCTCGTTTCGGTCTAAAACAGCTTGTTTCGCTGTATTAAGCAAGAATACATGCTTTTCGCGCAGTTATAAGAGAAAAAGTTTTGACGAGTATCACGTGGATACTTGTAAAACCGATGTGTTCAGATTTAGCTCGTTTCGGTCTAAAACAGCTTGTTTCGTTGTATTAAGCAAGAATACATGCTTATCGCGCAGTTATAAGAGAAAAAGTTTTGACGCGTATTAGAGAGACACTTGTAAAACCGATGTGTTGTGATTTTGCTCGTTTCGGTCTAAAACAGCTTGTTTCGTTGTATTAAGCAAGAATACATGCTTTTCGCGCAGTTATAAGAGAAAAAGTTTTGACGAGTATCACGTGGATACTTGTAAAACCGATGTGTTCAGATTTAGCTCGTTTCGGTCTAAAACAGCTTGTTTCGTTGTATTAAGCACGAATACATGCTTTTCGCGCAGTTAAAAGAGAAAAAGTTTTGACGAGTATCACGTGGAACACTTGTAATACCGATGTGTTGTGATTTAGCTCGTTTCGGTCTAAAACAGCTTGTTTCGCTGTATTAAGCAAGAATACATGCTTTTCGCGCCGTTATAAGAGAAAAAGTTTTGACGCGTATCAGAGGAACACTTGTAAAACCGATGTGTTGTGATTTAGCTCGTTTCGGTCTAAAACAGCTTGTTTCGCTGTATTAAGCAAGAATACATGCTTTTCGCGCAGTTATAAGAGAAAAATTTTTGAGTATCACGTGGATACTTGTAAAACCGATGTGTTCAGATTTAGCTCGTTTCGGTCTAAAACAGCTTGTTTCTTTGTATTAAGCACGAATACATGCTTTTCGCGCAGTTATAAGAGAAAAAGTTTTGACGAGTATCAGGTGGAACACTTGTAATACCGATGTGTTGTGATTTAGCTCGTTTCGGTCTAAAACAGCTTGTTTCGCTGTATTAAGCAAGAATACATGCTTTTCGCGCAGTTATAAGAGAAAAAGTTTTGACGCGTATCAGAGGAACACTTGTAAAACCGATGTGTTGTGATTTAGCTCATTTCGGTCTAAAACAGCTTGTTTCGCTGTATTGAGCAAGAATACATGCTTTTCGCGCAGTTATAAGAGAAAAAGTTTTGACGCGTATCAGAGGAACACTTGTAAAACCGATGTGTTCAGATTTAGCTCGTTTCGGTCTGAAACAGCTTGTTTCGTTGTATTAAGCACGAATACATGCTTTAGGCGCAGTTATAGAAGAAAAAGTTTTGACGCGTATTAGACACTTGTAAAACCGATGTGTTGTGATTAGCTCGTTTCGGTCTAAAACCGCTTGTTTCGTTGTATTAAGCAAGAATACATGCTTTTCGCGCAGTTATAAGAGAAAAAGTTTTGACGAGTATCACGTGGATACTTGTAAAACCGATGTGTTCAGATTTAGCTCGTTTCGGTCAAAAACAGCTTGTTTCGTTTTATTAAGCACGAATACATGCTTTTCGCGCAGTTAAAAGAGAAAAAGTTTTGACGAGTATCACGTGGAACACTTGTAATACCGATGTGTTGTGATTTAACTCGTTTCGGTCTAAAACAGCTTGTTTCGCTGTATTAAGCAAGAATACATGCTTTTCGCGCAGTTATAAAAGAAAATGTTTTGACGCGTATCAGAGGAACACTTGTAAAACCGATGTGTTGTGATTTAGCTCATTTTGGTCTAAAACAGCTTGTTTCGCTGTATTAAGCAAGAATACATGCTTTTCGCGCAGTTATAAGAGAAAAAGTTTTGACGAGTATCACGTGGATACTTGTAAAACCGATGTGTTCAGATTTAGCTCGTTTCGGTCTAAAACAGCTTGTTTCGTTGTATTAAGCAAGAATACATGCTTTTCGCGCAGTTATAAGAGAAAAAGTTTTGACGCGTATTAGAGAGACACTTGTAAAACCGATGTGTTGAGATTTAGCTCGTTTCGGTCTAAAACAGCTTGTTTCGTTGTATTAAGCAAGAATACATGCTTTTCGCGCAGTTATAAGAGAAAAAGTTTTGACGAGTATCACGTGGATACTTGATAAACCGATGTGTTCAGATTTAGCTCGTTTCGGTCAAAAACAGCTTGTTTCGTTGTATTAAGCACGAATACATGCTTTTCGCGCAGTTAAAAGAGAAAACGTTTTGGCGAGTATCATGTGGAACATTTGTAATACCGATGTGTTGTGATTTAGCTCGTTTCGGTCTAAAACAGCTTGTTTCGCTGTATTAAGCAAGAATACATGCTTTTCGCGCAGTTATAAGAGAAAAAGTTTTGACGAGTATCACGTGGAACACTTGTAATACCGATGTGTTGTGATTTAGCTCGTTTCGGTTTAAAACAGCTTGTTTCGCTGTATTAAGCAAGAATACATGCTTTTCGCGCAGTTATAAGAGAAAAAGTTTTGACGCGTATCAGAGGAACACTTGTAAAACCGATGTGTTGTGATTTACCTCATTTCGGTCTAAAACAGCTTGTTTCGCTGTATTGAGCAAGAATACATGCTTTTCGCGCAGTTATAAGAGAAAAAGTTTTGACGCGTATCAGAGGAACACTTGTAAAACCGATATGTTCAGATTTAGCTCGTTTCGGTCTGAAACAGCTTGTTTCGTTGTATTAAGCACGAATACATGCTTTAGGCGCAGTTATAGAAGAAAAAGTTTTGACGCGTATTAGACACTTGTAAAACCGATGTGTTGTGATTAGCTCGTTTCGGTCTAAAACAGCTTGTTTCGCTGTATTAAGCAAGAATACATGCTTTTCGCGCAGTTATAAGAGAAAAAGTTTTGACGCGTGTCACAGGGACACTTGTAAAACCGATGTGTTCAGATTTAGCTCGTTTTGGTCTGAAACAGCTTGTTTCGTGGTATTAAGCACGAATACATGCTTTTCGCGCAGTTATAAGAGAAAAAGTTTAGACGCGTATCAGAGGAACACTTGTAAAACCGATGTGTTGTGATTTAGCTCGTTTCGGTCTAAAACAGCTTGTTTCGTAGTATTAAGCAAGAATACATGCTTTTCGCGCAGTTATAAGAGAAAAAGTTTTGACGCGTATCAGAGGAACACTTGTAAAACCTTTGTGTTGTGATTTAGCTCGTTTCGGTCTAAAACAGCTTGTTTCGCTGTATTAAGCAAGAATACATGCTTTTCGCGCAGTTATAAGAGAAAAAGTTTTGACGCGTGTCACAGGGACACTTGTAAAACCGATGTGTTCAGATTTAGCTCGTTTCGGTCTAAAACAGCTTGTTTCGTTGTATTAAGCAAGAATACATGCTTTTCGCGCAGTTATAAGAGAAAAAGTTTTGACGCGTATTAGAGAGACACTTGTAAAACCGATGTGTTGTGATTTAGCTCGTTTCGGTCTAAAACAGCTTGTTTCGTTGTATTAAGCAAGATAACATGCTTTTCGCGCAGTTATAAGAGAAAAAGTTTTGACGAGTATCACATAGATACTTGTAAAACCGATGTGTTCAGATTTAGCTCGTTTCGGTCTAAAACAGCTTGTTTCGTTGTATTAAGCACGAATACATGCTTTTCGCGCAGTTATAAGAGAAAAAGTTTTGACGAGTATCAGGTGGAACACTTGTAATACCGATGTGTTGTGATTTAGCTCGTTTCGGTCTAAAACAGCTTGTTTCGCTGTATTAAGCAAGAATACATGCTTTTCGCGCAGTTATAAGAGAAAAAGTTTTGACGCGTATCAGAGGAACACTTGTAAAACCGATGTGTTGTGATTTAGCTCATTTCGGTCTAAAACAGCTTGTTTCGCTGTATTGAGCAAGAATACATGCTTTTCGCGCAGTTATAAGAGAAAAAGTTTTGACGCGTATCAGAGGAACACTTGTAAAACCGATGTGTTCAGATTTAGCTCGTTTCGGTCTGAAACAGCTTGTTTCGTTGTATTAAGCACGAATACATGCTTTAGGCGCAGTTATAGAAGAAAAAGTTTTGACGCGTATTAGACACTTGTAAAACCGATGTGTTGTGATTAGCTCGTTTCGGTCTAAAACCGCTTGTTTCGTTGTATTAAGCAAGAATACATGCTTTTCGCGCAGTTATAAGAGAAAAAGTTTTGACGAGTATCACGTGGATACTTGTAAAACCGATGTGTTCAGATTTAGCTCGTTTCGGTCAAAAACAGCTTGTTTCGTTTTATTAAGCACGAATACATGCTTTTCGCGCAGTTAAAAGAGAAAAAGTTTTGACGAGTATCACGTGGAACACTTGTAATACCGATGTGTTGTGATTTAGCTCGTTTCGGTCTAAAACAGCTTGTTTCGCTGTATTAAGCAAGAATACATGCTTTTCGCGCAGTTATAAAAGAAAATGTTTTGACGCGTATCAGAGGAACACTTGTAAAACCGATGTGTTGTGATTTAGCTCATTTTGGTCTAAAACAGCTTGTTTCGCTGTATTAAGCAAGAATACATGCTTTTCGCGCAGTTATAGGAGAAAAAGTTTTGACGAGTATCACGTGGATACTTGTAAAACCGATGTGTTCAGATTTAGCTCGTTTCGGTCTAAAACAGCTTGTTTCGTTGTATTAAGCAAGAATACATGCTTTTCGCGCAGTTATAAGAGAAAAAGTTTTGACGCGTATTAGAGAGACACTTGTAAAACCGATGTGTTGAGATTTAGCTCGTTTCGGTCTAAAACAGCTTGTTTCGTTGTATTAAGCAAGAATACATGCTTTTCGCGCAGTTATAAGAGAAAAAGTTTTGACGAGTATCACGTGGATACTTGATAAACCGATGTGTTCAGATTTAGCTCGTTTCGGTCAAAAACAGCTTGTTTCGTTGTATTAAGCACGAATACATGCTTTTCGCGCAGTTAAAAGAGAAAACGTTTTGGCGAGTATCACGTGGAACATTTGTAATACCGATGTGTTGTGATTTAGCTCGTTTCGGTCTAAAACAGCTTGTTTCGCTGTATTAAGCAAGAATACATGCTTTTCGCGCAGTTATAAGAGAAAAAGTTTTGACGAGTATCACGTGGAACACTTGTAATACCGATGTGTTGTGATTTAGCTCGTTTCGGTTTAAAACAGCTTGTTTCGCTGTATTAAGCAAGAATACATGCTTTTCGCGCAGTTATAAGAGAAAAAGTTTTGACGCGTATCAGAGGAACACTTGTAAAACCGATGTGTTGTGATTTAGCTCGTTTCGGTCTAAAACAGCTTGTTTCGTTGTATTAAGCAAGAATACATGCTTTTCGCGCAGTTATAAGAGAAAAATTTTTGAGTATCACGTGGATACTTGTAAAACCGATGTGTTCAGATTTAGCTCGTTTCGGTCTAAAACAGCTTGTTTCGTTGTATTAAGCACGAATACATGCTTTTCGCGCAGTTATAAGAGAAAAAGTTTTGACGAGTATCAGGTGGAACACTTGTAATACCGATGTGTTGTGATTTAGCTCGTTTCGGTCTAAAACAGCTTGTTTCGCTGTATTAAGCAAGAATACATGCTTTTCGCGCAGTTATAAGAGAAAAAGTTTTGACGCGTATCAGAGGAACACTTGTAAAACCGATGTGTTGTGATTTAGCTCATTTCGGTCTAAAACAGCTTGTTTCGCTGTATTGAGCAAGAATACATGCTTTTCGCGCAGTTATAAGAGAAAAAGTTTTGACGCGTATCAGAGGAACACTTGTAAAACCGATGTGTTCAGATTTAGCTCGTTTCGGTCTGAAACAGCTTGTTTCGTTGTATTAAGCACGAATACATGCTTTAGGCGCAGTTATAGAAGAAAAAGTTTTGACGCGTATTAGACACTTGTAAAACCGATGTGTTGTGATTAGCTCGTTTCGGTCTAAAACCGCTTGTTTCGTTGTATTAAGCAAGAATACATGCTTTTCGCGCAGTTATAAGAGAAAAAGTTTTGACGAGTATCACGTGGATACTTGTAAAACCGATGTGTTCAGATTTAGCTCGTTTCGGTCAAAAACAGCTTGTTTCGTTTTATTAAGCACGAATACATGCTTTTCGCGCAGTTAAAAGAGAAAAAGTTTTGACGAGTATCACGTGGAACACTTGTAATACCGATGTGTTGTGATTTAACTCGTTTCGGTTTAAAACAGCTTGTTTCGCTGTATTAAGCAAGAATACATGCTTTTCGCGCAGTTATAAAAGAAAATGTTTTGACGCGTATCAGAGGAACACTTGTAAAACCGATGTGTTGTGATTTAGCTCATTTTGGTCTAAAACAGCTTGTTTCGCTGTATTAAGCAAGAATACATGCTTTTCGCGCAGTTATAAGAGAAAAAGTTTTGACGAGTATCAGGTGGATACTTGTAAAACCGATGTGTTCAGATTTAGCTCGTTTCGGTCTAAAACAGCTTGTTTCGTTGTATTAAGCAAGAATACATGCTTTTCGCGCAGTTATAAGAGAAAAAGTTTTGACGCGTATTAGAGAGACACTTGTAAAACCGATGTGTTGAGATTTAGCTCGTTTCGGTCTAAAACAGCTTGTTTCGTTGTATTAAGCAAGAATACATGCTTTTCGCGCAGTTATAAGAGAAAAAGTTTTGACGAGTATCACGTGGATACTTGATAAACCGATGTGTTCAGATTTAGCTCGTTTCGGTCAAAAACAGCTTGTTTCGTTGTATTAAGCACGAATACATGCTTTTCGCGCAGTTAAAAGAGAAAACGTTTTGGCGAGTATCACGTGGAACATTTGTAATACCGATGTGTTGTGATTTAGCTCGTTTCGGTCTAAAACAGCTTGTTTCGCTGTATTAAGCAAGAATACATGCTTTTCGCGCAGTTATAAGAGAAAAAGTTTTGACGCGTATCAGAGGAACACTTGTAAAACCGATGTGTTGTGATTTAGCTCATTTCGGTCTAAAACAGCTTGTTTCGCTGTATTGAGCAAGAATACATGCTTTTCGCGCAGTTATAAGAGAAAAAGTTTTGACGCGTATCAGAGGAACACTTGTAAAACCGATATGTTCAGATTTAGCTCGTTTCGGTCTGAAACAGCTTGTTTCGTTGTATTAAGCACGAATACATGCTTTAGGCGCAGTTATAGAAGAAAAAGTTTTGACGCGTATTAGACACTTGTAAAACCGATGTGTTGTGATTAGCTCGTTTCGGTCTAAAACAGCTTGTTTCGCTGTATTAAGCAAGAATACATGCTTTTCGCGCAGTTATAAGAGAAAAAGTTTTGACGCGTGTCACAGGGACACTTGTAAAACCGATGTGTTCAGATTTAGCTCGTTTTGGTCTGAAACAGCTTGTTTCGTGGTATTAAGCACGAATACATGCTTTTCGCGCAGTTATAAGAGAAAAAGTTTAGACGCGTATCAGAGGAACACTTGTAAAACCGATGTGTTGTGATTTAGCTCGTTTCGGTCTAAAACAGCTTGTTTCGTAGTATTAAGCAAGAATACATGCTTTTCGCGCAGTTATAAGAGAAAAAGTTTTGACGCGTATCAGAGGAACACTTGTAAAACCTTTGTGTTGTGATTTAGCTCGTTTCGGTCTAAAACAGCTTGTTTCGCTGTATTAAGCAAGAATACATGCTTTTCGCGCAGTTATAAGAGAAAAAGTTTTGACGCGTGTCACAGGGACACTTGTAAAACCGATGTGTTCAGATTTAGCTCGTTTCGGTCTAAAACAGCTTGTTTCGTTGTATTAAGCAAGAATACATGCTTTTCGCGCAGTTATAAGAGAAAAAGTTTTGACGCGTATTAGAGAGACACTTGTAAAACCGATGTGTTGTGATTTAGCTCGTTTCGGTCTAAAACAGCTTGTTTCGTTGTATTAAGCAAGATAACATGCTTTTCGCGCAGTTATAAGAGAAAAAGTTTTGACGAGTATCACATAGATACTTGTAAAACCGATGTGTTCAGATTTAGCTCGTTTCGGTCTAAAACAGCTTGTTTCGTTGTATTAAGCACGAATACATGCTTTTCGCGCAGTTATAAGAGAAAAAGTTTTGACGAGTATCAGGTGGAACACTTGTAATACCGATGTGTTGTGATTTAGCTCGTTTCGGTCTAAAACAGCTTGTTTCGCTGTATTAAGCAAGAATACATGCTTTTCGCGCAGTTATAAGAGAAAAAGTTTTGACGCGTATCAGAGGAACACTTGTAAAACCGATGTGTTGTGATTTAGCTCATTTCGGTCTAAAACAGCTTGTTTCGCTGTATTGAGCAAGAATACATGCTTTTCGCGCAGTTATAAGAGAAAAAGTTTTGACGCGTATCAGAGGAACACTTGTAAAACCGATGTGTTCAGATTTAGCTCGTTTCGGTCTGAAACAGCTTGTTTCGTTGTATTAAGCACGAATACATGCTTTAGGCGCAGTTATAGAAGAAAAAGTTTTAACGCGTATTAGACACTTGTAAAACCGATGTGTTGTGATTAGCTCGTTTCGGTCTAAAACCGCTTGTTTCGTTGTATTAAGCAAGAATACATGCTTTTCGCGCAGTTATAAGAGAAAAAGTTTTGACGAGTATCACGTGGATACTTGTAAAACCGATGTGTTCAGATTTAGCTCGTTTCGGTCAAAAACAGCTTGTTTCGTTTTATTAAGCACGAATACATGCTTTTCGCGCAGTTAAAAGAGAAAAAGTTTTGACGAGTATCACGTGGAACACTTGTAATACCGATGTGTTGTGATTTAGCTCGTTTCGGTCTAAAACAGCTTGTTTCGCTGTATTAAGCAAGAATACATGCTTTTCGCGCAGTTATAAAAGAAAATGTTTTGACGCGTATCAGAGGAACACTTGTAAAACCGATGTGTTGTGATTTAGCTCATTTTGGTCTAAAACAGCTTGTTTCGCTGTATTAAGCAAGAATACATGCTTTTCGCGCAGTTATAAGAGAAAAAGTTTTGACGAGTATCACGTGGATACTTGTAAAACCGATGTGTTCAGATTTAGCTCGTTTCGGTCTAAAACAGCTTGTTTCGTTGTATTAAGCAAGAATACATGCTTTTCGCGCAGTTATAAGAGAAAAAGTTTTGACGCGTATTAGAGAGACACTTGTAAAACCGATGTGTTGAGATTTAGCTCGTTTCGGTCTAAAACAGCTTGTTTCGTTGTATTAAGCAAGAATACATGCTTTTCGCGCAGTTATAAGAGAAAAAGTTTTGACGAGTATCACGTGGATACTTGATAAACCGATGTGTTCAGATTTAGCTCGTTTCGGTCAAAAACAGCTTGTTTCGTTGTATTAAGCACGAATACATGCTTTTCGCGCAGTTAAAAGAGAAAACGTTTTGGCGAGTATCACGTGGAACATTTGTAATACCGATGTGTTGTGATTTAGCTCGTTTCGGTCTAAAACAGCTTGTTTCGCTGTATTAAGCAAGAATACATGCTTTTCGCGCAGTTATAAGAGAAAAAGTTTTGACGAGTATCACGTGGAACACTTGTAATACCGATGTGTTGTGATTTAGCTCGTTTCGGTTTAAAACAGCTTGTTTCGCTGTATTAAGCAAGAATACATGCTTTTCGCGCAGTTATAAGAGAAAAAGTTTTGACGCGTATCAGAGGAACACTTGTAAAACCGATGTGTTGTGATTTAGCTCATTTCGGTCTAAAACAGCTTGTTTCGCTGTATTGAGCAAGAATACATGCTTTTCGCGCAGTTATAAGAGAAAAAGTTTTGACGCGTATCAGAGGAACACTTGTAAAACCGATGTGTTCAGATTTAGCTCGTTTCGGTCTGAAACAGCTTGTTTCGTTGTATTAAGCACGAATACATGCTTTAGGCGCAGTTATAGAAGAAAAAGTTTTGACGCGTATTAGACACTTGTAAAACCGATGTGTTGTGATTAGCTCGTTTCGGTCTAAAACAGCTTGTTTCGCTGTATTAAGCAAGAATACATGCTTTTCGCGCAGTTATAAGAGAAAAAGTTTTGACGCGTGTCACAGGGACACTTGTAAAACCGATGTGTTCAGATTTAGCTCGTTTTGGTCTGAAACAGCTTGTTTCGTGGTATTAAGCACGAATACATGCTTTTCGCGCAGTTATAAGAGAAAAAGTTTAGACGCGTATCAGAGGAACACTTGTAAAACCGATGTGTTGTGATTTAGCTCGTTTCGGTCTAAAACAGCTTGTTTCGTAGTATTAAGCAAGAATACATGCTTTTCGCGCAGTTATAAGAGAAAAAGTTTTGACGCGTATCAGAGGAACACTTGTAAAACCTTTGTGTTGTGATTTAGCTCGTTTCGGTCTAAAACAGCTTGTTTCGCTGTATTAAGCAAGAATACATGCTTTTCGCGCAGTTATAAGAGAAAAAGTTTTGACGCGTGTCACAGGGACACTTGTAAAACCGATGTGTTCAGATTTAGCTCGTTTCGGTCTAAAACAGCTTGTTTCGTTGTATTAAGCAAGAATACATGCTTTTCGCGCAGTTATAAGAGAAAAAGTTTTGACGCGTATTAGAGAGACACTTGTAAAACCGATGTGTTGTGATTTAGCTCGTTTCGGTCTAAAACAGCTTGTTTCGTTGTATTAAGCAAGATAACATGCTTTTCGCGCAGTTATAAGAGAAAAAGTTTTGACGAGTATCACATAGATACTTGTAAAACCGATGTGTTCAGATTTAGCTCGTTTCGGTCTAAAACAGCTTGTTTCGTTGTATTAAGCACGAATACATGCTTTTCGCGCAGTTATAAGAGAAAAAGTTTTGACGAGTATCACGTGGAACACTTGTAATACCGATGTGTTGTGATTTAGCTCGTTTCGGTCTAAAACAGCTTGTTTCGCTGTATTAAGCAAGAATACATGCTTTTCGCGCAGTTATAAGAGAAAAAGTTTTGACGAGTATCACGTGGAACACTTGTAGTACCGATGTGTTGTGATTTAGCTCGTTTCGGTCTAAAACAACTTGATTCGCTGTATTAGGCAAGAATACATGCTTTTCGCGCAGTTATAAAAGAAAAAGTTTTGACGCGTATCAGAGGAACACTTGTAAAACCGATGTGTTGTGATTTAGCTCATTTCGGTCTAAAACAGCTTGTTTCGCTGTATTAAGCAAGAATACATGCTTTTCGCGCAGTTATAAGAGAAAAAGTTTTGACGAGTATCACGTGGATACTTGTAAAACCGATGTGTTCAGATTTAGCTCGTTTCGGTCTAAAACAGCTTGTTTCGTTGTATTAGGCAAGAATACATGCTTTTCGCGCAGTTATAAGAGAAAAAGTTTTGACGCGTATTAGAGAGACACTTGTAAAACCGATGTGTTGTGATTTAGCTCGTTTCGGTCTAAAACAGCTTGTTTCGTTGTATTAAGCAAGAATACATGCTTTTCGCGCAGTTATAAGAGAAAAAGTTTTGACGCGTATTAGAGAGACACTTGTAAAACCGATGTGTTGTGATTTAGCTCGTTTCGGTCTAAAACAGCTTGTTTCGTTGTATTAAGCACGAATACATGCTTTTCGCGCAGTTAAAAAAGAAACAGTTTTGACGAGTATCACGTGGAACACTTGTAATACCGATGTGTTGTGATTTAGCTCGTTTCGGTCTAAAACAGCTTGTTTCGCTGTATTAAGCAAGAATACATGCTTTTCGCGCAGTTATAAGAGAAAAAGTTTTGACGAGTATCACGTGGAACACTTGTAGTACCGATGTGTTGTGATTTAGCCCGTTTCGGTCTAAAACAACTTGATTCGCTGTATTAAGCAAGAATACATGCTTTTCGCGCAGTTATAAGAGAAAAAGTTTTGACGAGTATCACGTGGATACTTGTGAAACCGATGTGTTCAGATTTAGCTCGTTTCGGTCTAAAACAGCTTGTTTCGTTGTATTAAGCAAGAATACATGCTTTTCGCGCAGTTATAAGAGAAAAAGTTTTGACGCGTATTAGAGAGACACTTGTAAAACCGATGTGTTGTGATTAGCTCGTTTCGGTCTAAAACAGCTTGTTTCGTTGTATTAAGCAAGAATACATGCTTTTCGCGCAGTTATAAGAGAAAAAGTTTTGACGAGTATCACGTGGATACTTGTAAAACCGATGTGTTCAGATTTAGCTCGTTTCGGTCAAAAACAGCTTGTTTCGTTGTATTAAGCACGAATACATGCTTTTCGTGCAGTTAAAAGAGAAAAAGTTTTGACGAGTATCACGTGGAACACTTGTAATACCGATGTGTTGTGATTTAGCTCGTTTCGGTCTAAAACAGCTTGTTTCGCTGTATTAAGCAAGAATACATGCTTTTCGCGCAGTTATAAAAGAAAGAGTTTTGACGCGTATCAGAGGAACACTTGTAAAACCGATGTGTTGTGATTTAGCTCATTTCGGTCTAAAACAGCTTGTTTCGCTGTATTAAGCAAGAATACATGCTTTTCGCGCAGTTATAAGAGAAAAAGTTTTGACGAGTATCACGTGGATACTTGTGAAACCGATATGTTCAGATTTAGCTCGTTTCGGTCTAAAACAGCTTGTTTCGTTGTATTAAGCAAGAATACATGCTTATCGCGCAGTTATAAGAGAAAAAGTTTTGACGCGTATTAGAGAGACACTTGTAAAACCGATGTGTTGTGATTTAGCTCGTTTCGGTCTAAAACAGCTTGTTTCGTTGTATTAAGCAAGAATACATGCTTTTCGCGCAGTTATAAGAGAAAAAGTTTTGACGAGTATCACGTGGATACTTGTAAAACCGATGTGTTCAGATTTAGCTCGTTTCGGTCTAAAACAGCTTGTTTCGTTGTATTAAGCACGAATACATGCTTTTCGCGCAGTTAAAAGAGAAAAAGTTTTGACGAGTATCACGTGGAACACTTGTAATACCGATGTGTTGTGATTTAGCTCGTTTCGGTCTAAAACAGCTTGTTTCGCTGTATTAAGCAAGAATACATGCTTTTCGCGCCGTTATAAGAGAAAAAGTTTTGACGCGTATCAGAGGAACACTTGTAAAACCGATGTGTTGTGATTTAGCTCGTTTCGGTCTAAAACAGCTTGTTTCGCTGTATTAAGCAAGAATACATGCTTTTCGCGCAGTTATAAGAGAAAAAGTTTTGACGCGTATCAGAGGAAAACTTGTAAAACCGATGTGTTGTGATTTAGCTCATTTCGGTCTAAAACAGCTTGTTTCGCTGTATTAAGCAAGAATACATGCTTTTCGCGCAGTTATAAGAGAAAAAGTTTTGACGAATATCACGTGGATACTTGTAAAACCGATGTGTTCAGATTTAGCTCGTTTCGGTTTAAAACAGCTTGTTTCGTTGTATTAAGCAAGAATACATGCTTTTCGCGCAGTTATAAGAGAAAAAGTTTTGACGCGTATTAGAGAGACACTTGTAAAACCGATGTGTTGTGATTTAGCTCGTTTCGGTCTAAAACAGCTTGTTTCGTTGTATTAAGCAAGAATACATGCTTTTCGCGCAGTTATAAGAGAAAAAGTTTTGACGATTATCACGTGGATACTTGTAAAACCGATGTGTTCAGATTTAGCTCGTTTCGGTCAAAAACAGCTTGTTTCGTTGTATTAAGCACGAATACATGCTTTTCGCACAGTTAAAAGAGAAAAAGTTTTGACGAGTATCACGTGGAACACTTGTAATACCGATGTGTTGTGATTTAGCTCGTTTCGGTCTAAAACAGCTTGTCTCGCTGTATTAAGCAAGAATACATGCTTTTCGCGCAGTTATAAGAGAAAATGTTTTGACGAGTATCACGTGGAACACTTGTAGTACCGATGTGTTGTGATTTAGCTCGTTTCGGTCTAAAACAACTTGATTCGCTGTATTAAGCAAGAATACATGCTTTTCGCGCAGTTATAAGAGAAAAAGTTTTGACGAGTATCACGTGGATACTTGTAAAACCGATGTGTTCAGATTTAGCTCGTTTCGGTCAAAAACAGCTTGTTTCGTTGTATTAAGCACGAATACATGCTTTTCGCGCAGTTAAAAGAGAAAAAGTTTTGACGAGTATCACGTGGAACACTTGTAATACCGATGTGTTGTGATTTAGCTCGTTTCGGTCTAAAACAGCTTGTTTCGCTGTATTAAGCAAGAATACATGCTTTTCGCGCAGTTATAAAAGAAAAAGTTTTGACGCGTATCAGAGGAACACTTGTAAAACCGATGTGTTGTGATTTAGCTCATTTCGGTCTAAAACAGCTTGTTTCGCTGTATTAAGCAAGAATACGTGCTTTTCGCGCAGTTATAAGAGAAAAAGTTTTGACGAGTATCACGTGGATACTTGTAAAACCGATGTGTTCACATTTAGCTCGTTTCGGTCTAAAACAGCTTGTTTCGTTGTATTAAGCAAGAATACATGCTTTTCGCGCAGTTATAAGAGAAAAAGTTTTGACGCGTATTAGAGTGACACTTGTAAAACCGATGTGTTGTGATTTAGCTCGTTTCGGTCAAAAACAGCTTGTTTCGTTGTATTAAGCAAGAATACATGCTTTTCGCGCAGTTATAAGAGAAAAAGTTTTGACGAGTATCACGTGGATACTTGTAAAACCGATGTGTTCAGATTTAGCTCTTTTCGGTCAAAAACAGCTTGTTTCGTTGTATTAAGCACGAATACATGCTTTTCGCGCAGTTAAAAGAGAAAAAGTTTTGACGAGTATCACGTGGAACACTTGTAATACCGATGTGTTGTGATTTAGCTCGTTTCGGTCTAAAACAGCTTGTTTCGCTGTATTAAGCAAGAATACATGCTTTTCGCGCAGTTATAAGAGAAAAAGCTTTGACGCGTATCAGAGGAACACTTGTAAAACCGATGTGTTGTGATTTAGCTCGTTTCGGTCTAAAACAGCTTGTTTCGCTGTATTAAGCAAGAATACATGCTTTTCGCGCAGTTATAAGAGAAAAAGTTTTGACGCGTATCAGAGGAACACTTGTAAAACCGATGTGTTGTGATTTAGCTCGTTTCGGTCTAAAACAGCTTGTTTCGCTGTATTAAGCAAGAATACATGCTTTTCGCGCAGTTATAAGAGAAAAAGTTTTGACGCGTATCAGAGGAACACTTGTAAAACCGATGTGTTCAGATTTAGATCGTTTCGGTCTAAAACAGCTTGTTTCGCTGTATTAAGCAAGAATACATGCTTTTCGCGCAGTTATAAGAGAAAAAGTTTTGACGAGTATCACGTGGATACTTGTAAAACCGATGTGTTCAGATTTAGCTCGTTTCGGTCAAAAACAGCTTGTTTCGTTGTATTAAGCACGAATACATGCTTTTCGCGCAGTTAAAAGAGAAAAAGTTTTGACGAGTATCACGTGGAACACTTGTAATACCGATGTGTTGTGATTTAGCTCGTTTCGGTCTAAAACAGCTTGTTTCGCTGTATTAAGCAAGAATACATGCTTTTCGCGCAGTTATAAAAGAAAAAGTTTTGACGCGTATCAGAGGAACACTTGTAAAACCGATGTGTTGTGATTTAGCTCATTTCGGTCTAAAACAGCTTGTTTCGCTGTATTAAGCAAGAATACGTGCTTTTCGCGCAGTTATAAGAGAAAAAGTTTTGACGAATATCACGTGGATACTTGTAAAACCGATGTGTTCAGATTTAGCTCGTTTCGGTCTAAAACAGCTTGTTTCGTTGTATTAAGCAAGAATACATGCTTTTCGCGCAGTTATAAGAGAAAAAGTTTTGACGCGTATTAGAGTGACACTTGTAAAACCGATGTGTTGTGATTTAGCTCGTTTCGGTCAAAAACAGCTTGTTTCGTTGTATTAAGCAAGAATACATGCTTTTCGCGCAGTTATAAGAGAAAAAGTTTTGACGAGTATCACGTGGATACTTGTAAAACCGATGTGTTCAGATTTAGCTCTTTTCGGTCAAAAACAGCTTGTTTCGTTGTATTAAGCACGAATACATGCTTTTCGCGCAGTTATAAGAGAAAAAGCTTTGACGCGTATCAAAGGAACACTTGTAAAACCGATGTGTTGTGATTTAGCTCGTTTCGGTCTAAAACAGCTTGTTTCGCTGTATTAAGCAAGAATACATGCTTTTCGCGCAGTTATAAGAGAAAAAGTTTTGACGCGTATCAGAGGAACACTTGTAAAACCGATGTGTTGTGATTTAGCTCGTTTCGGTCTAAAACAGCTTGTTTCGCTGTATTAAGCAAGAATACATGCTTTTCGCGCAGTTATAAGAGAAAAAGTTTTGACGCGTATCAGAGGAACACTTGTAAAACCGATGTGTTCAGATTTAGATCGTTTCGGTCTAAAACAGCTTGTTTCGCTGTATTAAGCAAGAATACATGCTTTTCGCGCAGTTATAAGAGAAAAAGTTTTGACGCGTATCAGAGGAACACTTGTAAAACCGATGTGTTGTGATTTAGCTCATTTCGGTCTAAAACAGCTTGTTTCGCTGTAGTAAGCAAGAATACATGCTTTTCGCGCAGTTATAAGAGAAAAAGTTTTGACGCGTATTAGAGAGACACTTGTAAAACCGATGTGTTGTGATTTAGCTCGTTTCGGTCTAAAACAGCTTGTTTCGTTGTATTAAGCAAGAATACATGCTTTTCGCGCAGTTATAAGAGAAAAAGTTTTGACGCGTATCAGAGGAACACTTGTAAAACCGATGTGTTCAGATTTAGATCGTTTCGGTCTAAAACAGCTTGTTTCGCTGTATTAAGCAAGAATACATGCTTTTCGCGCAGTTATAAGAGAAAAAGTTTTGACGCGTATCAGAGGAACACTTGTAAAACCGATGTGTTCAGATTTAGATCGTTTCGGTCTAAAACAGCTTGTTTCGCTGTATTAAGCAAGAATACATGCTTTTCGCGCAGTTATAAGAGAAAAAGTTTTGACGCGTATCAGAGGAACACTTGTAAAACCTTTGTGTTGTGATTTAGCTCGTTTCGGTCTAAAACAGCTTGTTTCGCTGTATTAAGCAAGAATACATGCTTTTCGCGCAGTTATAAGAGAAAAAGTTTTGACGCGTATTAGAGAGACACTTGTAAAACCGATGTGTTGTGATTTAGCTCGTTTCGGTCTAAAACAGCTTGTTTCGTTGTATTAAGCAAGAATACATGCTTTTCGCGCAGTTATAAGAGAAAAATTTTTGAGTATCACGTGGATACTTGTAAAACCGATGTGTTCAGATTTAGCTCGTTTCGGTCTAAAACAGCTTGTTTCGTTGTATTAAGCACGAATACATGCTTTTCGCGCAGTTATAAGAGAAAAAGTTTTGACGAGTATCACGTGGAACACTTGTAATACCGATGTGTTGTGATTTAGCTCGTTTCGGTCTAAAACAGCTTGTTTCGCTGTATTAAGCAAGAATACATGCTTTTCGCGCAGTTATAAGAGAAAAAGTTTTGACGCGTATCAGAGGAACACTTGTAAAACCGATGTGTTGTGATTTAGCTCATTTCGGTCTAAAACAGCTTGTTTCGCTGTATTGAGCAAGAATACATGCTTTTCGCGCAGTTATAAGAGAAAAAGTTTTGACGCGTATCAGAGGAACGCTTGTAAAACCGATGTGTTCAGATTTAGCTCGTTTCGGTCTGAAACAGCTTGTTTCGTTGTATTAAGCACGAATACATGCTTTAGGCGCAGTTATAGAAGAAAAAGTTTTGACGCGTATTAGACACTTGTAAAACCGATGTGTTGTGATTAGCTCGTTTCGGTCTAAAACCGCTTGTTTCGTTGTATTAAGCAAGAATACATGCTTTTCGCGCAGTTATAAGAGAAAAAGTTTTGACGAGTATCACGTGGATACTTGTAAAACCGATGTGTTCAGATTTATCTCGTTTCGGTCAAAAACAGCTTGTTTCGTTGTATTAAGCACGAATACATGCTTTTCGCGCAGTTAAAAGAGAAAAAGTTTTGACGAGTATCACGTGGAACACTTGTAATACCGATGTGTTGTGATTTAGCTCGTTTCGGTCTAAAACAGCTTGTTTCGCTGTATTAAGCAAGAATACATGCTTTTCGCGCAGTTATAAAAGAAAATGTTTTGACGCGTATCAGAGGAACACTTGTAAAACCGATGTGTTGTGATTTAGCTCATTTCGGTCTAAAACAGCTTGTTTCGCTGTATTAAGCAAGAATACATGCTTTTCGCGCAGTTATAAGAGAAAAAGTTTTGACGAGTATCACGTGGATACTTGTAAAACCGATGTGTTCAGATTTAGCTCGTTTCGGTCTAAAACAGCTTGTTTCGTTGTATTAAGCAAGAATACATGCTTTTCGCGCAGTTATAAGAGAAAAAGTTTTGACGCGTATTAGAGAGACACTTGTAAAACCGATGTGTTGAGATTTAGCTCGTTTCGGTCTAAAACAGCTTGTTTCGTTGTATTAAGCAAGAATACATGCTTTTCGCGCAGTTATAAGAGAAAAAGTTTTGACGAGTATCACGTGGATACTTGTAAAACCGATGTGTTCAGATTTAGCTCGTTTCGGTCAAAAACAGCTTGTTTCGTTGTATTAAGCACGAATACATGCTTTTCGCGCAGTTAAAAGAGAAAAAGTTTTGGCGAGTATCACGTGGAACATTTGTAATACCGATGTGTTGTGATTTAGCTCGTTTCGGTCTAAAACAGCTTGTTTCGCTGTATTAAGCAAGAATACATGCTTTTCGCGCAGTTATAAGAGAAAAAGTTTTGACGAGTATCACGTGGAACACTTGTAATACCGATGTGTTGTGATTTAGCTCGTTTCGGTTTAAAACAGCTTGTTTCGCTGTATTAAGCAAGAATACATGCTTTTCGCGCAGTTATAAGAGAAAAAGTTTTGACGCGTATCAGAGGAACACTTGTAAAACCGACGTGTTGTGATTTAGCTCATTTCGGTCTAAAACAGCTTGTTTCGCTGTATTAAGCAAGAATACATGCTTTTCGCGCAGTTATAAGAGAAAAAGTTTTGACGCGTGTCACAGGGACACTTGTAAAACCGATGTGTTCAGATTTAGCTCGTTTTGGTCTGAAACAGCTTGTTTCGTGGTATTAAGCACGAATACATGCTTTTCGCGCAGTTATAAGAGAAAAAGTTTTGACGCGTATTAGAGAGACACTTGTAAAACCGATGTGTTGAGATTTAGCTCGTTTCGGTCTAAAACAGCTTGTTTCGTTGTATTAAGCAAGAATACATGCTTTTCGCGCAGTTATAAGAGAAAATGTTTTGACGAGTATCACGTGGATACTTGATAAACCGATGTGTTCAGATTTAGCTCGTTTCGGTCAAAAACAGCTTGTTTCGTTGTATTAAGCACGAATACATGCTTTTCGCGCAGTTAAAAGAGAAAACGTTTTGGCGAGTATCACGTGGAACATTTGTAATACCGATGTGTTGTGATTTAGCTCGTTTCGGTCTAAAACAGCTTGTTTCGCTGTATTAAGCAAGAATACATGCTTTTCGCGCAGTTATAAGAGAAAAAGTTTTGACGAGTATCACGTGGAACACTTGTAATACCGATGTGTTGTGATTTAGCTCGTTTCGGTTTAAAACAGCTTGTTTCGCTGTATTAGGCAAGAATACATGCTTTTCGCGCAGTTATAAGAGAAAAAGTTTTGACGCGTATCAGAGGAACACTTGTAAAACCGATGTGTTGTGATTTAGCTCATTTCGGTCTAAAACAGCTTGTTTCGCTGTATTGAGCAAGAATACATGCTTTTCGCGCAGTTATAAGAGAAAAAGTTTTGACGCGTATCAGAGGAACACTTGTAAAACCGATGTGTTCAGATTTAGCTCGTTTCGGTCTGAAACAGCTTGTTTCGTTGTATTAAGCACGAATACATGCTTTAGGCGCAGTTATAGAAGAAAAAGTTTTGACGCGTATTAGACACTTGTAAAACCGATGTGTTGTGATTAGCTCGTTTCGGTCTAAAACAGCTTGTTTCGCTGTATTAAGCAAGAATACATGCTTTTCGCGCAGTTATAAGAGAAAAAGTTTTGACGCGTGTCACAGGGACACTTGTAAAACCGATGTGTTCAGATTTAGCTCGTTTTGGTCTGAAACAGCTTGTTTCGTGGTATTAAGCACGAATACATGCTTTTCGCGCAGTTATAAGAGAAAAAGTTTAGACGCGTATCAGAGGAACACTTGTAAAACCGATGTGTTGTGATTTAGCTCGTTTCGGTCTAAAACAGCTTGTTTCGTAGTATTAAGCAAGAATACATGCTTTTCGCGCAGTTATAAGAGAAAAAGTTTTGACGCGTATCAGAGGAACACTTGTAAAACCGATGTGTTCAGATTTAGATCGTTTCGGTCTAAAACAGCTTGTTTCGCTGTATTAAGCAAGAATACATGCTTTTCGCGCAGTTATAAGAGAAAAAGTTTTGACGCGTATCAGAGGAACACTTGTAAAACCTTTGTGTTGTGATTTAGCTCGTTTCGGTCTAAAACAGCTTGTTTCGCTGTATTAAGCAAGAATACATGCTTTTCGCGCAGTTATAAGAGAAAAAGTTTTGACGCGTATTAGAGAGACACTTGTAAAACCGATGTGTTGTGATTTAGCTCGTTTCGGTCTAAAACAGCTTGTTTCGTTGTATTAAGCAAGAATACATGCTTTTCGCGCAGTTATAAGAGAAAAATTTTTGAGTATCACGTGGATACTTGTAAAACCGATGTGTTCAGATTTAGCTCGTTTCGGTCTAAAACAGCTTGTTGCGTTGTATTAAGCACGAATACATGCTTTTCGCGCAGTTATAAGAGAAAAAGTTTTGACGAGTATCACGTGGAACACTTGTAATACCGATGTGTTGTGATTTAGCTCGTTTCGGTCTAAAACAGCTTGTTTCGCTGTATTAAGCAAGAATACATGCTTTTCGCGCAGTTATAAGAGAAAAAGTTTTGACGCGTATCAGAGGAACACTTGTAAAACCGATGTGTTGTGATTTAGCTCATTTCGGTCTAAAACAGCTTGTTTCGCTGTATTGAGCAAGAATACATGCTTTTCGCGCAGTTATAAGAGAAAAAGTTTTGACGCGTATCAGAGGAACGCTTGTAAAACCGATGTGTTCAGATTTAGCTCGTTTCGGTCTGAAACAGCTTGTTTCGTTGTATTAAGCACGAATACATGCTTTAGGCGCAGTTATAGAAGAAAAAGTTTTGACGCGTATTAGACACTTGTAAAACCGATGTGTTGTGATTAGCTCGTTTCGGTCTAAAACCGCTTGTTTCGTTGTATTAAGCAAGAATACATGCTTTTCGCGCAGTTATAAGAGAAAAAGTTTTGACGAGTATCACGTGGATACTTGTAAAACCGATGTGTTCAGATTTATCTCGTTTCGGTCAAAAACAGCTTGTTTCGTTGTATTAAGCACGAATACATGCTTTTCGCGCAGTTAAAAGAGAAAAAGTTTTGACGAGTATCACGTGGAACACTTGTAATACCGATGTGTTGTGATTTAGCTCGTTTCGGTCTAAAACAGCTTGTTTCGCTGTATTAAGCAAGAATACATGCTTTTCGCGCAGTTATAAAAGAAAATGTTTTGACGCGTATCAGAGGAACACTTGTAAAACCGATGTGTTGTGATTTAGCTCATTTCGGTCTAAAACAGCTTGTTTCGCTGTATTAAGCAAGAATACATGCTTTTCGCGCAGTTATAAGAGAAAAAGTTTTGACGAGTATCACGTGGATACTTGTAAAACCGATGTGTTCAGATTTAGCTCGTTTCGGTCTAAAACAGCTTGTTTCGTTGTATTAAGCAAGAATACATGCTTTTCGCACAGTTATAAGAGAAAAAGTTTTGACGCGTATTAGAGAGACACTTGTAAAACCGATGTGTTGAGATTTAGCTCGTTTCGGTCTAAAACAGCTTGTTTCGTTGTATTAAGCAAGAATACATGCTTTTCGCGCAGTTATAAGAGAAAAAGTTTTGACGAGTATCACGTGGATACTTGTAAAACCGATGTGTTCAGATTTAGCTCGTTTCGGTCAAAAACAGCTTGTTTCGTTGTATTAAGCACGAATACATGCTTTTCGCGCAGTTAAAAGAGAAAAAGTTTTGGCGAGTATCACGTGGAACATTTGTAATACCGATGTGTTGTGATTTAGCTCGTTTCGGTCTAAAACAGCTTGTTTCGCTGTATTAAGCAAGAATACATGCTTTTCGCGCAGTTATAAGAGAAAAAGTTTTGACGAGTATCACGTGGAACACTTGTAATACCGATGTGTTGTGATTTAGCTCGTTTCGGTTTAAAACAGCTTGTTTCGCTGTATTAAGCAAGAATACATGCTTTTCGCGCAGTTATAAGAGAAAAAGTTTTGACGCGTATCAGAGGAACACTTGTAAAACCGACGTGTTGTGATTTAGCTCATTTCGGTCTAAAACAGCTTGTTTCGCTGTATTAAGCAAGAATACATGCTTTTCGCGCAGTTATAAGAGAAAAAGTTTTGACGCGTGTCACAGGGACACTTGTAAAACCGATGTGTTCAGATTTAGCTCGTTTTGGTCTGAAACAGCTTGTTTCGTGGTATTAAGCACGAATACATGCTTTTCGCGCAGTTATAAGAGAAAAAGTTTTGACGCGTATTAGAGAGACACTTGTAAAACCGATGTGTTGAGATTTAGCTCGTTTCGGTCTAAAACAGCTTGTTTCGTTGTATTAAGCAAGAATACATGCTTTTCGCGCAGTTATAAGAGAAAATGTTTTGACGAGTATCACGTGGATACTTGATAAACCGATGTGTTCAGATTTAGCTCGTTTCGGTCAAAAACAGCTTGTTTCGTTGTATTAAGCACGAATACATGCTTTTCGCGCAGTTAAAAGAGAAAACGTTTTGGCGAGTATCACGTGGAACATTTGTAATACCGATGTGTTGTGATTTAGCTCGTTTCGGTCTAAAACAGCTTGTTTCGCTGTATTAAGCAAGAATACATGCTTTTCGCGCAGTTATAAGAGAAAAAGTTTTGACGAGTATCACGTGGAACACTTGTAATACCGATGTGTTGTGATTTAGCTCGTTTCGGTTTAAAACAGCTTGTTTCGCTGTATTAAGCAAGAATACATGCTTTTCGCGCAGTTATAAGAGAAAAAGTTTTGACGCGTATCAGAGGAACACTTGTAAAACCGATGTGTTGTGATTTAGCTCATTTCGGTCTAAAACAGCTTGTTTCGCTGTATTGAGCAAGAATACATGCTTTTCGCGCAGTTATAAGAGAAAAAGTTTTGACGCGTATCAGAGGAACACTTGTAAAACCGATGTGTTCAGATTTAGCTCGTTTCGGTCTGAAACAGCTTGTTTCGTTGTATTAAGCACGAATACATGCTTTAGGCGCAGTTATAGAAGAAAAAGTTTTGACGCGTATTAGACACTTGTAAAACCGATGTGTTGTGATTAGCTCGTTTCGGTCTAAAACAGCTTGTTTCGCTGTATTAAGCAAGAATACATGCTTTTCGCGCAGTTATAAGAGAAAAAGTTTTGACGCGTGTCACAGGGACACTTGTAAAACCGATGTGTTCAGATTTAGCTCGTTTTGGTCTGAAACAGCTTGTTTCGTGGTATTAAGCACGAATACATGCTTTTCGCGCAGTTATAAGAGAAAAAGTTTAGACGCGTATCAGAGGAACACTTGTAAAACCGATGTGTTGTGATTTAGCTCGTTTCGGTCTAAAACAGCTTGTTTCGTAGTATTAAGCAAGAATACATGCTTTTCGCGCAGTTATAAGAGAAAAAGTTTTGACGCGTATCAGAGGAACACTTGTAAAACCTTTGTGTTGTGATTTAGCTCGTTTCGGTCTAAAACAGCTTGTTTCGCTGTATTAAGCAAGAATACATGCTTTTCGCGCAGTTATAAGAGAAAAAGTTTTGACGCGTGTCACAGGGACACTTGTAAAACCGATGTGTTCAGATTTAGCTCGTTTCGGTCTAAAACAGCTTGTTTCGTTGTATTAAGCAAGAATACATGCTTTTCGCGCAGTTATAAGAGAAAAAGTTTTGACGCGTATTAGAGAGACACTTGTAAAACCGATGTGTTGTGATTTAGCTCGTTTCGGTTTAAAACAGCTTGTTTCGTTGTATTAAGCAAGATAACATGCTTTTCGCGCAGTTATAAGAGAAAAAGTTTTGACGAGTATCACATAGATACTTGTAAAACCGATGTGTTCAGATTTAGCTCGTTTCGGTCTAAAACAGCTTGTTTCGTTGTATTAAGCAAGAATACATGCTTTTCGCGCAGTTATAAAAGAAAAAGTTTTGACGCGTATCAGAGGAACACGTAAAACCGATGTGTTGTGATTTAGCTCATTTCGGTCTAAAACAGCTTGTTTCGCTGTATTAAGCACGAATACATGCTTTTCGCGCAGTTAAAAAAGAAAAAGTTTTGACGAGTATCACGTGGAACACTTGTAATACCGATGTGTTGTGATTTAGCTCGTTTCGGTCTAAAACAGCTTGTTTCGCTGTATTAAGCAAGAATACATGCTTTTCGCGCAGTTATAAGAGAAAAAGTTTTGACGAGTATCACGTGGAACACTTGTAGTACCGATGTGTTGTGATTTAGCTCGTTTCGGTCTAAAACAACTTGATTCGCTGTATTAAGCAAGAATACATGCTTTTCGCGCAGTTATAAGAGAAAAAGTTTTGACGAGTATCACGTGGATACTTGTGAAACCGATGTGTTCAGATTTAGCTCGTTTCGGTCTAAAACAGCTTGTTTCGTTGTATTAAGCAAGAATACATGCTTTTCGCGCAGTTATAAGAGAAAAAGTTTTGACGCGTATTAGAGAGACACTTGTAAAACCGATGTGTTGTGATTAGCTCGTTTCGGTCTAAAACAGCTTGTTTCGTTGTAATAAGCAAGAATACATGCTTTTCGCGCAGTTATAAGAGAAAAAGTTTTGACGAGTATCACGTGGATACTTGTAAAACCGACGTGTTCAGATTTAGCTCGTTTCGGTCAAAAACAGCTTGTTTCGTTGTATTAAGCACGAATACATGCTTTTCGTGCAGTTAAAAGAGAAAAAGTTTTGACGAGTATCACGTGGAACACTTGTAATACCGATGTGTTGTGATTTAGCTCGTTTCGGTCTAAAACAGCTTGTTTCGCTGTGTTAAGCAAGAATACATGCTTTTCGCGCAGTTATAAAAGAAAGAGTTTTGACGCGTATCAGAGGAACACTTGTAAAACCGATGTGTTGTGATTTAGCTCATTTCGGTCTAAAACAGCTTGTTTCGCTGTATTAAGCAAGAATACATGCTTTTCGCGCAGTTATAAGAGAAAAAGTTTTGACGAGTATCACGTGGATACTTGTAAAACCGATATGTTCAGATTTAGCTCGTTTCGGTCTAAAACAGCTTGTTTCGTTGTATTAAGCAAGAATACATGCTTATCGCGCAGTTATAAGAGAAAAAGTTTTGACGCGTATTAGAGAGACACTTGTAAAACCGATGTGTTGTGATTTAGCTCGTTTCGGTCTAAAACAGCTTGTTTCGTTGTATTAAGCAAGAATACATGCTTTTCGCGCAGTTATAAGAGAAAAAGTTTTGACGAGTATCACGTGGATACTTGTAAAACCGATGTGTTCAGATTTAGCTCGTTTCGGTCTAAAACAGCTTGTTTCGTTGTATTAAGCACGAATACATGCTTTTCGCGCAGTTAAAAGAGAAAAAGTTTTGACGAGTATCACGTGGAACACTTGTAATACCGATGTGTTGTGATTTAGCTCGTTTCGGTCTAAAACAGCTTGTTTCGCTGTATTAAGCAAGAATACATGCTTTTCGCGCCGTTATAAGAGAAAAAGTTTTGACGCGTATCAGAGGAACACTTGTAAAACCGATGTGTTGTGATTTAGCTCGTTTCGGTCTAAAACAGCTTGTTTCGCTGTATTAAGCAAGAATACATGCTTTTCGCGCAGTTATAAGAGAAAAAGTTTTGACGCGTATCAGAGGAAAACTTGTAAAACCGATGTGTTGTGATTTAGCTCATTTCGGTCTAAAACAGCTTGTTTCGCTGTATTAAGCAAGAATACATGCTTTTCGCGCAGTTATAAGAGAAAAAGTTTTGACGAATATCACGTGGATACTTGTAAAACTGATGTGTTCAGATTTAGCTCGTTTCGGTTTAAAACAGCTTGTTTCGTTGTATTAAGCAAGAATACATGCTTTTCGCGCAGTTATAAGAGAAAAAGTTTTGACGCGTATTAGAGAGACACTTGTAAAACCGATGTGTTGTGATTTAGCTCGTTTCGGTCTAAAACAGCTTGTTTCGTTGTATTAAGCAAGAATACATGCTTTTCGCGCAGTTATAAGAGAAAAAGTTTTGACGATTATCACGTGGATACTTGTAAAACCGATGTGTTCAGATTTAGCTCGTTTCGGTCAAAAACAGCTTGTTTCGTTGTATTAAGCACGAATACATGCTTTTCGCACAGTTAAAAGAGAAAAAGTTTTGACGAGTATCACGTGGAACACTTGTAATACCGATGTGTTGTGATTTAGCTCGTTTCGGTCTAAAACAGCTTGTCTCGCTGTATTAAGCAAGAATACATGCTTTTCGCGCAGTTATAAGAGAAAAAGTTTTGACGAGTATCACGTGGAACACTTGTAGTACCGATGTGTTGTGATTTAGCTCGTTTCGGTCTAAAACAACTTGATTCGCTGTATTAAGCAAGAATACATGCTTTTCGCGCAGTTATAAGAGAAAAAGTTTTGACGAGTATCACGTGGATACTTGTAAAACCGATGTGTTCAGATTTAGCTCGTTTCGGTCAAAAACAGCTTGTTTCGTTGTATTAAGCACGAATACATGCTTTTCGCGCAGTTAAAAGAGAAAAAGTTTTGACGAGTATCACGTGGAACACTTGTAATACCGATGTGTTGTGATTTAGCTCGTTTCGGTCTAAAACAGCTTGTTTCGCTGTATTAAGCAAGAATACATGCTTTTCGCGCAGTTATAAAAGAAAAAGTTTTGACGCGTATCAGAGGAACACTTGTAAAACCGATGTGTTGTGATTTAGCTCATTTCGGTCTAAAACAGCTTGTTTCGCTGTATTAAGCAAGAATACGTGCTTTTCGCGCAGTTATAAGAGAAAAAGTTTTGACGAGTATCACGTGGATACTTGTAAAACCGATGTGTTCACATTTAGCTCGTTTCGGTCTAAAACAGCTTGTTTCGTTGTATTAAGCAAGAATACATGCTTTTCGCGCAGTTATAAGAGAAAAAGTTTTGACGCGTATTAGAGTGACACTTGTAAAACCGATGTGTTGTGATTTAGCTCGTTTCGGTCAAAAACAGCTTGTTTCGTTGTATTAAGCAAGAATACATGCTTTTCGCGCAGTTATAAGAGAAAAAGTTTTGACGAGTATCACGTGGATACTTGTAAAACCGATGTGTTCAGATTTAGCTCTTTTCGGTCAAAAACAGCTTGTTTCGTTGTATTAAGCACGAATACATGCTTTTCGCGCAGTTAAAAGAGAAAAAGTTTTGACGAGTATCACGTGGAACACTTGTAATACCGATGTGTTGTGATTTAGCTCGTTTCGGTCTAAAACAGCTTGTTTCGCTGTATTAAGCAAGAATACATGCTTTTCGCGCAGTTATAAGAGAAAAAGCTTTGACGCGTATCAGAGGAACACTTGTAAAACCGATGTGTTGTGATTTAGCTCGTTTCGGTCTAAAACAGCTTGTTTCGCTGTATTAAGCAAGAATACATGCTTTTCGCGCAGTTATAAGAGAAAAAGTTTTGACGCGTATCAGAGGAACACTTGTAAAACCGATGTGTTGTGATTTAGCTCGTTTCGGTCTAAAACAGCTTGTTTCGCTGTTTTAAGCAAGAATACATGCTTTTCGCGCAGTTATAAGAGAAAAAGTTTTGACGCGTATCAGAGGAACACTTGTAAAACCGATGTGTTCAGATTTAGATCGTTTCGGTCTAAAACAGCTTGTTTCGCTGTATTAAGCAAGAATACATGCTTTTCGCGCAGTTATAAGAGAAAAAGTTTTGACGAGTATCACGTGGATACTTGTAAAACCGATGTGTTCAGATTTAGCTCGTTTCGGTCAAAAACAGCTTGTTTCGTTGTATTAAGCACGAATACATGCTTTTCGCGCAGTTAAAAGAGAAAAAGTTTTGACGAGTATCACGTGGAACACTTGTAATACCGATGTGTTGTGATTTAGCTCGTTTCGGTCTAAAACAGCTTGTTTCGCTGTATTAAGCAAGAATACATGCTTTTCGCGCAGTTATAAAAGAAAAAGTTTTGACGCGTATCAGAGGAACACTTGTAAAACCGATGTGTTGTGATTTAGCTCATTTCGGTCTAAAACAGCTTGTTTCGCTGTATTAAGCAAGAATACGTGCTTTTCGCGCAGTTATAAGAGAAAAAGTTTTGACGAATATCACGTGGATACTTGTAAAACCGATGTGTTCAGATTTAGCTCGTTTCGGTCTAAAACAGCTTGTTTCGTTGTATTAAGCAAGAATACATGCTTTTCGCGCAGTTATAAGAGAAAAAGTTTTGACGCGTATTAGAGTGACACTTGTAAAACCGATGTGTTGTGATTTAGCTCGTTTCGGTCAAAAACAGCTTGTTTCGTTGTATTAAGCAAGAATACATGCTTTTCGCGCAGTTATAAGAGAAAAAGTTTTGACGAGTATCACGTGGATACTTGTAAAACCGATGTGTTCAGATTTAGCTCTTTTCGGTCAAAAACAGCTTGTTTCGTTGTATTAAGCACGAATACATGCTTTTCGCGCAGTTATAAGAGAAAAAGCTTTGACGCGTATCAAAGGAACACTTGTAAAACCGATGTGTTGTGATTTAGCTCGTTTCGGTCTAAAACAGCTTGTTTCGCTGTATTAAGCAAGAATACATGCTTTTCGCGCAGTTATAAGAGAAAAAGTTTTGACGCGTATCAGAGGAACACTTGTAAAACCGATGTGTTGTGATTTAGCTCGTTTCGGTCTAAAACAGCTTGTTTCGCTGTATTAAGCAAGAATACATGCTTTTCGCGCAGTTATAAGAGAAAAAGTTTTGACGCGTATCAGAGGAACACTTGTAAAACCGATGTGTTCAGATTTAGATCGTTTCGGTCTAAAACAGCTTGTTTCGCTGTATTAAGCAAGAATACATGCTTTTCGCGCAGTTATAAGAGAAAAAGTTTTGACGCGTATCAGAGGAACACTTGTAAAACCGATGTGTTGTGATTTAGCTCATTTCGGTCTAAAACAGCTTGTTTCGCTGTAGTAAGCAAGAATACATGCTTTTCGCGCAGTTATAAGAGAAAAAGTTTTGACGCGTATTAGAGAGACACTTGTAAAACCGATGTGTTGTGATTTAGCTCGTTTCGGTCTAAAACAGCTTGTTTCGTTGTATTAAGCAAGAATACATGCTTTTCGCGCAGTTATAAGAGAAAAAGTTTTGACGCGTATCAGAGGAACACTTGTAAAACCGATGTGTTCAGATTTAGATCGTTTCGGTCTAAAACAGCTTGTTTCGCTGTATTAAGCAAGAATACATGCTTTTCGCGCAGTTATAAGAGAAAAAGTTTTGACGCGTATCAGAGGAACACTTGTAAAACCGATGTGTTCAGATTTAGATCGTTTCGGTCTAAAACAGCTTGTTTCGCTGTATTAAGCAAGAATACATGCTTTTCGCGCAGTTATAAGAGAAAAAGTTTTGACGCGTATCAGAGGAACACTTGTAAAACCTTTGTGTTGTGATTTAGCTCGTTTCGGTCTAAAACAGCTTGTTTCGCTGTATTAAGCAAGAATACATGCTTTTCGCGCAGTTATAAGAGAAAAAGTTTTGACGCGTATTAGAGAGACACTTGTAAAACCGATGTGTTGTGATTTAGCTCGTTTCGGTCTAAAACAGCTTGTTTCGTTGTATTAAGCAAGAATACATGCTTTTCGCGCAGTTATAAGAGAAAAATTTTTGAGTATCACGTGGATACTTGTAAAACCGATGTGTTCAGATTTAGCTCGTTTCGGTCTAAAACAGCTTGTTTCGTTGTATTAAGCACGAATACATGCTTTTCGCGCAGTTATAAGAGAAAAAGTTTTGACGAGTATCACGTGGAACACTTGTAATACCGATGTGTTGTGATTTAGCTCGTTTCGGTCTAAAACAGCTTGTTTCGCTGTATTAAGCAAGAATACATGCTTTTCGCGCAGTTATAAGAGAAAAAGTTTTGACGCGTATCAGAGGAACACTTGTAAAACCGATGTGTTGTGATTTAGCTCATTTCGGTCTAAAACAGCTTGTTTCGCTGTATTGAGCAAGAATACATGCTTTTCGCGCTGTTATAAGAGAAAAAGTTTTGACGCGTATCAGAGGAACGCTTGTAAAACCGATGTGTTCAGATTTAGCTCGTTTCGGTCTGAAACAGCTTGTTTCGTTGTATTAAGCACGAATACATGCTTTAGGCGCAGTTATAGAAGAAAAAGTTTTGACGCGTATTAGACACTTGTAAAACCGATGTGTTGTGATTAGCTCGTTTCGGTCTAAAACCGCTTGTTTCGTTGTATTAAGCAAGAATACATGCTTTTCGCGCAGTTATAAGAGAAAAAGTTTTGACGAGTATCACGTGGATACTTGTAAAACCGATGTGTTCAGATTTATCTCGTTTCGGTCAAAAACAGCTTGTTTCGTTGTATTAAGCACGAATACATGCTTTTCGCGCAGTTAAAAGAGAAAAAGTTTTGACGAGTATCACGTGGAACACTTGTAATACCGATGTGTTGTGATTTAGCTCGTTTCGGTCTAAAACAGCTTGTTTCGCTGTATTAAGCAAGAATACATGCTTTTCGCGCAGTTATAAAAGAAAATGTTTTGACGCGTATCAGAGGAACACTTGTAAAACCGATGTGTTGTGATTTAGCTCATTTCGGTCTAAAACAGCTTGTTTCGCTGTATTAAGCAAGAATACATGCTTTTCGCGCAGTTATAAGAGAAAAAGTTTTGACGAGTATCACGTGGATACTTGTAAAACCGATGTGTTCAGATTTAGCTCGTTTCGGTCTAAAACAGCTTGTTTCGTTGTATTAAGCAAGAATACATGCTTTTCGCGCAGTTATAAGAGAAAAAGTTTTGACGCGTATTAGAGAGACACTTGTAAAACCGATGTGTTGAGATTTAGCTCGTTTCGGTCTAAAACAGCTTGTTTCGTTGTATTAAGCAAGAATACATGCTTTTCGCGCAGTTATAAGAGAAAAAGTTTTGACGAGTATCACGTGGATACTTGTAAAACCGATGTGTTCAGATTTAGCTCGTTTCGGTCAAAAACAGCTTGTTTCGTTGTATTAAGCACGAATACATGCTTTTCGTGCAGTTAAAAGAGAAAAAGTTTTGGCGAGTATCACGTGGAACATTTGTAATACCGATGTGTTGTGATTTAGCTCGTTTCGGTCTAAAACAGCTTGTTTCGCTGTATTAAGCAAAAATACATGCTTTTCGCGCAGTTATAAGAGAAAAAGTTTTGACGAGTATCACGTGGAACACTTGTAATACCGATGTGTTGTGATTTAGCTCGTTTCGGTTTAAAACAGCTTGTTTCGCTGTATTAAGCAAGAATACATGCTTTTCGCGCAGTTATAAGAGAAAAAGTTTTGACGCGTATCAGAGGAACACTTGTAAAACCGATGTGTTGTGATTTAGCTCATTTCGGTCTAAAACAGCTTGTTTCGCTGTAGTAAGCAAGAATACATGCTTTTCGCGCAGTTATAAGAGAAAAAGTTTTGACGCGTATTAGAGAGACACTTGTAAAACCGATGTGTTGTGATTTAGCTCGTTTCGGTCTAAAACAGCTTGTTTCGTTGTATTAAGCAAGAATACATGCTTTTCGCGCAGTTATAAGAGAAAAAGTTTTGACGCGTATCAGAGGAACACTTGTAAAACCGATGTGTTCAGATTTAGATCGTTTCGGTCTAAAACAGCTTGTTTCGCTGTATTAAGCAAGAATACATGCTTTTCGCGCAGTTATAAGAGAAAAAGTTTTGACGCGTATCAGAGGAACACTTGTAAAACCTTTGTGTTGTGATTTAGCTCGTTTCGGTCTAAAACAGCTTGTTTCGCTGTATTAAGCAAGAATACATGCTTTTCGCGCAGTTATAAGAGAAAAAGTTTTGACGCGTATTAGAGAGACACTTGTAAAACCGATGTGTTGTGATTTAGCTCGTTTCGGTCTAAAACAGCTTGTTTCGTTGTATTAAGCAAGAATACATGCTTTTCGCGCAGTTATAAGAGAAAAATTTTTGAGTATCACGTGGATACTTGTAAAACCGATGTGTTCAGATTTAGCTCGTTTCGGTCTAAAACAGCTTGTTTCGTTGTATTAAGCACGAATACATGCTTTTCGCGCAGTTATAAGAGAAAAAGTTTTGACGAGTATCACGTGGAACACTTGTAATACCGATGTGTTGTGATTTAGCTCGTTTCGGTCTAAAACAGCTTGTTTCGCTGTATTAAGCAAGAATACATGCTTTTCGCGCAGTTATAAGAGAAAAAGTTTTGACGCGTATCAGAGGAACACTTGTAAAACCGATGTGTTGTGATTTAGCTCATTTCGGTCTAAAACAGCTTGTTTCGCTGTATTGAGCAAGAATACATGCTTTTCGCGCAGTTATAAGAGAAAAAGTTTTGACGCGTATCAGAGGAACGCTTGTAAAACCGATGTGTTCAGATTTAGCTCGTTTCGGTCTGAAACAGCTTGTTTCGTTGTATTAAGCACGAATACATGCTTTAGGCGCAGTTATAGAAGAAAAAGTTTTGACGCGTATTAGACACTTGTAAAACCGATGTGTTGTGATTAGCTCGTTTCGGTCTAAAACCGCTTGTTTCGTTGTATTAAGCAAGAATACATGCTTTTCGCGCAGTTATAAGAGAAAAAGTTTTGACGAGTATCACGTGGATACTTGTAAAACCGATGTGTTCAGATTTATCTCGTTTCGGTCAAAAACAGCTTGTTTCGTTGTATTAAGCACGAATACATGCTTTTCGCGCAGTTAAAAGAGAAAAAGTTTTGACGAGTATCACGTGGAACACTTGTAATACCGATGTGTTGTGATTTAGCTCGTTTCGGTCTAAAACAGCTTGTTTCGCTGTATTAAGCAAGAATACATGCTTTTCGCGCAGTTATAAAAGAAAATGTTTTGACGCGTATCAGAGGAACACTTGTAAAACCGATGTGTTGTGATTTAGCTCATTTCGGTCTAAAACAGCTTGTTTCGCTGTATTAAGCAAGAATACATGCTTTTCGCGCAGTTATAAGAGAAAAAGTTTTGACGAGTATCACGTGGATACTTGTAAAACCGATGTGTTCAGATTTAGCTCGTTTCGGTCTAAAACAGCTTGTTTCGTTGTATTAAGCAAGAATACATGCTTTTCGCGCAGTTATAAGAGAAAAAGTTTTGACGCGTATTAGAGAGACACTTGTAAAACCGATGTGTTGAGATTTAGCTCGTTTCGGTCTAAAACAGCTTGTTTCGTTGTATTAAGCAAGAATACATGCTTTTCGCGCAGTTATAAGAGAAAAAGTTTTGACGAGTATCACGTGGATACTTGTAAAACCGATGTGTTCAGATTTAGCTCGTTTCGGTCAAAAACAGCTTGTTTCGTTGTATTAAGCACGAATACATGCTTTTCGCGCAGTTAAAAGAGAAAAAGTTTTGGCGAGTATCACGTGGAACATTTGTAATACCGATGTGTTGTGATTTAGCTCGTTTCGGTCTAAAACAGCTTGTTTCGCTGTATTAAGCAAGAATACATGCTTTTCGCGCAGTTATAAGAGAAAAAGTTTTGACGAGTATCACGTGGAACACTTGTAATACCGATGTGTTGTGATTTAGCTCGTTTCGGTTTAAAACAGCTTGTTTCGCTGTATTAAGCAAGAATACATGCTTTTCGCGCAGTTATAAGAGAAAAAGTTTTGACGCGTATCAGAGGAACACTTGTAAAACCTTTGTGTTGTGATTTAGCTCGTTTCGGTCTAAAACAGCTTGTTTCGCTGTATTAAGCAAGAATACATGCTTTTCGCGCAGTTATAAGAGAAAAAGTTTTGACGCGTGTCACAGGGACACTTGTAAAACCGATGTGTTCAGATTTAGCTCGTTTCGGTCTAAAACAGCTTGTTTCGTTGTATTAAGCAAGAATACATGCTTTACGCGCAGTTATAGAAGAAAAAGTTTTGACGCGTATCAGAGAGACACTTGTAAAACCGATGTGTTGTGATTTAGCTCGTTTCGGTCTAAAACAGCTTGTTTCGTTGTATTAAGCAAGAATACATGCTTTTCGCGCAGTTAAAAGAGAAAAAGTTTTGACGAGTATCACGTGGATACTTGTAAAACCGATGTGTTCAGATTTAGCTCGTTTCAGTCTAAAACAGCTTGTTTCGTTGTATTAAGCAAGAATACATGCTTTTCGCGCAGTTATAAGAGAAAAAGTTTTGACGAGTATCACGTGGAACACTTGTAATACCGATGTGTTGTGATTTAGCTCGCTTCGGTCTAAAACAGCTTGTTTCGCTGTATTAAGCAAGAATACATGCTTTTCGCGCAGTTATAAGAGAAAAAGTTTCGACGAGTATCACGTGGAACACTTGTAGTACCGATGTGTTGTGATTTAGCTCGTTTCGGTCTAAAACAACTTGATTCGCTGTATTAAGCAAGAATACATGCTTTTCGCGCAGTTATAAAAGAAAAAGTTTTGACGCGTATCAGAGGAACACTTGTAAAACCGATGTGTTGTGATTTAGCTCATTTCGGTCTAAAACAGCTTGTTTCGCTGTATTAAGCAAGAATACATGCTTTTCGCGCAGTTATAAGAGAAAAAGTTTTGACGAGTATCACGTGGATACTTGTAAAACCGATGTGTTCAGATTTAGCTCGTTTCGGTCTAAAACAGCTTGTTTCGTTGTATTAGGCAAGAATACATGCTTTTCGCGCAGTTATAAGAGAAAAAGTTTTGACGCGTATTAGAGAGACACTTGTAAAACCGATGTGTTGTGATTTAGCTCGTTTCGGTCTAAAACAGCTTGTTTCGTTGTATTAAGCAAGAATACATGCTTTTCGCGCAGTTATAAGAGAAAAAGTTTTGACGAGTATCACGTGGATACTTGTAAAACCGATGTGTTCAGATTTAGCTCGTTTCGGTCTAAAACAGCTTGTTTCGTTGTATTAAGCACGAATACATGCTTTTCGCGCAGTTAAAAGAGAAAAAGTTTTGACGAGTATCACGTGGAACACTTGTAATACCGATGTGTTGTGATTTAGCTCGTTTCGGTCTAAAACAGCTTGTTTCGCTGTATTAAGCAAGAATACATGCTTTTCGCGCAGTTATAAGAGAAAAAGTTTTGACGCGTATCAGAGGAACACTTGTAAAACCGATGTGTTGTGATTTAGCTCGTTTCGGTCTAAAACAGCTTGTTTCGCTGTATTAAGCAAGAATACATGCTTTTCGCGCAGTTATACGAGAAAAAGTTTTGACGCGTATCAGAGGAACACTTGTAAAACCGATGTGTTCAGATTTAGCTCGTTTCGGTCTAAAACAGCTTGTTTCGTTGTATTAAGCACGAATACATGCTTTACGCGCAGGTATAGAAGAAAAAGTTTTGACGCGTATCAGAGACACTTGTAAAACCGATGTGTTGTGATTTAGCTCGTTCCGGTCTAAAACAGCTTGTTTCGTTGTATTAAGCAAGAATACATGCTTTTCGCGCAGTTATAAGAGAAAAAGTTGACGAGTATCACGTGGATACTTGTAAAACCGATGTGTTCAGATTTAGCTCGTTTCGGTCTAAAACAGCTTGTTTCGTTGTATTAGGCACGAATACATGCTTTTCGCGCAGTTATAAGAGAAAAAGTTTTGACGAGTATCACGTGGAACACTTGTAATACCGATGTGTTGTGATTTAGCTCATTTCGGTCTAAAACAGCTTGTTTCGCTGTATTAAGCAAGAATACATGCTTTTCGCGCAGTTATAAGAGAAAAAGTTTTGACGAGTATCACGTGGATACTTGTAAAACCGATGTGTTCAGATTTAGCTCGTTTCGGTCTAAAACAGCTTGTTTCGTTGTATTAAGCAAGAATACATGCTTTTCGCGTAGTTATAAGAGAAAAAGTTTTGACGCGTATTAGAGAGACACTTGTAAAACCGATGTGTTGTGATTTAGCTCGTTTCGGTCAAAAACAGCTTGTTTCGTTGTATTAAGCAAGAATACATGCTTTTCGCGCAGTTATAAGAGAAAAAGTTTTGACGAGTATCACGTGGATACTTGTAAAACCGATGTGTTCAGATTTAGCTCGTTTCGGTCAAAAACAGCTTGTTTCGTTGTATTAAGCATGAATACATGCTTTTCGCGCAGTTAAAAGAGAAAAAGTTTTGACGAGTATCACGTGGAACACTTGTAATACCGATGTGTTGTGATTTAGCTCGTTTCGGTCTAAAACAGCTTGTTTCGCTGTATTAAGCAAGAATACATGCTTTTCGCGCAGTTATAAGAGAAAAAGTTTTGACGCGTATCAGAGGAACACTTGTAAAACCGATGTGTTGTGATTAGCTCGTTTCGGTCTAAAACAGCTTGTTTCGCTGTATTAAGCAAGAATACATGCTTTTCGCGCAGTTATAAGAGAAAAAGTTTTGACGCGTGTCACAGGGACACTTGTAAAACCGATGTGTTCAGATTTAGCTCGTTTTGGTCTGAAACAGCTTGTTTCGTGGTATTAAGCACGAATACATGCTTTTCGCGCAGTTATAAGAGAAAAAGTTTAGACGCGTATCAGAGGAACACTTGTAAAACCGATGTGTTGTGATTTAGCTCGTTTCGGTCTAAAACAGCTTGTTTCGTAGTATTAAGCAAGAATACATGCTTTTCGCGCAGTTATAAGAGAAAAAGTTTTGACGCGTATCAGAGGAACACTTGTAAAACCTTTGTGTTGTGATTTAGCTCGTTTCGGTCTAAAACAGCTTGTTTCGCTGTATTAAGCAAGAATACATGCTTTTCGCGCAGTTATAAGAGAAAAAGTTTTGACGCGTGTCACAGGGACACTTGTAAAACCGATGTGTTCAGATTTAGCTCGTTTCGGTCTAAAACAGCTTGTTTCGTTGTATTAAGCAAGAATACATGCTTTTCGCGCAGTTATAAGAGAAAAAGTTTTGACGCGTATTAGAGAGACACTTGTAAAACCGATGTGTTGTGATTTAGCTCGTTTCGGTCTAAAACAGCTTGTTTCGTTGTATTAAGCAAGATAACATGCTTTTCGCGCAGTTATAAGAGAAAAAGTTTTGACGAGTATCACATAGATACTTGTAAAACCGATGTGTTCAGATTTAGCTCGTTTCGGTCTAAAACAGCTTGTTTCGTTGTATTAAGCACGAATACATGCTTTTCGCGCAGTTATAAGAGAAAAAGTTTTGACGAGTATCACGTGGAACACTTGTAATACCGATGTGTTGTGATTTAGCACGTTTCGGTCTAAAACAGCTTGTTTCGCTGTATTAAGCAAGAATACATGCTTTTCGCGCAGTTATAAGAGAAAAAGTTTTGACGAGTATCACGTGGAACACTTGTAGTACCGATGTGTTGTGATTTAGCTCGTTTCGGTCTAAAACAACTTGATTCGCTGTATTAAGCAAGAATACATGCTTTTCGCGCAGTTATAAAAGAAAAAGTTTTGACGCGTATCAGAGGAACACTTGTAAAACCGATGTGTTGTGATTTAGCTCATTTCGGTCTAAAACAGCTTGTTTCGCTGTATTAAGCAAGAATACATGCTTTTCGCGCAGTTATAAGAGAAAAAGTTTTGACGAGTATCGCGTGGATACTTGTAAAACCGATGTGTTCAGATTTAGCTCGTTTCGGTCTAAAACAGCTTGTTTCGTTGTATTAGGCAAGAATACATGCTTTTCGCGCAGTTATAAGAGAAAAAGTTTTGACGCGTATTAGAGAGACACTTGTAAAACCGATGTGTTGTGATTTAGCTCGTTTCGGTCTAAAACAGCTTGTTTCGTTGTATTAAGCAAGAATACATGCTTTTCGCGCAGTTATAAGAGAAAAAGTTTTGACGCGTATTAGAGAGACACTTGTAAAACCGATGTGTTGTGATTTAGCTCGTTTCGGTCTAAAACAGCTTGTTTCGTTGTATTAAGCAAGAATACATGCTTTTCGCGCAGTTATAAGAGAAAAAGTTTTGACGAGTATCACGTGGATACTTGTAAAACCGATGTGTTCAGATTTAGCTCGTTTCGGTCAAAAACAGCTTGTTTCGTTGTATTAAGCACGAATACATGCTTTTCGCGCAGTTAAAAAAGAAAAAGTTTTGACGAGTATCACGTGGAACACTTGTAATACCGATGTGTTGTGATTTAGCTCGTTTCGGTCTAAAACAGCTTGTTTCGCTGTATTAAGCAAGAATACATGCTTTTCGCGCAGTTATAAGAGAAAAAGTTTTGACGAGTATCACGTGGAACACTTGTAGTACCGATGTGTTGTGATTTAGCTCGTTTCGGTCTAAAACAACTTGATTCGCTGTATTAAGCAAGAATACATGCTTTTCGCGCAGTTATAAGAGAAAAAGTTTTGACGAGTATCACGTGGATACTTGTGAAACCGATGTGTTCAGATTTAGCTCGTTTCGGTCTAAAACAGCTTGTTTCGTTGTATTAAGCACGAATACATGCTTTTCGCGCAGTTAAAAGAGAAAAAGTTTTGACGAGTATCACGTGGAACACTTGTAATACCGATGTGTTGTGATTTAGCTCGTTTCGGTCTAAAACAGCTTGTTTCGCTGTATTAAGCAAGAATACATGCTTTTCGCGCCGTTATAAGAGAAAAAGTTTTGACGCGTATCAGAGGAACACTTGTAAAACCGATGTGTTGTGATTTAGCTCGTTTCGGTCTAAAACAGCTTGTTTCGCTGTATTAAGCAAGAATACATGCTTTTCGCGCAGTTATAAGAGAAAAAGTTTTGACGCGTATCAGAGGAAAACTTGTAAAACCGATGTGTTGTGATTTAGCTCATTTCGGTCTAAAACAGCTTGTTTCGCTGTATTAAGCAAGAATACATGCTTTTCGCGCAGTTATAAGAGAAAAAGTTTTGACGAATATCACGTGGATACTTGTAAAACCGATGTGTTCAGATTTAGCTCGTTTCGGTTTAAAACAGCTTGTTTCGTTGTATTAAGCAAGAATACATGCTTTTCGCGCAGTTATAAGAGAAAAAGTTTTGACGCGTATTAGAGAGACACTTGTAAAACCGATGTGTTGTGATTTAGCTCGTTTCGGTCTAAAACAGCTTGTTTCGTTGTATTAAGCAAGAATACATGCTTTTCGCGCAGTTATAAGAGAAAAAGTTTTGACGATTATCACGTGGAAACTTGTAAAACCGATGTGTTCAGATTTAGCTCGTTTCGGTCAAAAACAGCTTGTTTCGTTGTATTAAGCACGAATACATGCTTTTCGCACAGTTAAAAGAGAAAAAGTTTTGACGAGTATCACGTGGAACACTTGTAATACCGATGTGTTGTGATTTAGCTCGTTTCGGTCTAAAACAGCTTGTCTCGCTGTATTAAGCAAGAATACATGCTTTTCGCGCAGTTATAAGAGAAAAAGTTTTGACGAGTATCACGTGGAACACTTGTAGTACCGATGTGTTGTGATTTAGCTCGTTTCGGTCTAAAACAACTTGATTCGCTGTATTAAGCAAGAATACATGATTTTCGCGCAGTTATAAGAGAAAAAGTTTTGACGAGTATCACGTGGATACTTGTAAAACCGATGTGTTCAGATTTAGCTCGTTTCGGTCAAAAACAGCTTGTTTCGTTGTATTAAGCACGAATACATGCTTTTCGCGCAGTTAAAAGAGAAAAAGTTTTGACGAGTATCACGTGGAACACTTGTAATACCGATGTGTTGTGATTTAGCTCGTTTCGGTCTAAAACAGCTTGTTTCGCTGTATTAAGCAAGAATACATGCTTTTCGCGCAGTTATAAAAGAAAAAGTTTTGACGCGTATCAGAGGAACACTTGTAAAACCGATGTGTTGTGATTTAGCTCATTTCGGTCTAAAACAGCTTGTTTCGCTGTATTAAGCAAGAATACGTGCTTTTCGCGCAGTTATAAGAGAAAAAGTTTTGACGAGTATCACGTGGATACTTGTAAAACCGATGTGTTCACATTTAGCTCGTTTCGGTCTAAAACAGCATGTTTCGTTGTATTAAGCAAGAATACATGCTTTTCGCGCAGTTATAAGAGAAAAAGTTTTGACGCGTATTAGAGTGACACTTGTAAAACCGATGTGTTGTGATTTAGCTCGTTTCGGTCAAAAACAGCTTGTTTCGTTGTATTAAGCAAGAATACATGCTTTTCGCGCAGTTATAAGAGAAAAAGTTTTGACGAGTATCACGTGGATACTTGTAAAACCGATGTGTTCAGATTTAGCTCTTTTCGGTCAAAAACAGCTTGTTTCGTTGTATTAAGCACGAATACATGCTTTTCGCGCAGTTAAAAGAGAAAAAGTTTTGACGAGTATCACGTGGAACACTTGTAATACCGATGTGTTGTGATTTAGCTCGTTTCGGTCTAAAACAGCTTGTTTCGCTGTATTAAGCAAGAATACATGCTTTTCGCGCAGTTATAAGAGAAAAAGCTTTGACGCGTATCAGAGGAACACTTGTAAAACCGATGTGTTGTGATTTAGCTCGTTTCGGTCTAAAACAGCTTGTTTCGCTGTATTAAGCAAGAATACATGCTTTTCGCGCAGTTATAAGAGAAAAAGTTTTGACGCGTATCGGAGGAACACTTGTAAAACCGATGTGTTGTGATTTAGCTCGTTTCGGTCTAAAACAGCTTGTTTCGCTGTATTAAGCAAGAATACATGCTTTTCGCGCAGTTATAAGAGAAAAAGTTTTGACGCGTATCAGAGGAACACTTGTAAAACCGATGTGTTCAGATTTAGATCGTTTCGGTCTAAAACAGCTTGTTTCGCTGTATTAAGCAAGAATACATGCTTTTCGCGCAGTTATAAGAGAAAAAGTTTTGACGAGTATCACGTGGATACTTGTAAAACCGATGTGTTCAGATTTAGCTCGTTTCGGTCAAAAACAGCTTGTTTCGTTGTATTAAGCACGAATACACGCTTTTCGCGCAGTTAAAAGAGAAAAAGTTTTGACGAGTATCACGTGGAACACTTGTAATACCGATGTGTTGTGATTTAGCTCGTTTCGGTCTAAAACAGCTTGTTTCGCTGTATTAAGCAAGAATACATGCTTTTCGCGCAGTTATAAGAGAAAAAGTTTTGACGCGTATTAGAGTGACACTTGTAAAACCGATGTGTTGTGATTTAGCTCGTTTCGGTCAAAAACAGCTTGTTTCGCTGTATTAAGCAAGAATACGTGCTTTTCGCGCAGTTATAAGAGAAAAAGTTTTGACGAGTATCACGTGGATACTTGTAAAACCGATGTGTTCACATTTAGCTCGTTTCGGTCTAAAACAGCTTGTTTCGTTGTATTAAGCAAGAATACATGCTTTTCGCGCAGTTATAAGAGAAAAAGTTTTGACGCGTATTAGAGTGACACTTGTAAAACCGATGTGTTGTGATTTAGCTCGTTTCGGTCAAAAACAGCTTGTTTCGTTGTATTAAGCAAGAATACATGCTTTTCGCGCAGTTATAAGAGAAAAAGTTTTGACGAGTATCACGTGGATACTTGTAAAACCGATGTGTTCAGATTTAGCTCTTTTCGGTCAAAAACAGCTTGTTTCGTTGTATTAAGCACGAATACATGCTTTTCGCGCAGTTAAAAGAGAAAAAGTTTTGACGAGTATCACGTGGAACACTTGTAATACCGATGTGTTGTGATTTAGCTCGTTTCGGTCTAAAACAGCTTGTTTCGCTGTATTAAGCAAGAATACATGCTTTTCGCGCAGTTATAAGAGAAAAAGCTTTGACGCGTATCAGAGGAACACTTGTAAAACCGATGTGTTGTGATTTAGCTCGTTTCGGTCTAAAACAGCTTGTTTCGCTGTATTAAGCAAGAATACATGCTTTTCGCGCAGTTATAAGAGAAAAAGTTTTGACGCGTATCGGAGGAACACTTGTAAAACCGATGTGTTGTGATTTAGCTCGTTTCGGTCTAAAACAGCTTGTTTCGCTGTATTAAGCAAGAATACATGCTTTTCGCGCAGTTATAAGAGAAAAAGTTTTGACGCGTATCAGAGGAACACTTGTAAAACCGATGTGTTCAGATTTAGATCGTTTCGGTCTAAAACAGCTTGTTTCGCTGTATTAAGCAAGAATACATGCTTTTCGCGCAGTTATAAGAGAAAAAGTTTTGACGAGTATCACGTGGATACTTGTAAAACCGATGTGTTCAGATTTAGCTCGTTTCGGTCAAAAACAGCTTGTTTCGTTGTATTAAGCACGAATACATGCTTTTCGCGCAGTTAAAAGAGAAAAAGTTTTGACGAGTATCACGTGGAACACTTGTAATACCGATGTGTTGTGATTTAGCTCGTTTCGGTCTAAAACAGCTTGTTTCGCTGTATTAAGCAAGAATACATGCTTTTCGCGCAGTTATAAGAGAAAAAGTTTTGACGCGTATCGGAGGAACACTTGTAAAACCGATGTGTTGTGATTTAGCTCGTTTCGGTCTAAAACAGCTTGTTTCGCTGTATTAAGCAAGAATACATGCTTTTCGCGCAGTTATAAAAGAAAAAGTTTTGACGCGTATCAGAGGAACACTTGTAAAACCGATGTGTTGTGATTTAGCTCATTTCGGTCTAAAACAGCTTGTTTCGCTGTATTAAGCAAGAATACGTGCTTTTCGCGCAGTTATAAGAGAAAAAGTTTTGACGAATATCACGTGGATACTTGTAAAACCGATGTGTTCAGATTTAGCTCGTTTCGGTCTAAAACAGCTTGTTTCGTTGTATTAAGCAAGAATACATGCTTTTCGCGCAGTTATAAGAGAAAAAGTTTTGACGCGTATTAGAGTGACAGTTGTAAAACCGATGTGTTGTGATTTAGCTCGTTTCGGTCAAAAACAGCTTGTTTCGTTGTATTAAGCAAGAATACATGCTTTTCGCGCAGTTATAAGAGAAAAAGTTTTGACGCGTATTAGAGTGACACTTGTAAAACCGATGTGTTGTGATTTAGCTCGTTTCGGTCAAAAACAGCTTGTTTCGTTGTATTAAGCAAGAATACATGCTTTTCGCGCAGTTATAAGAGAAAAAGTTTTGACGAGTATCACGTGGATACTTGTAAAACCGATGTGTTCAGATTTAGCTCTTTTCGGTCAAAAACAGCTTGTTTCGTTGTATTAAGCACGAATACATGCTTTTCGCGCAGTTAAAAGAGAAAAAGTTTTGACGAGTATCACGTGGAACACTTGTAATACCGATGTGTTGTGATTTAGCTCGTTTCGGTCTAAAACAGCTTGTTTCGCTGTATTAAGCAAGAATACATGCTTTTCGCGCAGTTATAAGAGAAAAAGCTTTGACGCGTATCAAAGGAACACTTGTAAAACCGATGTGTTGTGATTTAGCTCGTTTCGGTCTAAAACAGCTTGTTTCGCTGTATTAAGCAAGAATACATGCTTTTCGCGCAGTTATAAGAGAAAAAGTTTTGACGCGTATCAGAGGAACACTTGTAAAACCGATGTGTTGTGATTTAGCTCGTTTCGGTCTAAAACAGCTTGTTTCGCTGTATTAAGCAAGAATACATGCTTTTCGCGCAGTTATAAGAGAAAAAGTTTTGACGCGTATCAGAGGAACACTTGTAAAACCGATGTGTTCAGATTTAGATCGTTTCGGTCTAAAACAGCTTGTTTCGCTGTATTAAGCAAGAATACATGCTTTTCGCGCAGTTATAAGAGAAAAAGTTTTGACGCGTATCAGAGGAACACTTGTAAAACCGATGTGTTCAGATTTAGCTCGTTTCGGTCTGAAACAACTTGTTTCGTAGTAATAAGCAAGAATACATGCTTTTCGCGCAGTTATAAGAGAAAAAGTTTTGACGCGTATTAGAGAGACACTTGTAAAACCGATGTGTTGTGATTTAGCTCGTTTCGGTCTAAAACAGCTTGTTTCGTTGTATTAAGCAAGAATACATGCTTTTCGCGCAGTTATAAGAGAAAAAGTTTTGACGCGTATCAGAGGAACACTTGTAAAACCGATGTGTTCAGATTTAGATCGTTTCGGTCTAAAACAGCTTGTTTCGCTGTATTAAGCAAGAATACATGCTTTTCGCGCAGTTATAAGAGAAAAAGTTTTGACGCGTATCAGAGGAACACTTGTAAAACCGATGTGTTCAGATTTAGATCGTTTCGGTCTAAAACAGCTTGTTTCGCTGTATTAAGCAAGAATACATGCTTTTCGCGCAGTTATAAGAGAAAAAGTTTTGACGCGTATCAGAGGAACACTTGTAAAACCTTTGTGTTGTGATTTAGCTCGTTTCGGTCTAAAACAGCTTGTTTCGCTGTATTAAGCAAGAATACATGCTTTTCGCGCAGTTATAAGAGAAAAAGTTTTGACGCGTATTAGAGAGACACTTGTACAACCGATGTGTTGTGATTTAGCTCGTTTCGGTCTAAAACAGCTTGTTTCGTTGTATTAAGCAAGAATACATGCTTTTCGCGCAGTTATAAGAGAAAAATTTTTTAGTATCACGTGGATACTTGTAAAACCGATGTGTTCAGATTTAGCTCGTTTCGGTCTAAAACAGCTTGTTTCGTTGTATTAAGCACGAATACATGCTTTTCGCGCAGTTATAAGAGAAAAAGTTTTGACGAGTATCACGTGGAACACTTGTAATACCGATGTGTTGTGATTTAGCTCGTTTCGGTCTAAAACAGCTTGTTTCGCTGTATTAAGCAAGAATACATGCTTTTCGCGCAGTTATAAGAGAAAAAGTTTTGACGCGTATCAGAGGAACACTTGTAAAACCGATGTGTTGTGATTTAGCTCATTTCGGTCTAAAACAGCTTGTTTCGCTGTATTGAGCAAGAATACATGCTTTTCGCGCAGTTATAAGAGAAAAAGTTTTGACGCGTATCAGAGGAACGCTTGTAAAACCGATGTGTTCAGATTTAGCTCGTTTCGGTCTGAAACAGCTTGTTTCGTTGTATTAAGCACGAATACATGCTTTAGGCGCAGTTATAGAAGAAAAAGTTTTGACGCGTATTAGACACTTGTAAAACCGATGTGTTGTGATTAGCTCGTTTCGGTCTAAAACCGCTTGTTTCGTTGTATTAAGCAAGAATACATGCTTTTCGCGCAGTTATAAGAGAAAAAGTTTTGACGAGTATCACGTGGATACTTGTAAAACCGATGTGTTCAGATTTAGCTCGTTTCGGTCAAAAACAGCTTGTTTCGTTGTATTAAGCACGAATACATGCTTTTCGCGCAGTTAAAAGAGAAAAAGTTTTGACGAGTATCACGTGGAACACTTGTAATACCGATGTGTTGTGATTTAGCTCGTTTCGGTCTAAAACAGCTTGTTTCGCTGTATTAAGCAAGAATACATGCTTTTCGCGCAGTTATAAAAGAAAATGTTTTGACGCGTATCAGAGGAACACTTGTAAAACCGATGTGTTGTGATTTAGCTCATTTCGGTCTAAAACAGCTTGTTTCGCTGTATTAAGCAAGAATACATGCTTTTCGCGCAGTTATAAGAGAAAAAGTTTTGACGAGTATCACGTGGATACTTGTAAAACCGATGTGTTCAGATTTAGCTCGTTTCGGTCTAAAACAGCTTGTTTCGTTGTATTAAGCAAGAATACATGCTTTTCGCGCAGTTATAAGAGAAAAAGTTTTGGCGCGTATTAGAGAGACACTTGTAAAACCGATGTGTTGAGATTTAGCTCGTTTCGGTCTAAAACAGCTTGTTTCGTTGTATTAAGCAAGAATACATGCTTTTCGCGCAGTTATAAGAGAAAAAGTTTTGACGAGTATCACGTGGATACTTGTAAAACCGATGTGTTCAGATTTAGCTCGTTTCGGTCAAAAACAGCTTGTTTCGTTGTATTAAGCACGAATACATGCTTTTCGCGCAGTTAAAAGAGAAAAAGTTTTGGCGAGTATCACGTGGAACATTTGTAATACCGATGTGTTGTGATTTAGCTCGTTTCGGTCTGAAACAGCTTGTTTCGCTGTATTAAGCAAGAATACATGCTTTTCGCGCAGTTATAAGAGAAAAAGTTTTGACGAGTATCACGTGGAACACTTGTAATACCGATGTGTTGTGATTTAGCTCGTTTCGGTTTAAAACAGCTTGTTTCGCTGTATTAAGCAAGAATACATGCTTTTCGCGCAGTTATAAGAGAAAAAGTTTTGACGCGTATCAGAGGAACACTTGTAAAACCGACGTGTTGTGATTTAGCTCATTTCGGTCTAAAACAGCTTGTTTCGCTGTATTAAGCAAGAATACATGCTTTTCGCGCAGTTATAAGAGAAAAAGTTTTGACGCGTGTCACAGGGACACTTGTAAAACCGATGTGTTCAGATTTAGCTCGTTTTGGTCTGAAACAGCTTGTTTCGTGGTATTAAGCACGAATACATGCTTTTCGCGCAGTTATAAGAGAAAAAGTTTAGACGCGTATCAGAGGAACACTTGTAAAACCGATGTGTTGTGATTTAGCTCGTTTCGGTCTAAAACAGCTTGTTTCGTAGTATTAAGCAAGAATACATGCTTTTCGCGCAGTTATAAGAGAAAAAGTTTTGACGCGTATCAGAGGAACACTTGTAAAACCTTTGTGTTGTGATTTAGCTCGTTTCGGTCTAAAACAGCTTGTTTCGCTGTATTAAGCAAGAATACATGCTTTTCGCGCAGTTATAAGAGAAAAAGTTTTGACGCGTGTCACAGGGACACTTGTAAAACCGATGTGTTCAGATTTAGCTCGTTTCGGTCTAAAACAGCTTGTTTCGTTGTATTAAGCAAGAATACATGCTTTACGCGCAGTTATAGAAGAAAAAGTTTTGACGCGTATCAGAGAGACACTTGTAAAACCGATGTGTTGTGATTTAGCTCATTTCGGTCTAAAACAGCTTGTTTCGCTGTATTAAGCAAGAATACGTGCTTTTCGCGCAGTTATAAGAGAAAAAGTTTTGACGAATATCACGTGGATACTTGTAAAACCGATGTGTTCAGATTTAGCTCGTTTCGGTCTAAAACAGCTTGTTTCGTTGTATTAAGCAAGAATACATGCTTTTCGCGCAGTTATAAGAGAAAAAGTTTTGACGCGTATTAGAGTGACACTTGTAAAACCGATGTGTTGTGATTTAGCTCGTTTCGGTCAAAAACAGCTTGTTTCGTTGTATTAAGCAAGAATACATGCTTTTCGCGCAGTTATAAGAGAAAAAGTTTTGACGCGTATTAGAGTGACACTTGTAAAACCGATGTGTTGTGATTTAGCTCGTTTCGGTCAAAAACAGCTTGTTTCGTTGTATTAAGCAAGAATACATGCTTTTCGCGCAGTTATAAGAGAAAAAGTTTTGACGAGTATCACGTGGATACTTGTAAAACCGATGTGTTCAGATTTAGCTCTTTTCGGTCAAAAACAGCTTGTTTCGTTGTATTAAGCACGAATACATGCTTTTCGCGCAGTTAAAAGAGAAAAAGTTTTGACGAGTATCACGTGGAACACTTGTAATACCGATGTGTTGTGATTTAGCTCGTTTCGGTCTAAAACAGCTTGTTTCGCTGTATTAAGCAAGAATACATGCTTTTCGCGCAGTTATAAGAGAAAAAGCTTTGACGCGTATCAAAGGAACACTTGTAAAACCGATGTGTTGTGATTTAGCTCGTTTCGGTCTAAAACAGCTTGTTTCGCTGTATTAAGCAAGAATACATGCTTTTCGCGCAGTTATAAGAGAAAAAGTTTTGACGCGTATCAGAGGAACACTTGTAAAACCGATGTGTTGTGATTTAGCTCGTTTCGGTCTAAAACAGCTTGTTTCGCTGTATTAAGCAAGAATACATGCTTTTCGCGCAGTTATAAGAGAAAAAGTTTTGACGCGTATCAGAGGAACACTTGTAAAACCGATGTGTTCAGATTTAGATCGTTTCGGTCTAAAACAGCTTGTTTCGCTGTATTAAGCAAGAATACATGCTTTTCGCGCAGTTATAAGAGAAAAAGTTTTGACGCGTATCAGAGGAACACTTGTAAAACCGATGTGTTCAGATTTAGCTCGTTTCGGTCTGAAACAACTTGTTTCGTAGTAATAAGCAAGAATACATGCTTTTCGCGCAGTTATAAGAGAAAAAGTTTTGACGCGTATTAGAGAGACACTTGTAAAACCGATGTGTTGTGATTTAGCTCGTTTCGGTCTAAAACAGCTTGTTTCGTTGTATTAAGCAAGAATACATGCTTTTCGCGCAGTTATAAGAGAAAAAGTTTTGACGCGTATCAGAGGAACACTTGTAAAACCGATGTGTTCAGATTTAGATCGTTTCGGTCTAAAACAGCTTGTTTCGCTGTATTAAGCAAGAATACATGCTTTTCGCGCAGTTATAAGAGAAAAAGTTTTGACGCGTATCAGAGGAACACTTGTAAAACCGATGTGTTCAGATTTAGATCGTTTCGGTCTAAAACAGCTTGTTTCGCTGTATTAAGCAAGAATACATGCTTTTCGCGCAGTTATAAGAGAAAAAGTTTTGACGCGTATCAGAGGAACACTTGTAAAACCTTTGTGTTGTGATTTAGCTCGTTTCGGTCTAAAACAGCTTGTTTCGCTGTATTAAGCAAGAATACATGCTTTTCGCGCAGTTATAAGAGAAAAAGTTTTGACGCGTATTAGAGAGACACTTGTAAAACCGATGTGTTGTGATTTAGCTCGTTTCGGTCTAAAACAGCTTGTTTCGTTGTATTAAGCAAGAATACATGCTTTTCGCGCAGTTATAAGAGAAAAATTTTTTAGTATCACGTGGATACTTGTAAAACCGATGTGTTCAGATTTAGCTCGTTTCGGTCTAAAACAGCTTGTTTCGTTGTATTAAGCACGAATACATGCTTTTCGCGCAGTTATAAGAGAAAAAGTTTTGACGAGTATCACGTGGAACACTTGTAATACCGATGTGTTGTGATTTAGCTCGTTTCGGTCTAAAACAGCTTGTTTCGCTGTATTAAGCAAGAATACATGCTTTTCGCGCAGTTATAAGAGAAAAAGTTTTGACGCGTATCAGAGGAACACTTGTAAAACCGATGTGTTGTGATTTAGCTCATTTCGGTCTAAAACAGCTTGTTTCGCTGTATTGAGCAAGAATACATGCTTTTCGCGCAGTTATAAGAGAAAAAGTTTTGACGCGTATCAGAGGAACGCTTGTAAAACCGATGTGTTCAGATTTAGCTCGTTTCGGTCTGAAACAGCTTGTTTCGTTGTATTAAGCACGAATACATGCTTTAGGCGCAGTTATAGAAGAAAAAGTTTTGACGCGTATTAGACACTTGTAAAACCGATGTGTTGTGATTAGCTCGTTTCGGTCTAAAACCGCTTGTTTCGTTGTATTAAGCAAGAATACATGCTTTTCGCGCAGTTATAAGAGAAAAAGTTTTGACGAGTATCACGTGGATACTTGTAAAACCGATGTGTTCAGATTTAGCTCGTTTCGGTCAAAAACAGCTTGTTTCGTTGTATTAAGCACGAATACATGCTTTTCGCGCAGTTAAAAGAGAAAAAGTTTTGACGAGTATCACGTGGAACACTTGTAATACCGATGTGTTGTGATTTAGCTCGTTTCGGTCTAAAACAGCTTGTTTCGCTGTATTAAGCAAGAATACATGCTTTTCGCGCAGTTATAAAAGAAAATGTTTTGACGCGTATCAGAGGAACACTTGTAAAACCGATGTGTTGTGATTTAGCTCATTTCGGTCTAAAACAGCTTGTTTCGCTGTATTAAGCAAGAATACATGCTTTTCGCGCAGTTATAAGAGAAAAAGTTTTGACGAGTATCACGTGGATACTTGTAAAACCGATGTGTTCAGATTTAGCTCGTTTCGGTCTAAAACAGCTTGTTTCGTTGTATTAAGCAAGAATACATGCTTTTCGCGCAGTTATAAGAGAAAAAGTTTTGGCGCGTATTAGAGAGACACTTGTAAAACCGATGTGTTGAGATTTAGCTCGTTTCGGTCTAAAACAGCTTGTTTCGTTGTATTAAGCAAGAATACATGCTTTTCGCGCAGTTATAAGAGAAAAAGTTTTGACGAGTATCACGTGGATACTTGTAAAACCGATGTGTTCAGATTTAGCTCGTTTCGGTCAAAAACAGCTTGTTTCGTTGTATTAAGCACGAATACATGCTTTTCGCGCAGTTAAAAGAGAAAAAGTTTTGGCGAGTATCACGTGGAACATTTGTAATACCGATGTGTTGTGATTTAGCTCGTTTCGGTCTGAAACAGCTTGTTTCGCTGTATTAAGCAAGAATACATGCTTTTCGCGCAGTTATAAGAGAAAAAGTTTTGACGAGTATCACGTGGAACACTTGTAATACCGATGTGTTGTGATTTAGCTCGTTTCGGTTTAAAACAGCTTGTTTCGCTGTATTAAGCAAGAATACATGCTTTTCGCGCAGTTATAAGAGAAAAAGTTTTGACGCGTATCAGAGGAACACTTGTAAAACCGACGTGTTGTGATTTAGCTCATTTCGGTCTAAAACAGCTTGTTTCGCTGTATTAAGCAAGAATACATGCTTTTCGCGCAGTTATAAGAGAAAAAGTTTTGACGCGTGTCACAGGGACACTTGTAAAACCGATGTGTTCAGATTTAGCTCGTTTTGGTCTGAAACAGCTTGTTTCGTGGTATTAAGCACGAATACATGCTTTTCGCGCAGTTATAAGAGAAAAAGTTTAGACGCGTATCAGAGGAACACTTGTAAAACCGATGTGTTGTGATTTAGCTCGTTTCGGTCTAAAACAGCTTGTTTCGTAGTATTAAGCAAGAATACATGCTTTTCGCGCAGTTATAAGAGAAAAAGTTTTGACGCGTATCAGAGGAACACTTGTAAAACCTTTGTGTTGTGATTTAGCTCGTTTCGGTCTAAAACAGCTTGTTTCGCTGTATTAAGCAAGAATACATGCTTTTCGCGCAGTTATAAGAGAAAAAGTTTTGACGCGTGTCACAGGGACACTTGTAAAACCGATGTGTTCAGATTTAGCTCGTTTCGGTCTAAAACAGCTTGTTTCGTTGTATTAAGCAAGAATACATGCTTTACGCGCAGTTATAGAAGAAAAAGTTTTGACGCGTATCAGAGAGACACTTGTAAAACCGATGTGTTGTGATTTAGCTCGTTTCGGTCTAAAACAGCTTGTTTCGTTGTATTAAGCAAGAATACATGCTTTTCGCGCAGTTAAAAGAGAAAAAGTTTTGACGAGTATCACGTGGATACTTGTAAAACCGATGTGTTCAGATTTAGCTCGTTTCAGTCTAAAACAGCTTGTTTCGTTGTATTAAGCAAGAATACATGCTTTTCGCGCAGTTATAAGAAAAAAGTTTTGACGCGTATTAGAGAGACACTTGTAAAACCGATGTGTTGTGATTTAGCTCGTTTCGGTCTAAAACAGCTTGTTTCGTTGTATTAAGCAAGATAACATGCTTTTCGCGCAGTTATAAGAGAAAAAGTTTTGACGAGTATCACATAGATACTTGTAAAACCGATGTGTTCAGATTTAGCTCGTTTCGGTCTAAAACAGCTTGTTTCGTTGTATTAAGCACGAATACATGCTTTTCGCGCAGTTATAAGAGAAAAAGTTTTGACGAGTATCACGTGGAACACTTGTAATACCGATGTGTTGTGATTTAGCTCGCTTCGGTCTAAAACAGCTTGTTTCGCTGTATTAAGCAAGAATACATGCTTTTCGCGCAGTTATAAGAGAAAAAGTTTTGACGAGTATCACGTGGAACACTTGTAGTACCGATGTGTTGTGATTTAGCTCGTTTCGGTCTAAAACAACTTGATTCGCTGTATTAAGCAAGAATACATGCTTTTCGCGCAGTTATAAAAGAAAAAGTTTTGACGCGTATCAGAGGAACACTTGTAAAACCGATGTGTTGTGATTTAGCTCATTTCGGTCTAAAACAGCTTGTTTCGCTGTATTAAGCAAGAATACATGCTTTTCGCGCAGTTATAAGAGAAAAAGTTTTGACGAGTATCACGTGGATACTTGTAAAACCGATGTGTTCAGATTTAGCTCGTTTCGGTCTAAAACAGCTTGTTTCGTTGTATTAGGCAAGAATACATGCTTTTCGCGCAGTTATAAGAGAAAAAGTTTTGACGCGTATTAGAGAGACACTTGTAAAACCGATGTGTTGTGATTTAGCTCGTTTCGGTCTAAAACAGCTTGTTTCGTTGTATTAAGCAAGAATACATGCTTTTCGCGCAGTTATAAGAGAAAAAGATTTGACGAGTATCACGTGGATACTTGTAAAACCGATGTGTTCAGATTTAGCTCGTTTCGGTCTAAAACAGCTTGTTTCGTTGTATTAAGCACGAATACATGCTTTTCGCGCAGTTAAAAGAGAAAAAGTTTTGACGAGTATCACGTGGAACACTTGTAATACCGATGTGTTGTGATTTAGCTCGTTTCGGTCTAAAACAGCTTGTTTCGCTGTAATAAGCAAGAATACATGCTTTTCGCGCAGTTATAAGAGAAAAAGTTTTGACGCGTATCAGAGGAACACTTGTAAAACCGATGTGTTGTGATTTAGCTCGTTTCGGTCTAAAACAGCTTGTTTCGCTGTATTAAGCAAGAATACATGCTTTTCGCGCAGTTATAAGAGAAAAAGTTTTGACGCGTATCAGAGGAACACTTGTAAAACCGATGTGTTCAGATTTAGCTCGTTTCGGTCTAAAACAGCTTGTTTTGCTGTATTAAGCAAGAATACATGCTTTTCGCGCAGTTATAAGAGAAAAAGTTTTGACGCGTATCAGAGGAACACTTGTAAAACCGATGTGTTCAGATTTAGCTCGTTTCGGTCTAAAACAGCTTGTTTCGTTGTATTAAGCACGAATACATGCTTTACGCGCAGGTATAGAAGAAAAAGTTTTGACGCGTATCAGAGACACTTGTAAAACCGATGTGTTGTGATTTAGCTCGTTCCGGTCTAAAACAGCTTGTTTCGTTGTATTAAGCAAGAATACATGCTTTTCGCGCAGTTATAAGAGAAAAAGTTGACGAGTATCACGTGGATACTTGTAAAACCGATGTGTTCAGATTTAGCTCGTTTCGGTCTAAAACAGCTTGTTTCGTTGTATTAGGCACGAATACATGCTTTTCGCGCAGTTATAAGAGAAAAAGTTTTGACGAGTATCACGTGGAACACTTGTAATACCGATGTGTTGTGATTTAGCTCATTTCGGTCTAAAACAGCTTGTTTCGCTGTATTAAGCAAGAATACATGCTTTTCGCGCAGTTATAAGAGAAAAAGTTTTGACGAGTATCACGTGGATACTTGTAAAACCGATGTGTTCAGATTTAGCTCGTTTCGGTCAAAAACAGCTTGTTTCGTTGTATTAAGCATGAATACATGCTTTTCGCGCAGTTAAAAGAGAAAAAGTTTTGACGAGTATCACGTGGAACACTTGTAATACCGATGTGTTGTGATTTAGCTCGTTTCGGTCTAAAACAGCTTGTTTCGCTGTATTAAGCAAGAATACATGCTTTTCGCGCAGTTATAAGAGAAAAAGTTTTGACGCGTATCAGAGGAACACTTGTAAAACCGATGTGTTGTGATTTAGCTCATTTCGGTCTAAAACAGCTTGTTTCGCTGTATTAAGCAAGAATACATGCTTTTCGCGCAGTTATAAGAGAAAAAGTTTTGACGCGTATCAGAGGAACACTTGTAAAACCGATGTGTTGTGATTTAGCTCGTTTCGGTCTAAAACAGCTTGTTTCGCTGTATTAAGCAAGAATACATGCTTTTCGCGCAGTTATAAGAGAAAAAGTTTTGACGCGTATCAGAGGAACACTTGTAAAACCGATGTGTTCAGATTTAGCTCGTTTCGGTCTAAAACAGCTTGTTTCGTTGTATTAAGCACGAATACATGCTTTACGCGCAGTTATAGAAGAAAAAGTTTTGACGCGTATCAGAGACACTTGTAAAACCAATGTGTTGTGATTTAGCTCGTTTCGGTTTAAAACAACTTGTTTCGTTGTATTAAGCAAGAATACATGCTTTTCGCGCAGTTATAAGAGAAAAAGTTGACGAGTATCACGTGGATACTTGTAAAACCGATGTGTTCAGATTTAGCTCGTTTCGGTCTAAAACAGCTTGTTTCGTTGTATTAAGCACGAATACATGCTTTTCGCGCAGTTATAAGAGAAAAAGTTTTGACGAGTATCACGTGGAACACTTGTAATACCGATGTGTTGTGATTTAGCTCGTTTCGGTCTTAAACAGCTTGATTCGCTGTATTAAGCAAGAATACATGCTTTTCGCGCAGTTATAAAAGAAAACGTTTTGACGCGTATCAGAGGAAAACTTGTAAAACCGATGTGTTCAGATTTAGCTCGTTTCGGTCAAAAACAGCTTGTTTCGTTGTATTAGGCACGAATTGTATTGTTGTATTAGGCTTTTCGCGCAGTTAAAAGAGAAAAAGTTTGACGAGTATCACGTGGAACACTTGTAATACCGATGTGTTGTGATTTAGCTCGTTTCGGTCTAAAACAGCTTGTTTCGTTGTATTAAGCAAGAATACATGCTTTTCGCGCAGTTATAGGAGAAAAAATTTTGACGCGTATTAGAGAGACACTTGTAAAACCGATGTGTTGTGATTTAGCTCGTTTCGGTCTAAAACAGCTTGTTTCGTTGTATTAAGCAAGAATACATGCTTTTCGCGCAGTTATAAGAGAAAAAGTTTTGACGCGTATTAGAGAGACACTTGTAAAACCGATGTGTTGTGATTAGCTCGTTTCGGTCTAAAACAGCTTGTTTCGTTGTATTAAGCAAGAATACATGCTTTTCGCGCAGTTATAAAAGAAAAAGTTTTGACGCGTATCAGAGGAACACTTGTAAAACCGATGTGTTGTGATTTAGCTCATTTCGGTCTAAAACAGCTTGTTTCGCTGTATTAAGCAAGAATACATGCTTTTCGCGCAGATATAAGAGAAAAAGTTTTGACGAGTATCACGTGGATACTTGTAAAACCGATGTGTTCAGATTTAGCTCGTTTCGGTCTAAAACAGCTTGTTTCGTTGTATTAAGCAAGAATACATGCTTTTCGCGCAGTTATAAGAGAAAAAGTTTTGACGCGTATTAGAGTGACACTTGTAAAACCGATGTGTTGTGATTTAGCTCGTTTCGGTCAAAAACAGCTTGTTTCGTTGTATTAAGCAAGAATACATGCTTTTCGCGCAGTTATAAGAGAAAAAGTTTTGACGAGTATCACGTGGATACTTGTAAAACCGATGTGTTCAGATTTAGCTCGTTTCGGTCAAAAACAGCTTGTTTCGTTGTATTAAGCACGAATACATGCTTTTCGCGCAGTTAAAAGAGAAAAAGTTTTGACGAGTATCACGTGGAACACTTGTAATACCGATGTGTTGTGATTTAGCTCGTTTCGGTCTAAAACAGCTTGTTTCGCTGTATTAAGCAAGAATACATGCTTTTCGCGCAGTTATAAGAGAAAAAGTTTTGACGCGTATCAGAGGAACACTTGTAAAACCGATGTGTTGTGATTTAGCTCATTTCGGTCTAAAACAGCTTGTTTCGCTGTATTATGCAAGAATACATGCTTTTCGCGCAGTTATAAGAGAAAAAGTTTTGACGCGTATCAGAGGAACACTTGTAAAACCGATGTGTTGTGATTTAGCTCGTTTCGGTCTAAAACAGCTTGTTTCGCTGTATTAAGCAAGAATACATGCTTTTCGCGCAGTTATAAGAGAAAAAGTTTTGACGCGTATCAGAGGAACACTTGTAAAACCGATGTGTTGTGATTTAGCTCGTTTCGGTCTAAAACAGCTTGTTTCGCTGTATTAAGCAAGAATACATGCTTTTCGCGCAGTTATAAGAAAAAAGTTTTGACGCGTATCAGAGGAACACTTGTAAAACCGATGTGTTCAGATTTAGCTCGTTTCGGTCTAAAACAGCTTGTTTCGTTGTATTAAGCAAGAATACATGCTTTTCGCGCAGTTATAAGAGAAAAAGTTTTGACGAGTATCACGTGGATACTTGTAAAACCGATGTGTTCAGATTTAGCTCGTTTCGGTCAAAAACAGCTTGTTTCGTTGTATTAAGCACGAATACATGCTTTTCGCGCAGTTAAAAGAGAAAAAGTTTTGACGAGTATCACGTGGAACACTTGTAATACCGATGTGTTGTGATTTAGCTCGTTTCGGTCTAAAACAGCTTGTTTCGCTGTATTAGGCAAGAATACATGCTTTTCGCGCAGTTATAAGAGAAAACGTTTTTACGAGTATCACGTGGAACACTTGTAGTACCGATGTGTTGTGATTTAGCTCATTTCGGTCTAAAACAGCTTGTTTCGCTGTATTAAGCAAGAATACATGCTTTTCGCGCAGTTATAAGAGAAAAAGTTTTGACGAGTATCACGTGGATACTTGTAAAACCGATATGTTCAGATTTAGCTCGTTTCGGTCTAAAACAGCTTGTTTCGTTGTATTAGGCACGAATACATGCTTTTCGCGCAGTTAAAAGAGAAAAAGTTTTGACGAGTATCACGTGGAACACTTGTAATACCGATGTGTTGTGATTTAGCTCGTTTCGGTCTAAAACAGCTTGTTTCGCTGTATTAAGCAAGAATACATGCTTTTCGCGCCGTTATAAGAGAAAAAGTTTTGACGCGTATCAGAGGAACACTTGTAAAACCGATGTGTTGTGATTTAGCTCGTTTCGGTCTAAAACAGCTTGTTTCGCTGTATTAAGCAAGAATACATGCTTTTCGCGCAGTTATAAGAGAAAAAGTTTTGACGCGTATCAGAGGAAAACTTGTAAAACCGATGTGTTGTGATTTAGCTCATTTCGGTCTAAAACAGCTTGTTTCGCTGTATTAAGCAAGAATACATGCTTTTCGCGCAGTTATAAGAGAAAAAGTTTTGACGAATATCACGTGGATACTTGTAAAACCGATGTGTTCAGATTTAGCTCGTTTCGGTTTAAAACAGCTTGTTTCGTTGTATTAAGCAAGAATACATGCTTTTCGCGCAGTTATAAGAGAAAAAGTTTTGACGCGTATTAGAGAGACACTTGTAAAACCGATGTGTTGTGATTTAGCTCGTTTCGGTCTAAAACAGCTTGTTTCGTTGTATTAAGCAAGAATACATGCTTTTCGCGCAGTTATAAAAGAAAAAGTTTTGACGAGTATCACGTGGATACTTGTAAAACCGATGTGTTCAGATTTAGCTCGTTTCGGTCTAAAACAGCTTGTTTCGTTGTATTAAGCACGAATACATGCTTTTCGCGCAGTTAAAAGAGAAAAAGTTTTGACGAGTATCACGTTGAACACTTGTAATACCGATGTGTTGTGATTTAGCTCGTTTCGGTCTAAAACAGCTTGTTTCGCTGTATTAAGCAAGAATACATGCTTTTCGCGCCGTTATAAGAGAAAAAGTTTTGACGCGTATCAGAGGAACACTTGTAAAACCGATGTGTTGTGATTTAGCTCGTTTCGGTCTAAAACAGCTTGTTTCGCGGTATTAAGGAAGAATACATGCTTTTCGCGCAGTTATAAGAGAAAAAGTTTTGACGAGTATCACGTGGATACTTGTGAAACCGATGTGTTCAGATTTAGCTCGTTTCGGTCTAAAACAGCTTGTTTCGTTGTATTAAGCAAGAATACATGCTTTTCGCGCAGTTATAAGAGAAAAAGTTTTGACGCGTATTAGAGAGACACTTGTAAAACCGATGTGTTGTGATTAGCTCGTTTCGGTCTAAAACAGCTTGTTTCGTTGTATTAAGCAAGAATACATGCTTTTCGCGCAGTTATAAGAGAAAAAGTTTTGACGAGTATCACGTGGATACTTGTAAAACCGATGTGTTCAGATTAAGCTCGTTTCGGTCAAAAACAGCTTGTTTCGTTGTATTAAGCACGAATACATGCTTTTCGTGCAGTTAAAATAGAAAAAGTTTTGACGAGTATCACGTGGAACACTTGTAATACCGATGTGTTGTGATTTAGCTCGTTTCGGTCTAAAACAGCTTGTTTCGCTGTATTAAGCAAGAATACATGCTTTTCGCGCAGTTATAAAAGAAAAAGTTTTGACGCGTATCAGAGGAACACTTGTAAAACCGATGTGTTGTGATTTAGCTCATTTCGGTCTAAAACAGCTTGTTTCGCTGTATTAAGCAAGAATACATGCTTTTCGCGCAGTTATAAGAGAAAAAGTTTTGACGAGTATCACGTGGATACTTGTAAAACCGATATGTTTAGATTTAGCTCGTTTCGGTCTAAAACAGCTTGTTTCGTTGTATTAGGCACGAATACATGCTTTTCGCGCAGTTAAAAGAGAAAAAGTTTTGACGAGTATCACGTGGAACACTTGTAATACCGATGTGTTGTGATTTAGCTCGTTTCGGTCTAAAACAGCTTGTTTCGCTGTATTAAGCAAGAATACATGCTTTTCGCGCCGTTATAAGAGAAAAAGTTTTGACGCGTATCAGAGGAACACTTGTAAAACCGATGTGTTGTGATTTAGCTCGTTTCGGTCTAAAACAGCTTGTTTCGCTGTATTAAGCAAGAATACATGCTTTTCGCGCAGTTATAAGAGAAAAAGTTTTGACGCGTATCAGAGGAAAACTTGTAAAACCGATGTGTTGTGATTTAGCTCGTTTCGGTCTAAAACAGCTTGTTTCGTTGTATTAAGCAAGAATACATGCTTTTCGCGCAGTTATAAGAGAAAAAGTTTTGACGAGTATCACGTGGATACTTGTAAAACCGATGTGTTCAGATTTAGCTCGTTTCGGTCTAAAACAGCTTGTTTCGTTGTATTAAGCACGAATACATGCTTTTCGCGCAGTTAAAAGAGAAAAAGTTTTGACGAGTATCACGTGGAACACTTGTAATACCGATGTGTTGTGATTTAGCTCGTTTCGGTCTAAAACAGCTTGTTTCGCTGTATTAAGCAAGAATACATGCTTTTCGCGCCGTTATAAGAGAAAAAGTTTTGACGCGTATCAGAGGAACACTTGTAAAACCGATGTGTTGTGATTTAGCTCGTTTCGGTCTAAAACAGCTTGTTTCGCTGTATTAAGCAAGAATACGTGCTTTTCGCGCAGTTATAAGAGAAAAAGTTTTGACGCGTATCAGAGGAAAACTTGTAAAACCGATGTGTTGTGATTTAGCTCATTTCGGTCTAAAACAGCTTGTTTCGCTGTATTAAGCAAGAATACATGCTTTTCGCGCAGTTATAAGAGAAAAAGTTTTGACGAATATCACGTGGATACTTGTAAAACCGATGTGTTCAGATTTAGCTCGTTTCGGTTTAAAACAGCTTGTTTCGTTGTATTAAGCAAGAATACATGCTTTTCGCGCAGTTATAAGAGAAAAAGTTTTGACGCGTATTAGAGAGACACTTGTAAAACCGATGTGTTGTGATTTAGCTCGTTTCGGTCTAAAACAGCTTGTTTCGTTGTATTAAGCAAGAATACATGCTTTTCGCGCAGTTATAAGAGAAAAAGTTTTGACGATTATCACGTGGATACTTGTAAAACCGATGTGTTCAGATTTAGCTCGTTTCGGTCAAAAACAGCTTGTTTCGTTGTATTAAGCACGAATACATGCTTTTCGCGCAGTTAAAAGAGAAAAAGTTTTGACGAGTATCACGTGGAACACTTGTAATACCGATGTGTTGTGATTTAGCTCGTTTCGGTCTAAAACAGCTTGTCTCGCTGTATTAAGCAAGAATACATGCTTTTCGCGCAGTTATAAGAGAAAAAGTTTTGAGTATCACGTGGAACACTTGTAGTACCGATGTGTTGTGATTTAGCTCGTTTCGGTCTAAAACAACTTGATTCGCTGTATTAAGCAAGAATACATGCTTTTCGCGCAGTTATAAGAGAAAAAGTTTTGACGAGTATCACGTGGATACTTGTAAAACCGATGTGTTCAGATTTAGCTCGTTTCGGTCAAAAACAGCTTGTTTCGTTGTATTAAGCACGAATACATGCTTTTCGCGCAGTTAAAAAGAGAAAAAGTTTTGACGAGTATCACGTGGAACACTTGTAATACCGATGTGTTGTGATTTAGCTCGTTTCGGTCTAAAACAGCTTGTTTCGCTGTATTAAGCAAGAATACATGCTTTTCGCGCAGTTATAAGAGAAAAAGTTTTGACGAATATCACGTGGATACTTGTAAAACCGATGTGTTCAGATTTAGCTCGTTTCGGTTTAAAACAGCTTGTTTCGTTGTATTAAGCAAGAATACACGCTTTTCGCGCAGTTATAAGAGAAAAAGTTTTGACGCGTATTAGAGAGACACTTGTAAAACCGATGTGTTGTGATTTAGCTCGTTTCGGTCTAAAACAGCTTGTTTCGTTGTATTAAGCAAGAATACATGCTTTTCGCGCAGTTATAAGAGAAAAAGTTTTGACGAGTATCACGTGGATACTTGTAAAACCGATGTGTTCAGATTTAGCTCGTTTCGGTCTAAAACAGCTTGTTTCGTTGTATTAAGCACGAATACATGCTTTTCGCGCAGTTAAAAGAGAAAAAGTTTTGACGAGTATCACGTGGAACACTTGTAATACCGATGTGTTGTGATTTAGCTCGTTTCGGTCTAAAACAGCTTGTTTCGCTGTATTAAGCAAGAATACATGCTTTTCGCGCCGTTATAAGAGAAAAAGTTTTGACGCGTATCAGAGGAACACTTGTAAAACCGATGTGTTGTGATTTAGCTCGTTTCGGTCTAAATCAGCTTGTTTCGCTGTATTAAGCAAGAATACATGCTTTTCGCGCAGTTATAAGAGAAAAAGTTTTGACGAGTATCACGTGGATACTTGTGAAACCGATGTGTTCAGATTTAGCTCGTTTCGGTCTAAAACAGCTTGTTTCGTTGTATTAAGCAAGAATACATGCTTTTCGCGCAGTTATAAGAGAAAAAGTTTTGACGAGTATCACGTGGATACTTGTAAAACCGATGTGTTCAGATTAAGCTCGTTTCAGTCAAAAACAGCTTGTTTCGTTGTATTAAGCACGAATACATGCTTTTCGTGCAGTTAAAATAGAAAAAGTTTTGACGAGTATCACGTGGAACACTTGTAATACCGATGTGTTGTGATTTAGCTCGTTTCGGTCTAAAACAGCTTGTTTCGCTGTATTAAGCAAGAATACATGCTTTTCGCGCAGTTATAAAAGAAAAAGTTTTGACGCGTATCAGAGGAACACTTGTAAAACCGATGTGTTGTGATTTAGCTCATTTCGGTCTAAAACAGCTTGTTTCGCTGTATTAAGCAAGAATACATGCTTTTCGCGCAGTTATAAGAGAAAAAGTTTTGACGAGTATCACGTGGATACTTGTAAAACCGATATGTTCAGATTTAGCTCGTTTCGGTCTAAAACAGCTTGTTTCGTTGTATTAGGCACGAATACATGCTTTTCGCGCAGTTAAAAGAGAAAAAGTTTTGACGAGTATCACGTGGAACACTTGTAATACCGATGTGTTGTGATTTAGCTCGTTTCGGTCTAAAACAGCTTGTTTCGCTGTATTAAGCAAGAATACATGCTTTTCGCGCCGTTATAAGAGAAAAAGTTTTGACGCGTATCAGAGGAACACTTGTAAAACCGATGTGTTGTGATTTAGCTCGTTTCGGTCTAAAACAGCTTGTTTCGCTGTATTAAGCAAGAATACATGCTTTTCGCGCAGTTATAAGAGAAAAAGTTTTGACGCGTATCAGAGGAAAACTTGTAAAACCGATGTGTTGTGATTTAGCTCATTTCGGTCTAAAACAGCTTGTTTCGCTGTATTAAGCAAGAATACATGCTTTTCGCGCAGTTATAAGAGAAAAAGTTTTGACGAATATCACGTGGATACTTGTAAAACCGATGTGTTCAGATTTAGCTCGTTTCGGTTTAAAACAGCTTGTTTCGTTGTATTAAGCAAGAATACATGCTTTTCGCGCAGTTATAAGAGAAAAAGTTTTGACGCGTATTAGAGAGACACTTGTAAAACCGATGTGTTGTGATTTAGCTCGTTTCGGTCTAAAACAGCTTGTTTCGTTGTATTAAGCAAGAATACATGCTTTTCGCGCAGTTATAAGAGAAAAAGTTTTGACGAGTATCACGTGGATACTTGTAAAACCGATGTGTTCAGATTTAGCTCGTTTCGGTCTAAAACAGCTTGTTTCGTTGTATTAAGCACGAATACATGCTTTTCGCGCAGTTAAAAGAGAAAAAGTTTTGACGAGTATCACGTGGAACACTTGTAATACCGATGTGTTGTGATTTAGCTCGTTTCGGTCTAAAACAGCTTGTTTCGCTGTATTAAGCAAGAATACATGCTTTTCGCGCCGTTATAAGAGAAAAAGTTTTGACGCGTATCAGAGGAACACTTGTAAAACCGATGTGTTGTGATTTAGCTCGTTTCGGTCTAAAACAGCTTGTTTCGCTGTATTAAGCAAGAATACATGCTTTTCGCGCAGTTATAAGAGAAAAAGTTTTGACGCGTATCAGAGGAAAACTTGTAAAACCGATGTGTTGTGATTTAGCTCATTTCGGTCTAAAACAGCTTGTTTCGCTGTATTAAGCAAGAATACATGCTTTTCGCGCAGTTATAAGAGAAAAAGTTTTGACGAATATCACGTGGATACTTGTAAAACCGATGTGTTCAGATTTAGCTCGTTTCGGTTTAAAACAGCTTGTTTCGTTGTATTAAGCAAGAATACATGCTTTTCGCCCAGTTATAAGAGAAAAAGTTTTGACGCGTATTAGAGAGACACTTGTAAAACCGATGTGTTGTGATTTAGCTCGTTTCGGTCTAAAACAGCTTGTTTCGTTGTATTAAGCAAGAATACATGCTTTTCGCGCAGTTATAAGAGAAAAAGTTTTGACGATTATCACGTGGATACTTGTAAAACCGATGTGTTCAGATTTAGCTCGTTTCGGTCAAAAACAGCTTGTTTCGTTGTATTAAGCACGAATACATGCTTTTCGCGCAGTTAAAAGAGAAAAAGTTTTGACGAGTATCACGTGGAACACTTGTAATACCGATGTGTTGTGATTTAGCTCGTTTCGGTCTAAAACAGCTTGTCTCGCTGTATTAAGCAAGAATACATGCTTTTCGCGCAGTTATAAGAGAAAAAGTTTTGAGTATCACGTGGAACACTTGTAGTACCGATGTGTTGTGATTTAGCTCGTTTCGGTCTAAAACAACTTGATTCGCTGTATTAAGCAATAATACATGCTTTTCGCGCAGTTATAAGAGAAAAAGTTTTGACGAGTATCACGTGGATACTTGTAAAACCGATGTGTTCAGATTTAGCTCGTTTCGGTCAAAAACAGCTTGTTTCGTTGTATTAAGCACGAATACATGCTTTTCGCGCAGTTAAAAGAGAAAAAGTTTTGACGAGTATCACGTGGAACACTTGTAATACCGATGTGTTGTGATTTAGCTCGTTTCGGTCTAAAACAGTTTGTTTCGCTGTATTAAGCAAGAATACATGCTTTTCGCGCAGTTATAAAAGAAAAAGTTTTGACGCGTATCAGAGGAACACTTGTAAAACCGATGTGTTGTGATTTAGCTCATTTCGGTCTAAAACAGCTTGTTTCGCTGTATTAGGCAAGAATACGTGCTTTTCGCGCAGTTATAAGAGAAAAAGTTTTGACGAGTATCACGTGGATACTTGTAAAACCGATGTGTTCAGATTTAGCTCGTTTCGGTCAAAAACAGCTTGTTTCGTTGTATTAAGCACGAATACATGCTTTTCGCGCAGTTAAAAGAGAAAAAGTTTTGACGAGTATCACGTGGAACACTTGTAATACCGATGTGTTGTGATTTAGCTCGTTTCGGTCTAAAACAGCTTGTTTCGCTGTATTAAGCAAGAATACATGCTTTTCGCGCAGTTATAAGAGAAAAAGTTTTGACGCGTATCAGAGGAACACTTGTAAAACCGATGTGTTGTGATTTAGCTCATTTCGGTCTAAAACAGCTTGTTTCGCTGTATTAAGCAAGAATACATGCTTTTCGCGCAGTTATAAGAGAAAAAGTTTTGACGCGTATCAGAGGAACACTTGCAAAACCGATGTGTTGTGATTTAGCTCGTTTCGGTCTAAAACAGCTTGTTTCGCTGTATTAAGCAAGAATACATGCTTTTCGCGCAGTTATAAGAGAAAAAGTTTTGACGCGTATCAGAGGAACACTTGTAAAACCGATGTGTTGTGATTTAGCTCGTTTCGGTCTAAAACAGCTTGTTTCGCTGTATTAAGCAAGAATACATGCTTTTCGCGCAGTTATAAGAAAAAAGTTTTGACGCGTATCAGAGGAACACTTGTAAAACCGATGTGTTCAGATTTAGCTCGTTTCGGTGTAAAACAGCTTGTTTCGTTGTATTAAGCAAGAATACATGCTTTTCGCGCAGTTATAAGAGAAAAAGTTTTGACGCGTATTAGAGAGACACTTGTAAAACCGATGTGTTGTGAATTAGCTCGTTTCGGTCTAAAACAGCTTGTTTCGTTGTATTAAGCAAGAATACATGCTTTTCGCGCAGTTATAAGAGAAAAAGTTTTGACGAGTATCACGTGGATACTTGTAAAACCGGTGTGTTCAGATTTAGCTCGTTTCGGTCAAAAACAGCTTGTTTCGTTGTATTAAGCACGAATACATGCTTTTCGCGCAGTTAAAAGAGAAAAAGTTTTGACGAGTATCACGTGGAACACTTGTAATACCGATGTGTTGTGATTTAGCTCGTTTCGGTCTAAAACAGCTTGTTTCGCTGTATTAAGCAAGAATACATGCTTTTCGCGCAGTTATAAGAGAAAAAGTTTTGACGAGTATCACGTGGAACGCTTGTAGTACCGATGTGTTGTGTTTTAGCTCGTTTCGGTCTAAAACAACTTGATTCGCTGTATTAAGCAAGAATACATGCTTTTCGCGCAGTTATAAGAGAAAAAGTTTTGACGAGTATCACGTGGATACTTGTGAAACCGATGTGTTCAGATTTAGCTCGTTTCGGTCTAAAACAGCTTGTTTCGTTGTATTAAGCAAGAATACATGCTTTTCGCGCAGTTATAAGAGAAAAAGTTTTGACGCGTATTAGAGACACTTGTAAAACCGATGTGTTGTGATTAGCTCGTTTCGGTCTAAAACAGCTTGTTTCGTTGTATTAAGCAAGAATACATGCTTTTCGCGCAGTTATAAGAGAAAAAGTTTTGACGAGTATCACGTGGATACTTGTAAAACCGATGTGTTCAGATTTAGCTCGTTTCGGTCAAAAACAGCTTGTTTCGTAGTATTAAGCACGAATACATGCTTTTCGCGCAGTTAAAAGAGAAAAAGTTTTGACGAGTATCACGTGGAACACTTGTAATACCGATGTGTTGTGATTTAGCTCGTTTCGGTCTAAAACAGCTTGTTTCGCTGTATTAAGCAAGAATACATGCTTTTCGCGCAGTTATAAGAGAAAAAGTTTTGACGAGTATCACGTGGAACGCTTGTAGTACCGATGTGTTGTGTTTTAGCTCGTTTCGGTCTAAAACAACTTGATTCGCTGTATTAAGCAAGAATACATGCTTTTCGCGCAGTTATAAGAGAAAAAGTTTTGACGAGTATCACGTGGATACTTCTGAAACCGATGTGTTCAGATTTAGCTCGTTTCGGTCTAAAACAGCTTGTTTCGTTGTATTAAGCAAGAATACATGCTTTTCGCGCAGTTATAAGAGAAAAAGTTTTGACGCGTATTAGAGAGACACTTGTAAAACCGATGTGTTTTGATTAGCTCGTTTCGGTCTAAAACAGCTTGTTTCGTTGTATTAAGCAAGAATACATGCTTTTCGCGCAGTTATAAGAGAAAAAGTTTTGACGAGTATCACGTGGATACTTGTAAAACCGATGTGTTCAGATTTAGCTCGTTTCGGTCAAAAACAGCTTGTTTCGTTGTATTAAGCACGAATACATGCTTTTCGTGCAGTTAAAAGAGAAAAAGTTTTGACGAGTATCACGTGGAACACTTGTAATACCGATGTGTTGTGATTTAGCTCGTTTCGGTCTAAAACAGCTTGTTTCGCTGTATTAAGCAAGAATACATGCTTTTCGCGCAGTTATAAAAGAAAAATTTTTGACGCGTATCAGAGGAACACTTGTAAAACCGATGTGTTGTGATTTAGCTCATTTCGGTCTAAAACAGCTTGTTTCGCTGTATTAAGCAAGAATACATGCTTTTCGCGCAGTTATAAGAGAAAAAGTTTTCACGAGTATCACGTGGATACTTGTAAAACCGATACGTTCAGATTTAGCTCGTTTCGGTCTAAAACAGCTTGTTTCGTTGTATTAAGCAAGAATACATGCTTTTCGCGCAGTTATAAGAGAAAAAGTTTTGACGCGTATTAGAGAGACACTTGTAAAACCGATGTGTTGTGATTTAGCTCGTTTCGGTCTAAAACAGCTTGTTTCGTTGTATTAAGCAAGAATACATGCTTTTCGCGCAGTTATAAGAGAAAAAGTTTTGACGAGTATCACGTGGATACTTGTAAAACCGATGTGTTCAGATTTAGCTCGTTTCGGTCTAAAACAGCTTGTTTCGTTGTATTAAGCACGAATACATGCTTTTCGCGCAGTTAAAAGAGAAAAAGTTTTGACGAGTATCACGTGGAACACTTGTAATACCGATGTGTTGTGATTTAGCTCGTTTCGGTCTAAAACAGCTTGTTTCGCTGTATTAAGCAAGAATACATGCTTTTCGCGCCGTTATAAGAGAAAAAGTTTTGACGCGTATCAGAGGAACACTTGTAAAACCGATGTGTTGTGATTTAGCTCGTTTCGGTCTAAAACAGCTTGTTTCGCTGTATTAAGCAAGAATACATGCTTTTCGCGCAGTTATAAGAGAAAACGTTTTGACGAGTATCACGTTGAACACTTGTAATACCGATGTGTTGTGATTTAGCTCGTTTCGGTCTAAAACAGCTTGTTTCGCTGTATTAAGCAAGAATACATGCTTTTCGCGCAGTTATAAGAGAAAAAGTTTTGACGATTATCACGTGGATACTTGTAAAACCGATGTGTTCAGATTTAGCTCGTTTCGGTCAAAAACAGCTTGTTTCGTTGTATTAAGCACGAATACATGCTTTTCGCGCAGTTAAAAGAGAAAAAGTTTTGACGAGTATCACGTGGAACACTTGTAATACCGATGTGTTGTGATTTAGCTCGTTTCGGTCTAAAACAGCTTGTCTCGCTGTATTAAGCAAGAATACATGCTTTTCGCGCAGTTATAAGAGAAAAAGTTTTGAGTATCAAGTGGAACACTTGTAGTACCGATGTGTTGTGATTTAGCTCGTTTCGGTCTAAAACAACTTGATTCGCTGTATTAAGCAATAATACATGCTTTTCGCGCAGTTATAAGAGAAAAAGTTTTGACGAGTATCACGTGGATACTTGTAAAACCGATGTGTTCAGATTTAGCTCGTTTCGGTCAAAAACAGCTTGTTTCGTTGTATTAAGCACGAATACATGCTTTTCGCGCAGTTAAAAGAGAAAAAGTTTTGACGAGTATCACGTGGAACACTTGTAATACCGATGTGTTGTGATTTAGCTCGTTTCGGTCTAAAACAGCTTGTTTCGCTGTATTAAGCAAGAATACATGCTTTTCGCGCAGTTATAAGAGAAAAAGTTTTGACGCGTATCAGAGGAACACTTGTAAAACCGATGTGTTGTGATTTAGCTCATTTCGGTCTAAAACAGCTTGTTTCGCTGTATTAGGCAAGAATACGTGCTTTTCGCGCAGTTATAAGAGAAAAAGTTTTGACGAGTATCACGTGGATACTTGTAAAACCGATGTGTTCAGATTTAGCTCGTTTCGGTCAAAAACAGCTTGTTTCGTTGTATTAAGCACGAATACATGCTTTTCGCGCAGTTAAAAGAGAAAAAGTTTTGACGAGTATCACGTGGAACACTTGTAATACCGATGTGTTGTGATTTAGCTCGTTTCGGTCTAAAACAGCTTGTTTCGCTGTATTAAGCAAGAATACATGCTTTTCGCGCAGTTATAAGAGAAAAAGTTTTGACGCGTATCAGAGGAACACTTGTAAAACCGATGTGTTGTGATTTAGCTCATTTCGGTCTAAAACAGCTTGTTTCGCTGTATTAAGCAAGAATACATGCTTTTCGCGCAGTTATAAGAGAAAAAGTTTTGACGCGTATCAGAGGAACACTTGCAAAACCGATGTGTTGTGATTTAGCTCGTTTCGGTCTAAAACAGCTTGTTTCGCTGTATTAAGCAAGAATACATGCTTTTCGCGCAGTTATAAGAGAAAAAGTTTTGACGCGTATCAGAGGAACACTTGTAAAACCGATGTGTTGTGATTTAGCTCGTTTCGGTCTAAAACAGCTTGTTTCGCTGTATTAAGCAAGAATACATGCTTTTCGCGCAGTTATAAGAAAAAAGTTTTGACGCGTATCAGAGGAACACTTGTAAAACCGATGTGTTCAGATTTAGCTCGTTTCGGTGTAAAACAGCTTGTTTCGTTGTATTAAGCAAGAATACATGCTTTTCGCGCAGTTATAAGAGAAAAAGTTTTGACGCGTATTAGAGAGACACTTGTAAAACCGATGTGTTGTGAATTAGCTCGTTTCGGTCTAAAACAGCTTGTTTCGTTGTATTAAGCAAGAATACATGCTTTTCGCGCAGTTATAAGAGAAAAAGTTTTGACGAGTATCACGTGGATACTTGTAAAACCGGTGTGTTCAGATTTAGCTCGTTTCGGTCAAAAACAGCTTGTTTCGTTGTATTAAGCACGAATACATGCTTTTCGCGCAGTTAAAAGAGAAAAAGTTTTGACGAGTATCACGTGGAACACTTGTAATACCGATGTGTTGTGATTTAGCTCGTTTCGGTCTAAAACAGCTTGTTTCGCTGTATTAAGCAAGAATACATGCTTTTCGCGCAGTTATAAGAGAAAAAGTTTTGACGAGTATCACGTGGAACGCTTGTAGTACCGATGTGTTGTGTTTTAGCTCGTTTCGGTCTAAAACAACTTGATTCGCTGTATTAAGCAAGAATACATGCTTTTCGCGCAGTTATAAGAGAAAAAGTTTTGACGAGTATCACGTGGATACTTGTGAAACCGATGTGTTCAGATTTAGCTCGTTTCGGTCTAAAACAGCTTGTTTCGTTGTATTAAGCAAGAATACATGCTTTTCGCGCAGTTATAAGAGAAAAAGTTTTGACGCGTATTAGAGACACTTGTAAAACCGATGTGTTGTGATTAGCTCGTTTCGGTCTAAAACAGCTTGTTTCGTTGTATTAAGCAAGAATACATGCTTTTCGCGCAGTTATAAGAGAAAAAGTTTTGACGAGTATTACGTGGATACTTGTAAAACCGATGTGTTCAGATTTAGCTCGTTTCGGTCAAAAACAGCTTGTTTCGTTGTATTAAGCACGAATACATGCTTTTCGCGCAGTTAAAAGAGAAAAAGTTTTGACGAGTATCACGTGGAACACTTGTAATACCGATGTGTTGTGATTTAGCTCGTTTCGGTCTAAAACAGCTTGTTTCGCTGTATTAAGCAAGAATACATGCTTTTCGCGCAGTTATAAGAGAAAAAGTTTTGACGAGTATCACGTGGAACGCTTGTAGTACCGATGTGTTGTGTTTTAGCTCGTTTCGGTCTAAAACAACTTGATTCGCTGTATTAAGCAAGAATACATGCTTTTCGCGCAGTTATAAGAGAAAAAGTTTTGACGAGTATCACGTGGATACTTGTGAAACCGATGTGTTCAGATTTAGCTCGTTTCGGTCTAAAACAGCTTGTTTCGTTGTATTAAGCAAGAATACATGCTTTTCGCGCAGTTATAAGAGAAAAAGTTTTGACGCGTATTAGAGAGACACTTGTAAAACCGATGTGTTGTGATTAGCTCGTTTCGGTCTAAAACAGCTTGTTTCGTTGTATTAAGCAAGAATACATGCTTTTCGCGCAGTTATAAGAGAAAAAGTTTTGACGAGTATCACGTGGATACTTGTAAAACCGATGTGTTCAGATTTAGCTCGTTTCGGTCAAAAACAGCTTGTTTCGTTGTATTAAGCACGAATACATGCTTTTCGTGCAGTTAAAAGAGAAAAAGTTTTGACGAGTATCACGTGGAACACTTGTAATACCGATGTGTTGTGATTTAGCTCGTTTCGGTCTAAAACAGCTTGTTTCGCTGTATTAAGCAAGAATACATGCTTTTCGCGCCGTTATAAAAGAAAAATTTTTGACGCGTATCAGAGGAACACTTGTAAAACCGATGTGTTGTGATTTAGCTCATTTCGGTCTAAAACAGCTTGTTTCGCTGTATTAAGCAAGAATACATGCTTTTCGCGCAGTTATAAGAGAAAAAGTTTTCACGAGTATCACGTGGATACTTGTAAAACCGATACGTTCAGATTTAGCTCGTTTCGGTCTAAAACAGCTTGTTTCGTTGTATTAAGCAAGAATACATGCTTTTCGCGCAGTTATAAGAGAAAAAGTTTTGACGCGTATTAGAGAGACACTTGTAAAACCGATGTGTTGTGATTTAGCTCGTTTCGGTCTAAAACAGCTTGTTTCGTTGTATTAAGCAAGAATACATGCTTTTCGCGCAGTTATAAGAGAAAAAGTTTTGACGAGTATCACGTGGATACTTGTAAAACCGATGTGTTCAGATTTAGCTCGTTTCGGTCTAAAACAGCTTGTTTCGTTGTATTAAGCACGAATACATGCTTTTCGCGCAGTTAAAAGAGAAAAAGTTTTGACGAGTATCACGTGGAACACTTGTAATACCGATGTGTTGTGATTTAGCTCGTTTCGGTCTAAAACAGCTTGTTTCGCTGTATTAAGCAAGAATACATGCTTTTCGCGCCGTTATAAGAGAAAAAGTTTTGACGCGTATCAGAGGAACACTTGTAAAACCGATGTGTTGTGATTTAGCTCGTTTCGGTCTAAAACAGCTTGTTTCGCTGTATTAAGCAAGAATACATGCTTTTCGCGCAGTTATAAGAGAAAAAGTTTTGACGCGTATCAGAGGAAAAGATTTAGCTCGTTTCGGTCTAAAACAGCTTGTTTCGCTGTATTAAGCAGAAATACATGCTTTTCGCGCAGTGATAAGAGAAAAAGCTTTAAAGGCGTGTCACAGGGACACTTGTAAAACCGATGTGTTCAGATTTACCTCGTTTCGGTCTAAAACAGCTTGTTTCGTTGGACTAAGCACGAATACATGCTTTTCGCGCAGCTATAAGAGAAAAAAGAGTTGACGCGTATCAGAGGAACACTTGTAAAACCGATGTGTTGTGATTTAGCTCGTTTCGGTCTAAAACAGCTTGTTTCGCTGTATTAAGCAAGAATACGTGCTTTTCGCGCAGTTATAAGAGAAAAAATTTGACGCGTATCAGAGGAACACTTCTAAAACCGATGTGTTGTGATTTAGCTCGTTTTGGTCTAAAACAGCTTGTGTTGCTGTATTAAGCAAGAATACATGCTTTTCGCGCAGTTATAAGAGAAAAAGTTTTGACGCGTATTAGAGAGACACTTGTAAAACCGATGTGTTGTGATTTAGCTCTTTTCGGTCTAAAACAGCTTGTTTCGTTGTATTAAGCAAGAATACATGCTTTTCGCGCAGTTATAAAAGAAAAAGTTTTGACGAGTATCACGTGGATACTTGTAAAACCGATGTGTTCAGATTTAGCTCGTTTCGGTCTAAAACAGCTTGTTTCGTTGTATTAAGCACGAATACATGCTTTTCGCGCAGTTATAAGAGAAAAAGTTTTGACGAGTATCACGTGGAACACTTGTAATACCGATGTGTTGTGATTTAGCTCGTTTCGGTCTAAAACAGCTTGTTTCGCTGTATTAAGCAAGAATACATGCTTTTCGCGCAGTTATAAGAGAAAAAGTTTTGACGAGTATCACGTGGAACACTTGTAGTACCGATGTGTTGTGATTTAGCTCGTTTCGGTCTAAAACAACTTGATTCGCTGTATTAAGCAAGAATACATGCTTTTCGCGCAGTTATAAAAGAAAAAGTTTTGACGCGTATCAGAGGAACACTTGTAAAACCGATGTGTTGTGATTTAGCTCGTTTCGGTCTAAAACAGCTTGTTTCGCTGTATTAAGCAAGATTACATGCTTTTCGCGCAGTTAAAAGAGAAAAAGTTTTGACGAGTATCACGTGGATACTTGTAAAACCGATGTGTTCAGATTTAGCTCGTATCGGTCTAAAACAGCTTGTTTCGTTGTATTAAGCAAGAATACATGCTTTTCGCGCAGTTATAAGAGAAAAAGTTTTGACGCGTATTAGAGAGACACTTGTAAAACCGATGTGTTGTGATTTAGCTCGTTTCGGTCTAAAACAGCTTGTTTCGTTGTATTAAGCAAGAATACATGCTTTTCGCGCAGGTATAAGAGAATAAGTTTTGACGAGTATCACGTGGATACTTGTAAAACCGATGTGTTCAGATTTAGCTCGTTTCGGTCTAAAACAGCTTGTTTCGTTGTATTAAGCACGAATACATGCTTTTCGCGCAGTTAAAAGAGAAAAAGTTTTGACGAGTATCACGTGGAACACTTGTAATACCGATGTGTTGTGATTTAGCTTGTTTAGGTCTAAAACAGCTTGTTTCGCTGTATTAAGCAAGAATACATGCTTTTCGCGCCGTTATAAGAGAAAAAGTTTTGACGCGTATCAGAGGAACACTTGTAAAATCGATGTGTTGTGATTTAGCTCATTTCGGTCTAAAACAGCTTGTTTCGCTGTATTAAGCAAGAATACATGCTTTTCGCGCAGTTATAAGAGAAAAAGTTTTGACGCGTGTCACAGGGACACTTGTAAAACCGATGTGTTCAGATTTAGCTCGTTTCGGTCTAAAACAGCTTGTTTCGTTGCATTAAGCACGAATACATGCTTTTCGCGCAGTTATAAGAGAAAAAGTTTTGACGAGTATCACGTGGAACACTTGTAATACCGATGTGTTGTGATTTGGCTCGTTTCGGTCTAAAACAGCTTGTTTCGTTGTATTAAGCAAGAATACATGCTTTTCGCGCAGTTATAAGAGAAAAAGTTTTGACGCGTATCAGAGGAAAGCTTGTAAAACCGATGTGTTCATATTTAACTCTTTTCGGACTAAAACAGCTTGTTTCGTTGTATTTAGCACGAATACATGCTTTTCGCGCAGTTATAAGGGAAAAGGTTTTGACGCGTATCACATGGACACTTGGAAAACCGATGTGTTCAGATTTAGCTCGTTTTGGTCTAAAACAGCTTGTTTCGTTGTATTAAGCACGAATACATGCTCTTCGCGCAGTTATAAGAGAAAAAGTTTTGACGCGTATCAGAGGAACACTTGTAAAACCGATGTGTTGTGATTTAGCTCGTTTCGGTCTAAAACAGCTCGTTTCGCTGTATTAAGCACGAATACATGCTTTTCGCGCAGTTATAAGAGAAAAAGTTTACACGCGTATCAGAGGAACAATTGTAAAACCGATGTGTTGTGATTTAGCTCGTTTCGGTCTAAAACAGCTTGTTTCGCTGTATTATGCAGAAATACACGCTTTTCGCGCAGTGATAAGAGAAAAAGCTTTAAAGGCGTGTCACAGGGACACTTGCAAAACCGATGTGTTCAGATTTACCTCGTTTTGGTCTAAAACAGCTTGTTTCGTTGGACTAAGCACGAATACATGCTTTTCGCGCAGCTATAAGAGAAAAATGAGTTGACGCGTATCAGAGGAACACTTGTAAAACCGATGTGTTGTGATTTAGCTCTTTTCGGTCTAAAACAGCTTGTTTCGTTGTATTAAGCAAGAATACATGCTTTTCGCGCAGTTATAAAAGAAAAAGTTTTGACGAGTATCACGTGGATACTTGTAAAACCGATGTGTTCAGATTTAGCTCGTTTCGGTCTAAAACAGCTTGTTTCGTTGTATTAAGCACGAATACATGCTTTTCGCGCAGTTATAAGAGAAAAAGTTTTGACGAGTATCACGTGGAACACTTGTAGTACCGATGTGTTGTGATTTAGCTCGTTTCGGTCTAAAACAACTTGATTCGCTGTATTAAGCAAGAATACATGCTTTTCGCGCAGTTATAAAAGAAAAAGTTTTGACGCGTATCAGAGGAACACTTGTAAAACCTATGTGGTTGTGATTTAGCTCGTTTCGGTCTAAAACAGCTTGTTTCGCTGTATTAAGCAAGATTACATGCTTTTCGCGCAGTTAAAAGAGAAAAAGTTTTGACGAGTATCACGTGGAACACTTGTAATACCGATGTGTTGTGATTTGGCTCGTTTCGGTCTAAAACAGCTTGTTTCGTTGTATTAAGCAAGAATACATGCTTTTCGCGCAGTTTATAAGAGAAAAAGTTTTGACGCGTATCAGAGGAACGCTTGTAAAACCGATGTGTTCAGATTTAACTCTATTCGGACTAAAACAGCTTGTTTCGTTGTATTTAGCACGAATACATGCTTTTCGCGCAGTTATAAGGGAAAAAGTTTTGACGCGTATCACATGGACACTTGGAAAACCGATGTGTTCAGATTTAGCTCGTTTTGGTCTAAAACAGCTTGTTTCGTTTTATTAAGCACGAATACATGCTTTTCGCGCAGTTATAAGAGAAAAAGTTTTGACGCGTATCAGAGGAAAACTTGTAAAACCGATGTGTTGTGATTTAGCTCGTTTCGGTCTAAAACAGCTCGTTTCGCTGTATTAAGCACGAATACATGCTTTTCGCGCAGTTATAAGAGAAAAGTTTTAGACGCGTATCAGAGGAACAATTGTAAAACCGATGTGTTGTGATTTAGCTCGTTTCGGTCTAAAACTGCTTGTTTCGCTGTATTAAGCAGAAATACACGCTTTTCGCGCAATGATAAGAGAAAAAGCTTTAAAGGCGTGTCACAGGGACACTTGTAAACCGATGTGTTCAGATTTACCTCGTTTTGGTCTAAAACAGCTTGTTTCGTTGGACTAAGCACGAATACATGCTTTTCGCGCAGCTATAAGAGAAAAAAGAGTTGACGCGTATCAGAGGAACACTTGTAAAAGCGATGTGTTGTTATTTAGCTCGTTTCGGTCTAAAACAGCTTGTTTCGTTGTATTAAGCAAGAATACATGCTTTTCGCGCAGTTATAAGAGAAAAAGTTTTGACGCGTATTAGAGAGACACTTGTAAAACCGATGTGTTGTGATTTAGCTCTTTTCGGTCTAAAAAAGCTTGTTTCGTTGTATTAAGCAAGAATACATGCTTTTCGCGCAGTTATAAGAGAAAAAGTTTTGACGAGTATCACGTGGATACTTGTAAAACCGATGTGTTCAGATTTAGCTCGTTTTCGGTCTAAAACAGCTTGTTTCGTTGTATTAAGCACGAATACATGCTTTTCGCGCAGTTATAAGAGAAAAAGTTTTGACGAGTATCACGTGGAACACTTGTAATACCGATGTGTTGTGATTTAGCTCCTTTCGGTCTAAAACAGCTTGTTTCGCTGTATTAAGCAAGAATACATGCTTTTCGCGCCGTTATAAGAGAAAAAGTTTTGACGCGTATCAGAGGAACACTTGTAAAACCGATGTGTTGTGATTTAGCTCATTTCGGTCTAAAACAGCTTGTTTCGCTGTATTAAGCAAGAATACATGCTTTTCGCGCAGTCATAAGAGAAAAAGTTTTGACGCGTATCAGAGGAACACTTGTAAAACCGATGTGTTGTGATTTAGCTCGTTTCGGTCTAAAACAGCTTGTTTCGCTGTATTAAGCAAGAATACATGCTTTTCGCGCAGTTATAAGAGAAAAAGTTTTGACGCGTATCAGAGGAACACTTGTAAAACCGATGTGTTGTGATTTAGCTCGTTTCGGTCTAAAACAGCTTGTTTCGTTGTATTAAGCAAGAATACATGCTTTTCGCGCGGTTATAAGAGAAAAAGTTGACGAGTATCACGTGGATACTTGTAAAAACCGATGTGTTCAGATTTAGCTCGTTTCGGTCTAAAACAGCTTGTTTCGTTGTATTAAGCACGAATACATGCTTTTCGCGCAGTTATAAGAGAAAAAGTTTTGACGAGTATCACGTGGAACACTTGTAATACCGATGTGTTGTGATTTAGCTCGTTTCGGTTTAAAACAGCTTGTTTCGCTGTATTAAGCAAGAATACATGCTTTTCGCGCAGTTATAAGAGAAAAAGTTTTGACGCTTATCAGAGGAACACTTGTAAAACCGATGTGTTCAGATTTAGCTCGTTTCGGTCTGAAACAGCTTGTTTCGTTGTATTAAGCACGAATACATGCTTTTCGCGCAGTTATAAGAGAAAAAGTTTAGACGCGTATCAGAGGAACACTTGTAAAACCGATGTGTTGTGATTTAGCTCGTTTCGGTGTAAAACAGCTTGTTTCGTAGTATTAAGCAAGAATACATGCTTTTCGCGCAGTTATAAGAGAAAAAGTTTTGACGCGTATTAGAGGAACACTTGTAAAACCTTTGTGTTGTGATTTAGCTCGTTTCGGTCTAAAACAGCTTGTTTCGCTGTATTAAGCAAGAATACATGCTTTTCGCGCAGTTATAAGAGAAAAAGTTTTGACGCGTGTCACAGGGACACTTGTAAAAACCGATGTGTTCAGATTTAGCTCGTTTCGGTCTAAAACAACTTGGTTTCGTTGTATTAAGCACGAATACATGCTTTACGCGCAGTTATAGAAGAAAAAGTTTTGACGCCTATTAGAGAGACACTTGTAAAACCGATGTGTTATGATTTTGCTCGTTTCGGTCTAAAACAGCTTGTTTCGTTGTATTAAGCAAGAATACATGCTTTTCGCGCAGTTATAAGAGAGAAAGTTTTGACGAGTATCACGTGGATACTTGTAAAACCGATGTGTTCAGATTTAGCTCGTTTTGGTTCTAAAACAGCTTGTTTCGTAGCAAGAATACATGCTTTACGCGCAGTTATAGAAGAAAAAGTTTTGACGCGTATCAGAGAGACACTTGTAAAACCGATGTGTTGTGATTTAGCTCGTTTCGGTCTAAAACAGCTTGTTTCGTTGTATTAAGCAAGAATACATGCTTTTCGCGCAGTTATAAGAGAAAAAGTTTTTGACGAGTATCACGTGGATACTTGTAAAACCGAAGTGTTCAGATTTAGCTCGTTTCGGTCTAAAACAGCTTGTTTCGTTGTATTAAGCACGAATACATGCTTTTCGCGCAGTTATAAGAGAAAACGTTTTGACGAGTATCACGTGGAACACTTGTAATACCGATGTGTTGTGATTTAGCTCGTTTCGGTCTAAAACAGCTTGTTTCGCTGTATTAAGCAAGAATACATGCTTTTCGCGCAGTTATAAGAGAAAAAGTTTTGACGCGTATCAGAGGAACCACTTGTAAAACCGATGTGTTGTGATTTAATCATTTCGGTCTAAAACAGCTTGTTTCGTTGTATTAAGCAAGAATACATGCTTTTTCGCGCAGTTATAAGAGAAAAAGTTTTGACGCGTGTCACAGGGACACTTGTAAAACCGATGTGTTCAGATTTAGCTCGTTTCGGTCTAAAACAGCTTGTTTCGTTGCATTAAGCACGAATACATGCTTTTCGCGCAGTTATAAGAGAAAAAGTTTTGACGAGTATCACGTGGAACACTTGTAATACCGATGTGTTGTGATTTGGCTCGTTTCGGTCTAAAACAGCTTGTTTCGTTGTATTAAGCAAGAATACATGCTTTTCGCGCAGTTATAAGAGAAAAAGTTTTTGACGCGTATCAGAGGAAACACTTGTAAAACCGATGTGTTCAGATTTAACTCTTTTCGGACTAAAACAGCTTGTTTCGTTGTATTAAGCACGAATACATGCTTTTCGCGCAGTTATAAGAGAAAAAGTTTTGACGAGTATCACGTGGATACTTGTAAAACCGATGTGTTCAGATTTAGCTCGTTTCGGTCTAAAACAGCTTGTTTCGTTGTATTAAGCACGAATACATGCTTTTCGCGCAGTTAAAAGAGAAAAAGTTTTGACGAGTATCACGTGGAACACTTGTAATACCGATGTGTTGTGATTTAGCTCGTTTCGGTCTAAAACAGCTTGTTTCGCTGTATTAAGCAAGAATACATGCTTTTCGCGCAGTTATAAGAGAAAAAGTTTTGACGCGTATCAGAGGAACACTTGTAAAACCGATGTGTTGTGATTTAGCTCATTTCGGTCTAAAACAGCTTGTTTCGCTGTATTAAGCAAGAATACATGCTTTTCGCGCAGTTATAAGAGAAAAAGTTTTGACGCGTATCAGAGGAACACTTGTAAAACCGATGTGTTGTGATTTAGCTCGTTTCGGTCTAAAACAGCTTGTTTCGCTGTATTAAGCAAGAATACATGCTTTTCGCGCAGTTATAAGAGAAAAAGTTTTTGACGCGTATCAGAGGAACACTTGTAAAACCGATGTGTTGTGATTTAGCTCGTTTAGGTCTAAAACAGCTTGTTTCGCTGTATTAAGCAAGAATACATGCTTTTCGCGCAGTTATAAGAGAAAAAGTTTTGACGCGTATCAGAGACACTTGTAAAACCGATGTGTTGTGATTTAGCTCGTTTCGGTCTAAAACAGCTTGTTTCGTTGTATTAAGCAAGAATACATGCTTTTCGCGCGGTTATAAAAGAAAAAGTTGACGAGTATCACGTGGATACTTGTAAAACCAATGTGTTCAGATTTAGCTCGTTTCGGTCTAAAACAGCTTGTTTCGTTGTATTAAGCACGAATACATGCTTTTCGCGCAGTTATAAGAGAAAAAGTTTTGACGCGTATCAGAGGAACACTTGTAAAACCGATGTGTTCAGATTTAGCTCGTTTCGGTCTGAAACAGCTTGTTTCGTTGTATTAAGCACGAATACATGCTTTTCGCGCAGTTATAAGAGAAAAAGTTTAGACGCGTATCAGAGGAACACTTGTAAAACCGATGTGTTGTGATTTAGCTCGTTTCGGTGTAAAACAGCTTGTTTCGTAGTATTAAGCAAGAATACATGCTTTTCGCGCAGTTATAAGAGAAAAAGTTTTGACGCGTATTAGAGGAACACTTGTAAAACCTTTGTGTTGTGATTTAGCTCGTTTCGGTCTAAAACAGCTTGTTTCGCTGTATTAAGCAAGAATACATGCTTTTCGCGCAGTTATAAGAGAAAAAGTTTTGACGCGTGTCACAGGGACACTTGTAAAACCGATGTGTTCAGATTTAGCTCGTTTCGGTCTAAAACAGCTTGTTTCGTTGTATTAAGCACGAATACATGCTTTTCGCGCAGTTATAAGAGAAAACGGTTTTGACGAGTATCACGTGGAACACTTGTAATACCAATGTGTTGTGATTTAGCTCGTTTCGGTTTTTAAAACAGCTTGTTTCGCTGTATTAAGCAAGAATACATGCTTTTCGCGCAGTTATAAGAGAAAAAAGTTTTGACGCGTATCAGAGGAACACTTGTAAAACCGATGTGTTCAGATTTAGCTCGTTTCGGTCTGAAACAGCTTGTTTCGTTGTATTAAGCACGAATACATGCTTTTCGCGCAGTTATAAGAGAAAAAGTTTAGGACGCGTATCAGAGGAACACTTGTAAAACCCGATGTGTTGTGATTTAGCTCGTTTCGGTGTAAAACAGCTTGTTTCGTAGTATTAAGCAAGAATACATGCTTTTCGCGCAGTTATAAGAGAAAAAGTTTTGACGAGTATCACGTGGAACACTTGTAATACCGATGTGTTGTGATTTAGCTCGTTTCGGTCTAAAACAGCTTGTTTCGCTGTATTAAGCAAGAATACATGCTTTTCGCGCAGTTATAAGAGAAAAAGTTTTGACGAGTATCACGTGGAACACTTGTAGTACCGATGTGTTGTGATTTAGCTCGTTTCGGTCTAAAACAACTTGATTCGCTGTATTAGGCAAGAATACATGCTTTTCGCGCAGTTATAAAAGAAAAAGATTTGACGCGTATCAGAGGAACACTTGTAAAACCGATGTGTTGTGATTTAGCTCGTTTCGGTCTAAAACAGCTTGTTTCGCTGTATTAAGCAAGATTACATGCTTTTCGCGCAGTTTAAAAGAGAAAAAGTTTTGACGAGTATCACGTGGATACTTGTAAAACCGATGTGTTCAGATTTAGCTCGTATCGGTTTAAAACAGCTTGTTTCGTTGTATTAAGCAAGAATACATGCTTTTCGCGCAGTTATAAGAGAAAAAGTTTTGACGCGTATTAGAGAGACACTTGTAAAACCGATGTGTTGTGATTTAGCTCGTTTCGGTCTAAAACAGCTTGTTTCGTTGTATTAAGCAAGAATACATGCTTTTCGCGCAGTTATAAGAGAAAAAGTTTTGACGAGTATCACGTGGATACTTGTAAAACCGATGTGTTCAGATTTAGCTCGTTTCGGTCTAAAACAGCTTGTTTCGCTGTATTAAGCAAGAATACATGCTTTTCGCGCCGTTATAAGAGAAAAAGTTTTGACGCGTATCAGAGGAACACTTGTAAAACCGATGTGTTGTGATTTAGGTCATTTCGGTCTAAAACAGCTTGTTCGCTGTATTAAGCAAGAATACATGCTTTTCGCGCAGTTATAAGAGAAAAAGTTTGACGCGTATCAGAGGAACACTTGTAAATCCGATGTGTTGTGATTTAGCTCGTTTCGGTCTAAAACAGCTTGTTTCGCTGTATTAAGCAAGAATACATGCTTTTCGCGCAGTTATAAGAGAAAAAGTTTTGACGCGTATCAGAGGAACACTTGTAAAACCGATGTGTTGTGATTTAGCTCGTTTAGGTCTAAAACAGCTTGTTTCGCTGTATTAAGCAAGAATACATGCTTTTCGCGCAGTTATAAGAGAAAAAGTTTTGACGCGTATCAGAGACACTTGTAAAACCGATGTGTTGTGATTTAGCTCGTTTCGGTCTAAAACAGCTTGTTTCTTTGTATTAAGCAAGAATACATGCTTTTCGCGCGGTTATAAGAGAAAAAGTTGACGAGTATCACGTGGATACTTGTAAAACCGATGTGTTCAGATTTAGCTCGTTTCGGTCTAAAACAGCTTGTTTCGTTGTATTAAGCACGAATACATGCTTTTCGCGCAGTTATAAGAGAAAAAGTTTTGACGAGTATCACGTGGAACACTTGTAATACCGATGTGTTGTGATTTAGCTCGTTTCGGTTTTAAAACAGCTTGTTTCGCTGTATTAAGCAAGAATACATGCTTTTCGCGCAGTTATAAGAGAAAAAGTTTTGACGCGTATCAGAGGAACACTTGTAAAACCGATGTGTTCAGATTTAGCTCGTTTCGGTCTGAAACAGCTTGTTTCGTTGTATTAAGCACGAATACATGCTTTTCGCGCAGTTATAAGAGAAAAAGTTTAGACGCGTATCAGGGAACACTTGTAAAACCGATGTGTTCAGATTTAGCTCGTTTCGGTCTAAAACAGCTTGTTTCGTTTGTATTAAGCAAGAATACATGCTTTTCCGCGCAGTTATAAGAGAAAAAGTTTTGACGCGTATCAGAGGAACGCTTGTAAAACCGATGTGTTCAGATTTAACTCTTTTCGGACTAAAACAGCTTGTTTCGTTGTATTTAGCACGAATACATGCTTTTCGCGCAGTTATAAGGGAAAAGGTTTTGACGCGTATCACATGGACACTTGGAAAACCGATGTGTTCAGATTTAGCTCGTTTTGGTCTAAAACAGCTTGTTTCGTTGTATTAAGCACGAATACATGCTTTTCGCGCAGTTATAAGAGAAAAAGTTTTGACGCGTATCAGAGGAACACTTGTAAAACCGATGTGTTGTGATTTAGCTCGTTTCGGTCTAAAACAGCTCGTTTCGCTGTATTAAGCACGAATACATGCTTTTCGCGCAGTTATAAGAGAAAAAGTTTGGACGAGTATCACGTGGAACACTTGTAGTACCGATGTGTTGTGATTTAGCTCGTTTCGGTCTAAAACAACTTGATTCGCTGTATTAAGCAAGAATACATGCTTTTCGCGCAGTTATAAAAGAAAAGGTTTTGACGCGTATCAGAGGAACACTTGTAAAACCGATGTGTTGTGATTTAGCTCGTTTCGGTCTAAAACAGCTTGTTTCGCTGTATTAAGCAAGATTACATGCTTTTCGCGCAGTTAAAAGAGAAAAAGTTTTGACGAGTATCACGTGGATACTTGTAAAACCGATGTGTTCAGATTTAGCTCGTATCGGTCTAAAACAGCTTGTTTCGTTGTATTAGGCAAGAATACATGCTTTTCGCGCAGTTATAAGAGAAAAAGTTTTGACGCGTATTAGAGAGACACTTGTAAAACCGATGTGTTGTGATTTAGCTCGTTTCGGTCTAAAACAGCTTGTTTCGTTGTATTAAGCAAGAATACATGCTTTTCGCGCAGTTATAAGAGAAAAAGTTTTGACGAGTATCACGTGGATACTTGTAAAACCGATGTGTTCAGATTTAGCTCGTTTCGGTCTAAAACAGCTTGTTTCGCTGTATTAAGCAAGAATACATGCTTTTCGCGCCGTTATAAGAGAAAAAGTTTTGACGCGTATCAGAGGAACACTTGTAAAACCGATGTGTTGTGATTTAGGTCATTTCGGTCTAAAACAGCTTGTTTCGCTGTATTAAGCAAGAATACATGCTTTTCGCGCAGTTATAAGAGAAAAAGTTTTGACGCGTATCAGAGGAACACTTGTAAATCCGATGTGTTGTGATTTAGCTCGTCTCGGTCTAAAACAGCTTGTTTCGCTGTATTAAGCAAGAATACATGCTTTTCGCGCAGTTATAAGAGAAAAAGTTTTGACGCGTATCAGAGGAACACTTGTAAAACCGATGTGTTGTGATTTAGCTCCTTTAGGTCTAAAACAGCTTGTTTCGCTGTATTAAGCAAGAATACATGCTTTTCGCGCAGTTATAAGAGAAAAAGTTTTGACGCGTATCAGAGACACTTGTAAAACCGATGTGTTGTGATTTAGCTCGTTTCGGTCTAAAACAGCTTGTTTCTTTGTATTAAGCAAGAATACATGCTTTTCGCGCGGTTATAAGAGAAAAAGTTGACGAGTATCACGTGGATACTTGTAAAACCGATGTGTTCAGATTTAGCTCGTTTCGGTCTAAAACAGCTTGTTTCGTTGTATTAAGCACGAATACATGCTTTTCGCGCAGTTATAAGAGAAAAAGTTTTGACGAGTATCACGTGGAACACTTGTAATACCGATGTGTTGTGATTTAGCTCGTTTCGGTTTAAAACAGCTAGTTTCGCTGTATTAAGCAAGAATACATGCTTTTCGCGCAGTTATAAGAGAAAAAGTTTTGACGCCTATCAGAGGAACACTTGTAAAACCGATGTGTTCAGATTTAGCTCGTTTCGGTCTGAAACAGCTTGTTTCGTTGTATTAAGCACGAATACATGCTTTTCGCGCAGTTATAAGAGAAAAAGTTTAGACGCGTATCAGAGGAACACTTGTAAAACCGATGTGTTCAGATCTAGCTCGTTTCGGTCTAAAACAGCTTGTTTCGTTGTATTAAGCAAGAATACATGCTTTTCGCGCAGTTATAAGAGAAAAAGTTTTGACGCGTATCAGAGGAACGCTTGTAAAACCGATGTGTTCAGATTTAACTCTTTTCGGACTAAAACAGCTTGTTTCGTTGTATTTAGCACGAATACATGCTTTTCGCGCAGTTATAAGGGAAAAGGTTTTGACGCGTATCACATGGACACTTGGAAAACCGATGTGTTCAGATTTAGCTCGTTTTGGTCTAAAACATCTTGTTTCGTTGTATTAAGCACGAATACATGCTTTTCGCGCAGTTATAAGAGAAAAAGTTTTGACGCGTATCAGAGGAACACTTGTAAAACCGATGTGTTGTGATTTAGCTCGTTTCGGTCTAAAACAGCTCGTTTCGCTGTATTAAGCACGAATACATGCTTTTCGCGCAGTTATAAGAGAAAAAGTTTTGACGAGTATCACGTGGAACACTTGTAGTACCGATGTGTTGTGATTTAGCTCGTTTCGGTCTAAAACAACTTGATTCGCTGTATTAAGCAAGAATACATGCTTTTCGCGCAGTTATAAAAGAAAAAGTTTTGACGCGTATCAGAGGAACACTTGTAAAACCGATGTGTTGTGATTTAGCTCGTTTCGGTCTAAAACAGCTTGTTTCGCTGTATTAAGCAAGATTACATGCTTTTCGCGCAGTTAAAAGAGAAAAAGTTTTGACGAGTATCACGTGGAACACTTGTAATACCGATGTGTTGTGATTTGGCTCGTTTCGGTCTAAAACAGCTTGTTTCGTTGTATTAAGCAAGAATACATGCTTTTCGCGCAGTTATAAGAGAAAAAGTTTTGACGCGTATCAGAGGAACGCTTGTAAAACCGATGTGTTCAGATTTAACTCTTTTCGGACTAAAACAGCTTGTTTCGTTGTATTTAGCACGAATACATGCTTTTCGCGCAGTTATAAGGGAAAAAGTTTTGACGCGTATCACATGGACACTTGGAAAACCGATGTGTTCAGATTTAGCTCGTTTTGGTCTAAAACAGCTTGTTTCGTTGTAATAAGCACGAATACATGCTTTTCGCGCAGTTATAAGAGAAAAAGTTTTGACGCGTATCAGAGGAACACTTGTAAAACCGATGTGTTGTGATTTAGCTCGTTTCGGTCTAAAACAGCTCGTTTCGCTGTATTAAGCACGAATACATGCTTTTCGCGCAGTTATAAGAGAAAAAGTTTAGACGCGTATCAGAGGAACAATTGTAAAACCGATGTGTTGTGATTTAGCTCGTTTCGGTCTAAAACAGCTTGTTTCGCTGTATTAAGCAGAAATACACGCTTTTCGCGCAGTGATAAGAGAAAAAGCTTTAAAGGCGGGTCACAAGGACACTTGTAAAACCGATGTGTTCAGATTTACCTCGTTTTGGTCTAAAACAACTTGTTTCGTTGGACTAAGCACGAATACATGCTTTTCGCGCAGCTATAAGAGAAAAAAGAGTTGACGCGTATCAGAGGAACACTTGTAAAACCTGTGTTGTGATTTAGCTCGTTTCGGTCTAAAACAGCTTGTTTCGTTGTATTAAGCAAGAATACATGCTTTTCGCGCAGTTATAAGAGAAAAAGTTTTGACGCGTATTAGAGAGACACTTGTAAAACCGATGTGTTGTGATTTAGCTCTTTTCGGTCTAAAAAAGCTTGTTTCGTTGTATTAAGCAAGAATACAGGCTTTTCGCGCAGTTATAAGAGAAAAAGTTTTGACGAGTATCACGTGGATACTTGTAAAACCGATGTGTTCAGATTTAGCTCGTTTCGGTCTAAAACAGCTTGTTTCGTTGTATTAAGCACGAATACATGCTTTTCGCTCAGTTATAAGAGAAAAAGTTTTGACGAGTATCACGTGGAACACTTGTAATACCGATGTGTTGTGATTTAGCTCATTTCGGTCTAAAACAGCTTGTTTCGCTGTATTAAGCAAGAATACATGCTTTTCGCGCAGTTATAAGAGAAAAAGTTTTGACGCGTATCAGAGGAACACTTGTAAAACCGATGTGTTGTGATTTAGCTCGTTTCGGTCTAAAACAGCTTGTTTCGCTGTATTAAGCAAGAATACATGCTTTTCGCGCAGTTATAAGAGAAAAAGTTTTGACGCGTATCAGAGGAACACTTGTAAAACCGATGTGTTGTGATTTAGCTCGTTTCGGTCTAAAACAGCTTGTTTCGTTGTATTAAGCAAGAATACATGCTTTTCGCGCGGTTATAAGAGAAAAAGTTGACGAGTATCACGTGGATACTTGTAAAACCGATGTGTTCAGATTTAGCTCGTTTCGGTCTAAAACAGCTTGTTTCGTTGTATTAAGCACGAATACATGCTTTTCGCGCAGTTATAAGAGAAAAAGTTTTGACGAGTATCACGTGGAACACTTGTAATACCGATGTGTTGTGATTTAGCTCGTTTCGGTTTAAAACAGCTTGTTTCGCTGTATTAAGCAAGAATACATGCTTTTCGCGCAGTTATAAGAGAAAAAGTTTTGACGCTTATCAGAGGAACACTTGTAAAACCGATGTGTTCAGATTTAGCTCGTTTCGGTCTGAAACAGCTTGTTTCGTTGTATTAAGCACGAATACATGCTTTTCGCGCAGTTATAAGAGAAAAAGTTTAGACGCGTATCAGAGGAACACTTGTAAAACCGATGTGTTGTGATTTAGCTCGTTTCGGTGTAAAACAGCTTGTTTCGTAGTATTAAGCAAGAATACATGCTTTTCGCGCAGTTATAAGAGAAAAAGTTTTGACGCGTATTAGAGGAACACTTGTAAAACCTTTGTGTTGTGATTTAGCTCGTTTCGGTCTAAAACAGCTTGTTTCGCTGTATTAAGCAAGAATACATGCTTTTCGCGCAGTTATAAGAGAAAAAGTTTTGACGCGTGTCACAGGGACACTTGTAAAACCGATGTGTTCAGATTTAGCTCGTTTCGGTCTAAAACAACTTCTTTCGTTGTATTAAGCACGAATACATGCTTTACGCGCAGTTATAGAAGAAAAAGTTTTGACGCCTATTAGAGAGACACTTGTAAAACCGATGTGTTATGATTTTGCTCGTTTCGGTCTAAAACAGCTTGTTTCGTTGTATTAAGCAAGAATACATGCTTTTCGCGCAGTTATAAGAGAGAAAGTTTTGACGAGTATCACGTGGATACTTGTAAAACCGATGTGTTCAGATTTAGCTCGTTTTGGTCTAAAACAGCTTGTTTCGTTGTATTAAGCAAGAATACATGCTTTACGCGCAGTTATAGAAGAAAAAGTTTTGACGCGTATCAGAGAGACACTTGTAAAACCGATGTGTTGTGATTTAGCTCGTTTCGGTCTAAAACAGCTTGTTTCGTTGTATTAAGCAAGAATACATGCTTTTCGCGCAGTTATAAGAGAAAAAGTTTTGACGAGTATCACGTGGATACTTGTAAAACCGAAGTGTTCAGATTTAGCTCGTTTCGGTCTAAAACAGCTTGTTTCGTTGTATTAAGCACGAATACATGCTTTTCGCGCAGTTATAAGAGAAAACGTTTTGACGAGTATCACGTGGAACACTTGTAATACCGATGTGTTGTGATTTAGCTCGTTTCGGTCTAAAACAGCTTGTTTCGGTGTATTAAGCAAGAATACATGCTTTTCGCGCAGTTATAAGAGAAAAAGTTTTGACGCGTATCAGAGGAACACTTGTAAAACCGATGTGTTGTGATTTAATCATTTCGGTCTAAAACAGCTTGTTTCGTTGTATTAAGCAAGAATACATGCTTTTCGCGCAGTTATAAGAGAAAAAGTTTTGACGCGTGTCACAGGGACACTTGTAAAACCGATGTGTTCAGATTTAACTCTTTTCGGACTAAAACAGCTTGTTTCGTTGTATTAAGCACGAATACATGCTTTTCGCGCAGTTATAAGGGAAAAAGTTTTGACGCGTATCACATGGACACTTGGAAAACCGATGTGTTCAGATTTAGCTCGTTTTGGTCTAAAACAGCTTGTTTCGTTGTATTAAGCACGAATACATGCTTTTCGCGCAGTTATAAGAGAAAAAGTTTTGACGCGTATCAGAGGAACACTTGTAAAACCGATGTGTTGTGATTTAGCTCGTTTCGGTCTAAAACAGCTCGTTTCGCTGTATTAAGCACGAATACATGCTTTTCGCGCAGTTATAAGAGAAAAAGTTTAGACGCGTATCAGAGGAACAATTGTAAAACCGATGTGTTGTGATTTAGCTCGTTTCGGTGTAAAACAGCTTGTTTCGCTGTATTAAGCAGAAATACATGCTTTTCGCGCAGTGATAAGAGAAAAAGCTTTAAAGGCGTGTCACAGGGACACTTGTAAAACCGATGTGCTCAGATTTACCTCGTTTCGGTCTAAAACAGCTTGTTTCGTTGGACTAAGCACGAATACATGCTTTTCGCGCAGCTATAAGAGAAAAAAGAGTTGACGCGTATCAGAGGAACACTTGTAAAACCGATGTGTTGTGATTTAGCTCGTTTCGGTCTAAAACAGCTTGTTTCGCTGTATTAAGCAAGAATACATGCTTTTCGCGCAGTTATAAGAGAAAAAATTAGACGCGTATCAGAGGAACACTTGTAAAACCGATGTGTTGTGATTTAGCTCGTTTTGGTCTAAAACAGCTTGTTTCGCTGTATTAAGCAAGAATACATGCTTTTCGCGCAGTTATAAGAGAAAAAGTTTTGACGCGTATTAGAGAGACACTTGTAAAACCGATGTGTTGTGATTTAGCTCTTTTCGGTCTAAAACAGCTTGTTTCGTTGTATTAAGCAAGAATACATGCTTTTCGCGCAGTTATAAAAGAAAAAGTTTTGACGAGTATCACGTGGATACTTGTAAAACCGATGTGTTCAGATTTAGCTCGTTTCGGTCTAAAACAGCTTGTTTCGTTGTATTAAGCACGAATACATGCTTTTCGCGCAGTTATAAGAGAAAAAGTTTTGACGAGTATCACGTGGAACACTTGTAATACCGATGTGTTGTGATTTAGCTCGTTTCGGTCTAAAACAGCTTGTTTCGCTGTATTAAGCAAGAATACATGCTTTTCGCGCAGTTATAAGAGAAAAAGTTTTGACGAGTATCACGTGGAACACTTGTAGTACCGATGTGTTGTGATTTAGCTCGTTTCGGTCTAAAACAACTTGATTCGCTGTATTAAGCAAGAATACATGCTTTTCGCGCAGTTATAAAAGAAAAAGTTTTGACGCGTATCAGAGGAACACTTGTAAAACCGATGTGTTGTGATTTAGCTCGTTTCGGTCTAAAACAGCTTGTTTCGCTGTATTAAGCAAGATTACATGCTTTTCGCGCAGTTAAAAGAGAAAAAGTTTTGACGAGTATCACGTGGATACTTGTAAAACCGATTTGTTCAGATTTAGCTCGTATCGGTCTAAAACAGCTTGTTTCGTTGTATTAAGCAAGAATACATGCTTTTCGCGCAGTTATAAGAGAAAAAGTTTTGACGCGTATTAGAGAGACACTTGTAAAACCGATGTGTTGTGATTTAGCTCGTTTCGGTCTAAAACAGCTTGTTTCGTTGTATTAAGCAAGAATACATGCTTTTCGCGCAGTTATAAGAGAAAACGTTTTGACGAGTATCACGTGGATACTTGAAAAACCGATGTGTTCAGATTTAGCTCGTTTCGGTCTAAAACAGCTTGTTTCGTTGTATTAAGCACGAATACATGCTTTTCGCGCAGTTAAAAGAGAAAAAGTTTTGACGAGTATCACGTGGAACACTTGTAATACCGATGTGTTGTGATTTAGCTCGTTTCGGTCTAAAACAGCTTGTTTCGCTGTATTAAGCAAGAATACATGCTTTTCGCGCCGTTATAAGAGAAAAAGTTTTGACGCGTATCAGAGGAACACTTGTAAAACCGATGTGTTGTGATTTAGCTCATTTCGGTCTAAAACAGCTTGTTTCGCTGTATTAAGCAAGAATACATGCTTTTCGCGCAGTTATAAGAGAAAAAGTTTTGACGCGTATCAGAGGAACACTTGTAAAACCGATGTGTTGTGATTTAGCTCGTTTCGGTCTAAAACAGCTTGTTTCGCTGTATTAAGCAAGAATACATGCTTTTCGCGCAGTTATAAGAGAAAAAGTTTTGACGCGTATCAGAGGAACACTTGTAAAACCGATGTGTTGTGATTTAGCTCGTTTAGGTCTAAAACAGCTTGTTTCGCTGTATTAAGCAAGAATACATGCTTTTCGCGCAGTTATAAGAGAAAAAGTTTTGACGCGTATCAGAGACACTTGTAAAACCGATGTGTTGTGATTTAGCTCGTTTCGGTCTAAAACAGCTTGTTTCGTTGTATTAAGCAAGAATACATGCTTTTCGCGCGGTTATAAGAGAAAAAGTTGACGAGTATCACGTGGATACTTGTAAAACCAATGTGTTCAGATTTAGCTCGTTTCGGTCTAAAACAGCTTGTTTCGTTGTATTAAGCACGAATACATGCTTTTCGCGCAGTTATAAGAGAAAAAGTTTTGACGAGTATCACGTGGAACACTTGTAATACCGATGTGTTGTGATTTAGCTCGTTTCGGTTTAAAACAGCTTGTTTCGCTGTATTAAGCAAGAATACATGCTTTTCGCGCAGTTATAAGAGAAAAAGTTTTGACGCGTATCAGAGGAACACTTGTAAAACCGATGTGTTCAGATTTAGCTCGTTTCGGTCTGAAACAGCTTGTTTCGTTGTATTAAGCACGAATACATGCTTTTCGCGCAGTTATAAGAGAAAAAGTTTAGACGCGTATCAGAGGAACACTTGTAAAACCGATGTGTTGTGATTTAGCTCGTTTCGGTGTAAAACAGCTTGTTTCGTAGTATTAAGCAAGAATACATGCTTTTCGCGCAGTTATAAGAGAAAAAGTTTTGACGCGTATTAGAGGAACACTTGTAAAACCTTTGTGTTGTGATTTAGCTCGTTTCGGTCTAAAACAGCTTGTTTCGCTGTATTAAGCAAGAATACATGCTTTTCGCGCAGTTATAAGAGAAAAAGTTTTGACGCGTGTCACAGGGACACTTGTAAAACCGATGTGTTCAGATTTAGCTCGTTTCGGTCTAAAACAGCTTGTTTCGTTGTATTAAGCACGAATACATGCTTTTCGCGCAGTTATAAGAGAAAAAGTTTTGACGAGTATCACGTGGAACACTTGTAATACCGATGTGTTGTGATTTAGCTCGTTTCGGTTTAAAACAGCTTGTTTCGCTGTATTAAGCAAGAATACATGCTTTTCGCGCAGTTATAAGAGAAAAAGTTTTGACGCGTATCAGAGGAACACTTGTAAAACCGATGTGTTCAGATTTAGCTCTTTTCGGTCTGAAACAGCTTGTTTCGTTGTATTAAGCACGAATACATGCTTTTCGCGCAGTTATAAGAGAAAAAGTTTAGACGCGTATCAGAGGAACACTTGTAAAACCGATGTGTTGTGATTTAGCTCGTTTCGGTGTAAAACAGCTTGTTTCGTAGTATTAAGCAAGAATACATGCTTTTCGCGCAGTTATAAAAGAAAAAGTTTTGACGAGTATCACGTGGAACACTTGTAATACCGATGTGTTGTGATTTAGCTCGTTTCGGTCTAAAACAGCTTGTTTCGCTGTATTAAGCAAGAATACATGCTTTTCGCGCAGTTATAAGAGAAAAAGTTTTGACGAGTATCACGTGGAACACTTGTAGTACCGATGTGTTGTGATTTAGCTCGTTTCGGTCTAAAACAACTTGATTCGCTGTATTAAGCAAGAATACATGCTTTTCGCGCAGTTATAAAAGAAAAAGTTTTGACGCGTATCAGAGGAACACTTGTAAAACCGATGTGTTGTGATTTAGCTCGTTTCGGTCTAAAACAGCATGTTTCGCTGTATTAAGCAAGATTACATGCTTTTCGCGCAGTTAAAAGAGAAAAAGTTTTGACGAGTATCACGTGGATACTTGTAAAACCGATGTGTTCAGATTTAGCTCGTATCGGTCTAAAACAGCTTGTTTCGTTGTATTAAGCAAGAATACATGCTTTTCGCGCAGTTATAAGAGAAAAAGTTTTGACGCGTATTAGAGAGACACTTGTAAAACCGATGTGTTCTGATTTAGCTCGTTTCGGTCTAAAACAGCTTGTTTCGCTGTATTAAGCAAGAATACATGCTTTTCGCGCCGTTATAAGAGAAAAAGTTTTGACGCGTATCAGAGGAACACTTGTAAAACCGATGTGTTGTGATTTAGGTCATTTCGGTCTAAAACAGCTTGTTTCGCTGTATTAAGCAAGAATACATGCTTTTCGCGCAGTTATAAGAGAAAAAGATTTGACGCGTATCAGAGGAACACTTGTAAAACCGATGTGTTGTGATTTAGCTCGTTTAGGTCTAAAACAGCTTGTTTCGCTGTATTAAGCAAGAATACATGCTTTTCGCGCAGTTATAAGAGAAAAAGTTTTGACGCGTATCAGAGACACTTGTAAAACCGATGTGTTGTGATTAGCTCGTTTCGGTCTAAAACAGCTTGTTTCGTTGTATTAAGCAAGAATACATGCTTTTCGCGCGGTTATAAGAGAAAAAGTTGACGAGTATCACGTGGATACTTGTAAAACCGATGTGTTCAGATTTAGCTCGTTTCGGTCTAAAACAGCTTGTTTCGTTGTATTAAGCACGAATACATGCTTTTCGCGCAGTTATAAGAGAAAAAGTTTTGACGAGTATCACGTGGAACACTTGTAATACCGATGTGTTGTGATTTAGCTCGTTTCGGTTTAAAACAGCTTGTTTCGCTGTATTAAGCAAGAATACATGCTTTTCGCGCAGTTATAAGAGAAAAAGTTTTGACGCGTATCAGAGGAACACTTGTAAAACCGATGTGTTCAGATTTAGCTCGTTTCGGTCTGAAACAGCTTGTTTCGTTGTATTAAGCACGAATACATGCTTTTCGCGCAGTTATAAGAGAAAAAGTTTAGACGCGTATCAGAGGAACACTTGTAAAACCGATGTGTTGTGATTTAGCTCGTTTCGGTGTAAAACAGCTTGTTTCGTAGTATTAAGCAAGAATACATGCTTTTCGCGCAGTTATAAGAGAAAAAGTTTTGACGCGTATTAGAGGAACACTTGTAAAACCTTTGTGTTGTGATTTAGCTCGTTTCGGTCTAAAACAGCTTGTTTCGCTGTATTAAGCAAGAATACATGCTTTTCGCGCAGTTATAAGAGAAAAAGTTTTGACGCGTGTCACAGGGACACTTGTAAAACCGATGTGTTCAGATTTAGCTCGTTTCCGTCTAAAACAACTTGTTTTGTTGTATTAAGCACGAATACATGCTTTACGCGCAGTTATAGAAGAAAAAGTTTTGACGCCTATTAGAGAGACACTTGTAAAACCGATGTGTTATGATTTAGCTCGTTTCGGTCTAAAACAGCTTGTTTCGTTGTATTAAGCAAGAATACATGCTTTTCGCGCAGTTATAAGAGAGAAAGTTTTGACGAGTATCACGTGGATACTTGTAAAACCGATGTGTTCAGATTTAGCTCATTTTGGTCTAAAACAGCTTGTTTCGTTGTATTAAGCACGAATACATGCTTTTCGCGCAGTTATAAGAGAAAACGTTTTGACGAGTATCACGTGGAACACTTGTAATACCGATGTGTTGTGATTTAGCTCGTTTCGGTTTAAAACAGCTTGTTTCGCTGTATTAAGCAAGAATACATGCTTTTCGCGCAGTTATAAGAGAAAAAGTTTTGACGCGTATCAGAGGAACACTTGTAAAACCGATGTGTTCAGATTTAGCTCGTTTCGGTCTGAAACAGCTTGTTTCGTTGTATTAAGCACGAATACATGCTTTTCGCGCAGTTATAAGAGAAAAAGTTTAGACGCGTATCAGAGGAACACTTGTAAAACCGATGTGTTGTGATTTAGCTCGTTTCGGTGTAAAACAGCTTGTTTCGTAGTATTAAGCAAGAATACATGCTTTTCGCGCAGTTATAAGAGAAAAAGTTTTGACGAGTATCACGTGGAACACTTGTAATACCGATGTGTTGTGATTTAGCTCGTTTCGGTCTAAAACAGCTTGTTTCGTTGTATTAAGCAAGAATACATGCTTTTCGCGCAGTTATAAGAGAAAAAGTTTTGACGAGTATCACGTGGAACACTTGTAGTACCGATGTGTTGTGATTTAGCTCGTTTCGGTCTAAAACAACTTGATTCGCTGTATTAAGCAAGAATACATGCTTTTCGCGCAGTTATAAAAGAAAAAGTTTTGACGCGTATCAGAGGAACACTTGTAAAACCGATGTGTTGTGATTTAGCTTGTTTCGGTCTAAAACAGCTTGTTTCGCTGTATTAAGCAAGATTACATGCTTTTCGCGCAGTTAAAAGAGAAAATGTTTTGACGAGTATCACGTGGATACTTGTAAAACCGATGTGTTCAGATTTAGCTCGTATCGGTCTAAAACAGCTTGTTTCGTTGTATTAAGCAAGAATACATGCTTTTCGCGCAGTTATAAGAGAAAAAGTTTTGACGCGTATTAGAGAGACACTTGTAAAACCGATGTGTTGTGATTTAGCTCGTTTCGGTCTAAAACAGCTTGTTTCGTTGTATTAAGCAAGAATACATGCTTTTCGCGCGGTTATAAGAGAAAAAGTTGACGAGTATCACGTGGATACTTGTAAAACCGATGTGTTCAGATTTAGCTCGTTTCGGTTTAAAACAGCTTGTTTCGCTGTATTAAGCAATACATGCTTTTCGCGCAGTTATAAGAGAAAAAGTTTTGACGCGTATCAGAGTAACACTTGTAAAACCGATGTGTTCAGATTTAGCTCGTTTCGGTCTGAAACAGCTTGTTTCGTTGTATTAAGCACGAATACATGCTTTTCGCGCAGTTATAAGAGAAAAAGTTTAGACGCGTATCAGAGGAACACTTGTAAAACCGATGTGTTGTGATTTAGCTCGTTTCGGTGTAAAACAGCTTGTTTCGTAGTATTAAGCAAGAATACATGCTTTTCGCGCAGTTATAAGAGAAAAAGTTTTGACGCGTATTAGAGGAACACTTATAAAACCTTTGTGTTGTGATTTAGCTCGTTTCGGTCTAAAACAGCTTGTTTCGCTGTATTAAGCAAGAATACATGCTTTTCGCACAGTTATAAGAGAAAAAGTTTTGACGCGTGTCACAGGGACACTTGTAAAACCGATGTGTTCAGATTTACCTCGTTTCCGTCTAAAACAACTTGTTTTGTTGTATTAAGCACGAATACATGCTTTACGCGCAGTTATAGAAGAAAAAGTTTTGACGCCTATTAGAGAGACACTTGTAATACCGATGTGTTGTGATTTAGCTCGTTTCGGTCTAAAACAGCTTGTTTCGCTGTATTAAGCAAGAATACATGCTTTCGCGCAGTTATAAGAGAAAAAGTTTTGACGCGTATCAGAGGAACACTTGCAAAACCGATGTGTTGTGATTTAGCTCATTTCGGTCTAAAACAGTTTGTTTCGTTGTATTAAGCAAGAATACATGCTTTTCGCGCAGTTATAAGAGAAAAAGTTTTGACGCGTGTCACAGGGACACTTGTAAAACCGATGTGTTCAGATTTAGCTCGTTTCGGTCTAAAACAGCTTGTTTCGTTGCATTAAGCACGAATACATGCTTTTCGCGCAGTTATAAGGGAAAAAGTTTTGACGCGTATCACATGGACACTTGGAAAACCGATGTGTTCAGATTTAGCTCGTTTTGGTCTAAAACAGCTTGTTTCGTTGTATTAAGCACGAATACATGCTTTTCGCGCAGTTATAAGAGAAAAAGTTTTGACGCGTATCAGAGGAACACTTGTAAAACCGATGTGTTGTGATTTAGCTCGTTTCGGTCTAAAACAGCTTGTTTCGCTGTATTAAGCACGAATACATGCTTTTCGCGCAGTTATAAGTGAAAAAGTTTAGACGCGTATCAGAGGAACAATTGTAAAACCGATGTGTTGTGATTTAGCTCGTTTCGGTCTAAAACAGCTTGTTTCGCTGTATTAGGCAGAAATACATGCTTTTCGCGCAGTGATACGAGAAAAAGCTTTAAAGGCGTACACAGGGACACTTGTAAAACCGATGTGTTCAGATTTACCTCGTTTCGGTCTAAAACAGCTTGTTTCGTTGGACTAAGCACGAATACATGCTTTTCGCGCAGCTATAAGAGAAAAAAGAGTTGACGCGTATCAGATTAACACTTGTAAAACCGATGTGTTGTGATTTAGCTCGTTTCGGTCTAAAACAGCTTGTTTCGCTGTATTAAGCAAGAATACATGCTTTTCGCGCAGTTATAAGAGAAAAAATTTGACGCGTATCAGAGGAACACTTGTAAAACCGATGTGTTCAGATTTAGCTCGTTTCGGTCTAAAACAGCTTGTTTCGTTGTATTAAGCAAGAATACATGCTTTTCGCGCAGTTATAAGAGAAAAAGTTTTGACGAGTATCACGTGGATACTTGTAAAACCGATGTGTTCAGATTTAGCTCGTTTCGGTCAAAAACAGCTTGTTTCGTTGTATTAAGCACGAATACATGCTTTTCGCGCAGTTAAAAGAGAAAAAGTTTTGACGAGTATCACGTGGAACACTTGTAATACCGATGTGTTGTGATTTAGCTCGTTTCGGTCTAAAACAGCTTGTTTCGCTGTATTAAGCAAGAATACATGCTTTTCGCGCAGTTATAAGAGAAAAAGTTTTGACGAGTATCACGTGGAACACTTGATATACCGATGTGTTGTGATTTAGCTCGTTTCGGTCTAAAAGAACTTGATTCGCTGTATTAAGCAAGAATACATGCTTTTCGCGCAGTTATAAAAGAAAAAGTTTTGACGCGTATCAGAGGAACACTTGTAAAACCGATGTGTTGTGATTTAGCTCATTTCGGTCTAAAACAGCTTGTTTCGCTGTATTAAGCAAGAATACATGCTTTTCGCGCAGTTATAAGAGAAAAAGTTTTGACGAGTATCACGTGGATACTTGTAAAACCGATGTGTTCAGATTTAGCTCGTTTCGGTCTAAAACAGCTTGTTTCGTTGTATTAAGCAAGAATACATGCTTTTCGCGCAGTTATAAGAGAAAAAGTTTTGACGCGTATTAGAGAGACACTTGTAAAACCGATGTGTTGTGATTTAGCTCGTTTCGGTCTAAAACAGCTTGTTTCGTTGTATTAAGCAAGAATACATGCTTTTCGCGCAGTTATAAGAGAAAAAGTTTTGACGCGTATCAGAGGAACACTTGTAAAACCGACGTGTTGTGATTTAGCTCGTTTCGGTCTAAAACAGCTTGTTTCGCTGTATTAAGCAAGAATACATGCTTTTCGCGCAGTTATAAGAGAAAAAGTTTTGACGCGTATCAGAGGAACACTTGTAAAACCGATGTGTTGTGATTTAGCTCGTTTCGGTCTAAAACAGCTTGTTTCGCTGTATTAAGCAAGAATACATGCTTTTCGCCCAGTTATAAGAGAAAAAGTTTTGACGCGTATCAGAGGAAAACTTGTAAAACCGATGTGTTCAGATTTAGCTCGTTTCGGTCTAAAACACCTTGTTTCGTTGTGTTAAGCACGAATACATGCTTTACGCGCAGTTATAGAAGAAAAAGTTTTGACGCGTATCAGAGACACTTGTAAAACCGATGTGTTGTGATTTAGCTCGTTTCGGTCTAAAACAGCTTGTTTCGTTGTATTAAGCAAGAATACATGCTTTTCGCGCAGTTATAAGAGAAAACGTTGACGAGTATCACGTGGATACTTGTAAAACCGATGTGTTCAGATTTAGCTCGTTTCGGTCTAAAACAGCTTGTTTCGTTGTATTAAGCACGAATACATGCTTTTCGCGCAGTTATAAGAGAAAAAGTTTTGACGAGTATCACGTGGAACACTTGTAATACCGATGTGTTGTGATTTAGCTCGTTTCGGTTTAAAACAGCTTGTTTCGCTGTATTAAGCAAGAATACATGCTTTTCGCGCAGTTATAAGAGAAAAAGTTTTGACGCGTATCAGAGGAACAATTGTAAAACCGATGTGTTGTGATTTAGCTCGTTTCGGTCTAAAACAGCTTGTTTCGCTGTATTAAGCAAGAATACATGCTTTTCGCGCAGTTATAGGAGAAAAAAATTTGACGCGTATCAGAGGAACACTTGTAAAACCGATGTGTTCAGATTTAGCTCGTTTCGGTCTAAAACAGCTTGTTTCGTTGTATTAAGCAAGAATACATGCTTTTCGCGCAGTTATAAGAGAAAAAGTTTTGACGCGTATTAGAGAGACACTTGTAAAACCGATGTGTTGTGATTTAGCTCGTTTCGGTCTAAAACAGCTTGTTTCGTTGTATTAAGCAAGAATACATGCTTTTCGCGCAGTTATAAGAGAAAAAGTTTTGACGAGTATCACGTGGATACTTGTAAAACCGATGTGTTCAGATTTAGCTCGTTTCGGTCAAAAACAGCTTGTTTCGTTGTATTAAGCACGAATACATGCTTTTCGCGCAGTTAAAAGAGAAAAAGTTTTGACGAGTATCACGTGGAACACTTGTAATACCGATGTGTTGTGATTTAGCTCGTTTCGGTCTAAAACAGCTTGTTTCGCTGTATTAAGCAAGAATACATGCTTTTCGCGCAGTTATAAGAGAAAAAGTTTTGACGAGTATCACGTGGAACACTTGTAATACCGATGTGTTGTGATTTAGCTCGTTTCGGTCTAAAACAACTTGATTCGCTGTATTAAGCAAGAATACATGCTTTTCGCGCAGTTATAAAAGAAAAAGTTTTGACGCGTATCAGAGGAACACTTGTAAAACCGATGTGTTGTGATTTAGCTCATTTCGGTCTAAAACAGCTTGTTTCGCTGTATTAAGCAAGAATACATGCTTTTCGCGCAGTTATAAGAGAAAAAGTTTTGACGAGTATCACGTGAATACTTGTAAAACCGATGTGTTCAGATTTAGCTCGTTTCGGTCTAAAACAGCTTGTTTCGTTGTATTAAGCAAGAATACATGCTTTTCGCGCAGTTATAAGAGAAAAAGTTTTGACGCGTATTAGAGAGACACTTGTAAAACCGATGTGTTGTGATTTAGCTCGTTTCGGTCTAAAACAGCTTGTTTCGTTGTATTAAGCAAGAATACATGCTTTTCGCGCAGTTATAAGAGAAAAAGTTTTGACGAGTATCACGTGGATACTTGTAAAACCGATGTGTTCAGATTTAGCTCGTTTCGGTCTAAAACAACTTGTTTCGTTGTATTAAGCACGAATACATGCTTTTCGCGCAGTTAAAAGAGAAAAAGTTTTGACGAGTATCACGTGGAACACTTGTAATACCGATGTGTTGTGATTTAGCTCGTTTCGGTCTAAAACAGCTTGTTTCGCTGTATTAAGCAAGAATACATGCTTTTCGCGCCGTTATAAGAGAAAAAGTTTTGACGCGTATCAGAGGAACACTTGTAAAACCGATGTGTTGTGATTTAGCTCATTTCGGTCTAAAACAGCTTGTTTCGCTGTATTAAGCAAGAATACATGCTTTTCGCGCAGTTATAAGAGAAAAAGTTTTGACGCGTATCAGAGGAACACTTGTAAAACCGATGTGTTGTGATTTAGCTCGTTTCGGTCTAAAACAGCTTGTTTCGCTGTATTAAGCAAGAATACATGCTTTTCGCGCAGTTATAAGAGAAAAAGTTTTGACGCGTATCAGAGGAACACTTGTAAAACCGATGTTTTGTGATTTAGCTCGTTTCGGTCTAAAACAGCTTGTTTCGCTGTATTAAGCAAGAATACATGCTTTTCGCGCAGTTATAAGAGAAAAAGTTTTGACGCGTATCAGAGGAACACTTGTAAAACCGATGTGTTCAGATTTAGCTCGTTTCGGTCTAAAACAGCTTGTTTCGTTGTATTAAGCACGAATACATGCTTTACGCGCAGTTATAGATGAAAAAGTTTTGACGCGTATCAGAGACACTTGTAAAACCGATGTGTTGTGATTTAGCTCGTTTCGGTCTAAAACAGCTTGTTTCGTTGTATTAAGCAAGAATACATGCTTTTCGCGCAGTTATAAGAGAAAAAGTTGACGAGTATCACGTGGATGCTTGTAAAACCGATGTGTTCAGATTTAGCTCGTTTCTGTCTAAAACAGCTTGTTTCGTTGTATTAAGCACGAATACATGCTTTTCGCGCAGTTATAAGAGAAAAAGTTTTGACGAGTATCACGTGGAACACTTGTAATACCGATGCGTTGTGATTTAGCTCGTTTCGGTTTAAAACAGCTTGTTTCGCTGTATTAAGCAAGAATACATGCTTTTCGCGCAGTTATAAGAGAAAACGTTTTGACGCGTATTAGAGGAACACTTGTAAAACCTTTGTGTTGTGATTTAGCTCGTTTCGGTCTAAAACAGCTTGTTTCGCTGTATTAAGCAAGAATACATGCTTTTCGCGCAGTTATAAGAGAAAAAGTTTTGACGCGTGTCACAGGGACACTTGTAAAACCGATGTGTTCAGATTTAGCTCGTTTTGGTCTAAAACAGCTTGTTTCGTTGTATTAAGCAAGAATACATGCTTTACGCGCAGTTATAGAAGAAAACGTTTTGACGCGTATCAGAGAGACACTTGTAAAACCGATGTGTTGTGATTTAGCTCGTTTCGGTCAAAAACAGCTTGTTTCGTTGTATTAAGCAAGAATACATGCTTTTCGCGCAGTTATAAGAGAAAAAGTTTTGACGTATCACGTGGATACTTGTAAAACCGAAGTGTTCAGATTTAGCTCGTTTCGGTCTAAAACAGCTTGTTTCGTTGTATTAAGCACGAATACATGCTTTTCGCGCAGTTATAAGAGAAAACGTTTTGACGAGTATCACGTTGAACACTTGTAATACCGATGTGTTGTGATTTAGCTCGTTTCGGTCTAAAACAGCTTGTTTCGCTGTATTAAGCAAGAATACATGCTTTTCGCGCAGTTATAAGAGAAAAAAATTTGACGCGTATCAGAGGAACACTTGTAAAACCGATGTGTTCAGATTTAGCTCGTTTCGGTCTAAAACAGCTTGTTTCGTTGTATTAAGCAAGAATACATGCTTTTCGCGCAGTTATAAGAGAAAAAGGTTTGACGCGTATTAGAGAGACACTTGTAAAACCGATGTGTTGTGATTTAGCTCGTTTCGGTCTAAAACAGCTTGTTTCGTTGTATTAAGCAAGAATACATGCTTTTCGCGCAGTTATAAGAGAAAAAGTTTTGAGTATCAAGTGGATACTTGTAAAACCGATGTGTTCAGATTTAGCTCGTTTCGGTCAAAAACAGCTTGTTTCGTTGTATTAAGCACGAATACATGCTTTTCGCGCAGTTAAAAGAGAAAAAGTTTTGACGAGTATCACGTGGAACACTTGTAATACCGATGTGTTGTGATTTAGCTCGTTTCGGTCTAAAACAACTTGTTTCGTTGTATTAAGCAAGAATACATGCTTTTCGCGCAGTTATAAGAGAAAAAGTTTTGACGAGTATCACGTGGAACACTTGATATACCGATGTGTTGTGATTTATCTCGTTTCGGTCTAAAACAACTTGATTCGCTGTATTAAGCAAGAATACATGCTTTTCGCGCAGTTATAAAAGAAAAAGTTTTGACGCGTATCAGAGGAACACTTGTAAAACCGATGTGTTGTGATTTAGCTCATTTCGGTCTAAAACAGCTTGTTTCGCTGTATTAAGCAAGAATACATGCTTTTCGCGCAGTTATAAGAGAAAAAGTTTTGACGAGTATCACGTGGATACTTGTAAAACCGATGTGTTCAGATTTAGCTCGTTTCGGTCTAAAACAGCTTGTTTCGTTGTATTAAGCAAGAATACATGCTTTTCGCGCAGTTATAAGAGAAAAAGTTTTGACGCGTATTAGAGAGACACTTGTAAAACCGATGTGTTGTGATTTAGCTCGTTTCGGTCTAAAACAGCTTGTTTCGTTGTATTAAGCAAGAATACATGCTTTTCGCGCAGTTATAAGAGAAAAAGTTTTGACGAGTATCACGTGGATACTTGTAAAACCAATGTGTTCAGATTTAGCTCGTTTCGGTCTAAAACAGCTTGTTTCGTTGTATTAAGCACGAATACATGCTTTTCGCGCAGTTAAAAGAGAAAAAGTTTTGACGAGTATCACGTGGAACACTTGTAATACCGATGTGTTGTGATTTAGCTCGTTTCGGTCTAAAACAGCTTGTTTCGCTGTATTAAGGAAGAATACATGCTTTTCGCGCCGTTATAAGAGAAAAAGTTTTGACGCGTATCAGAGGAACACTTGTAAAACCGGTGTTGTGATTTAGCTCATTTCGGTCTAAAACAGCTTGTTTCGCTGTATTAAGCAAGAATACATGCTTTTCGCGCAGTTATAAGAGAAAAAGTTTTGACGCGTATCAGAGGAACACTTGTAAAACGGATGTGTTGTGATTTAGCTCGTTTCGGTCTAAAACAGCTTGTTTCGCTGTATTAAGCAAGAATACATGCTTTTCGCGCATTTATAAGAAAAAAAGTTTTGACGCGTATCAGAGGAACACTTGTAAAACCGCTGTGTTGTGATTTAGCTCGTTTCGGTCTAAAACAGCTTGTTTCGCTGTATTAAGCAAGAATACATGCTTTTCGCGCAGTTATAAGAGAAAAAGTTTTGACGCGTATCAGAGGAACACTTGTAAAACCGATGTGTTCAGATTTAGCTCGTTTCGGTCTAAAACAGCTTGTTTCGTTGTATTAAGCACGAATACATGCTTTACGCGCAGTTATAGAAGAAAAAGTTTTGACGCGTATCAGAGACACTTGTAAAACCGATGTGTTGTGATTTAGCTCGTTTCGGTCTAAAACAGCTTGTTTCGTTGTATTAAGCAAGAATACGTGCTTTTCGCCCAGTTATAAGAGAAAAAGTTGACGAGTATCACGTGGATACTTGTAAAACCGATGTGTTCAGATTTAGCTCGTTTCGGTCTAAAACAGCTTGTTTCGTTGTATTAAGCACGAATACATGCTTTTCGCGCAGTTATAAGAGAAAAAGTTTTGACGAGTATCACGTGGAACACTTGTAAAACCGATGTGTTCAGATTTAGCTCGTTTCGGTCTGAAACAGCTTGTTTCGTTGTATTAAGCACGAATACATGCTTTTCGCGCAGTTATAAGAGAAAAAGTTTAGACGCGTATTAGAGGAACACTTGTAAAACCTTTGTGTTGTGATTTAGCTCGTTTCGGTCTAAAACAGCTTGTTTCGCTGTATTAAGCAAGAATACATGCTTTTCGCGCAGTTATAAGAAGAGAAAAAGTTTTGACGCGTATCAGAGGAACACTTGTAAAACCGATGTGTTGTGATTTAGCTCGTTTCGGTCTAAAACAGCTTGTTTCGCTGTATTAAGCAAGAATACAAGCTTTTCGCGCAGTTATAAGAGAAAAAAATTTGACGCGTATCAGAGGAACACTTGTAAAACCGATGTGTTCAGATTTAGCTCGTTTCGGTCTAAAACAGCTTGTTTCGTTGTATTAAGCAAGAATACATGCTTTTCGCGCAGTTATAAGAGAAAAAGTTTTGACGCGTATTAGAGAGACACTTGTAAAACCGATGTGTTGTGATTTAGCTCGTTTCGGTCTAAAACAGCTTGTTTCGTTGTATTAAGCAAGAATACATGCTTTTCGCGCAGTTATAAGAGAAAAAGTTTTGACGAGTATCAAGTGGATACTTGTAAAACCGATGTGTTCAGATTTAGCTCGTTTCGGTCAAAAACAGCTTGTTTCGTTGTATTAAGCACGAATACATGCTTTTCGCGCAGTTAAAAGAGAAAAAGTTTTGACGAGTATCACGTGGAACACTTGTAATACCGATGTGTTGTGATTTAGCTCGTTTCGGTCTAAAACAGCTTGTTTCGCTGTATTAAGCAAGAATACATGCTTTTCGCGCAGTTATAAGAGAAAAAGTTTTGACGAGTATCACGTGGAACACTTGATATACCGATGTGTTGTGATTTAGCTCGTTTCGGTCTAAAACAACTTGATTCGCTGTATTAAGCAAGAATACATGCTTTTCGCGCAGTTATAAAAGAAAAAGTTTTGACGCGTATCAGAGGAACACTTGTAAAACCGATGTGTTGTGATTTAGCTCATTTCGGTCTAAAACAGCTTGTTTCGCTGTATTAAGCAAGAATACATGCTTTTCGCGCAGTTATAAGAGAAAAAGTTTTGACGAGTATCACGTGGATACTTGTAAAACCGATGTGTTCAGATTTAGCTCGTTTCGGTCTAAAACAGCTTGTTTCGTTGTATTAAGCAAGAATACATGCTTTTCGCGCAGTTATAAGAGAAAAAGTTTTGACGCGTATTAGAGAGACACTTGTAAAACCGATGTGTTGTGATTTAGCTCGTTTCAGTCTAAAACAGCTTGTTTCGTTGTATTAAGCAAGAATACATGCTTTTCGCGCAGTTATAAGAGAAAAAGTTTTGACGAGTATCACGTGGATACTTGTAAAACCAATGTGTTCAGATTTAGCTCGTTTCGGTCTAAAACAGCTTGTTTCGTTGTATTAAGCACGAATACATGCTTTTCGCGCAGTTAAAAGAGAAAAAGTTTTGACGAGTATCACGTGGAACACTTGTAATACCGATGTGTTGGGATTTAGCTCGTTTCGGTCTAAAACAGCTTGTTTCGCTGTATTAAGGAAGAATACATGCTTTTCGCGCCGTTATAAGAGAAAAAGTTTTGACGCGTATCAGAGGAACACTTGTAAAACCGGTGTTGTGATTTAGCTCATTTCGGTCTAAAACAGCTTGTTTCGCTGTATTAAGCAAGAATACATGCTTTTCGCGCAGTTATAAGAGAAAAAGTTTTGACGCGTATCAGAGGAACACTTGTAAAACGGATGTGTTGTGATTTAGCTCGTTTCGGTCTAAAACAGCTTGTTTCGCTGTATTAAGCAAGAATACATGCTTTTCGCGCATTTATAAGAGAAAAAGTTTTGACGCGTATCAGAGGAACACTTGTAAAACCGCTGTGTTGTGATTTAGCTCGTTTCGGTCTAAAACAGCTTGTTTCGCTGTATTAAGCAAGAATACATGCTTTTCGCGCAGTTATAAGAGAAAAAGTTTTGACGCGTATCAGAGGAACACTTGTAAAACCGATGTGTTCAGATTTAGCTCGTTTCGGTCTAAAACAGCTTGTTTCGTTGTATTAAGCAGGAATACATGCTTTACGCGCAGTTATAGAAGAAAAAGTTTTGACGCGTATCAGAGACACTTGTAAAACCGATGTGTTGTGATTTAGCTCGTTTCGGTCTAAAACAGCTTGTTTCGTTGTATTAAGCAAGAATACGTGCTTTTCGCGCAGTTATAAGAGAAAAAGTTGACGAGTATCACGTGGATACTTGTAAAACCGATGTGTTCAGATTTAGCTCGTTTCGGTCTAAAACAGCTTGTTTCGTTGTATTAAGCACGAATACATGCTTTTCGCGCAGTTATAAGAGAAAAAGTTTTGACGAGTATCACGTGGAACACTTGTAAAACCGATGTGTTCAGATTTAGCTCGTTTCGGTCTGAAACAGCTTGTTTCGTTGTATTAAGCACGAATACATGCTTTTCGCGCAGTTATAAGAGAAAAAGTTTAGACGCCTATTAGAGGAACACTTGTAAAACCTTTGTGTTGTGATTTAGCTCGTTTCGGTCTAAAACAGCTTGTTTCGCTGTATTAAGCAAGAATACATGCTTTTCGCGCAGTTATAAGAGAAAAAGTTTTGACGCGTGTCACAGGGACACTTGTAAAACGATGTGTTCAGATTTAGCTCGTTGCGGTCTAAAACAACTTGTTTCGTTGTATTAAGCACGAATACATGCTTTTCGCGCAGTTATAAGAGAAAAAGTTTTGACGAGTATCACGTGGAACACTTGTAATACCGATGTGTTGTGATTTAGCTCGTTTCGGTTTAAAACAGCTTGTTTCGCTGTATTAAGCAAGAATACATGCTTTTCGCGCAGTTATAAGAGAAAAAGTTTTGACGCGTATCAGAGGAACACTTGTAAAACCGATGTGTTGTGATTTAGCTCGTTTCGGTCTAAAACAGCTTGTTTCGCTGTATTAAGCAAGAATACATGCTTTTCGCGCAGTTATAAGAGAAAAAAATTTGACGCGTATCAGAGGAACACTTGTAAAACCGATGTGTTCAGATTTAGCTCGTTTCGGTCTAAAACAGCTTGTTTCGTTGTGTTAAGCAAGAATACATGCTTTTCGCGCAGTTATAAGAGAAAAAGTTTTGACGCGTATTAGAGAGACACTTGTAAAACCGATGTGTTGTGATTTAGCTCGTTTCGGTCTAAAACAGCTTGTTTCGTTGTATTCAGCAAGAATACATGCTTTTCGCGCAGTTATAAGAGAAAAAGTTTTGACGAGTATCACGTGGATACTTGTAAAACCGATGTGTTCAGATTTAGCTCGTTTCGGTCAAAAACAGCTTGTTTCGTTGTATTAAGCACGAATACATGCTTTTCGCGCAGTTAAAAGAGAAAAAGTTTTGACGAGTATCACGTGGAACACTTGTAATACCGATGTGTTGTGATTTAGCTCGTTTCGGTCTAAAACAGCTTGTTTCGCTGTATTAAGGAAGAATACATGCTTTTCGCGCCGTTATAAGAGAAAAAGTTTTGACGCGTATCAGAGGAACACTTGTAAAACCGATGTGTTGTGATTTAGCTCATTTCGGTCTAAAACAGCTTGTTTCGCTGTATTAAGCAAGAATACATGCTTTTCGCGCAGTTATAAGAGAAAAAGTTTTGACGCGTATCAGAGGAACACTTGTAAAACGGATGTGTTGTGATTTAGCTCGTTTCGGTCTAAAACAGCTTGTTTCGCTGTATTAAGCAAGAATACATGCTTTTCGCGCATTTATAAGAGAAAAAGTTTTGACGCGTATCAGAGGAACACTTGTAAAACCGCTGTGTTGTGATTTAGCTCGTTTCGGTCTAAAACAGCTTGTTTCGCTGTATTAAGCAAGAATACATGCTTTTCGCGCAGTTATAAGAGAAAAAGTTTTGACGCGTATCAGAGGAACACTTGTAAAACCGATGTGTTCAGATTTAGCTCGTTTCGGTCTAAAACAGCTTGTTTCGTTGTATTAAGCACGAATACATGCTTTACGCGCAGTTATAGAAGAAAAAGTTTTGACGCGTATCAGAGACACTTGTAAAACCGATGTGTTGTGATTTAGCTCGTTTCGGTCTAAAACAGCTTGTTTCGTTGTATTAAGCAAGAATACATGCTTTTCGCGCAGTTATAAGAGAAAAAGTTGAGTATCACGTGGATACTTGTAAAACCGATGTGTTCAGATTTAGCTCGTTTCGGTCTAAAACAGCTTGTTTCGTTGTATTAAGCACGAATACATGCTTTTCGCGCAGTTATAAGAGAAAAAGTTTTGACGAGTATCACGTGGAACACTTGTAAAACCGATGTGTTCAGATTTAGCTCGTTTCGGTCTGAAACAGCTTGTTTCGTTGTATTAAGCACGAATACATGCTTTTCGCGCAGTTATAAGAGAAAAAGTTTAGACGCGTATTAGAGGAACACTTGTAAAACCTTTGTGTTGTGATTTAGCTCGTTTCGGTCTAAAACAGCTTGTTTCGCTGTATTAAGCAAGAATACATGCTTTTCGCGCAGTTATAAGAGAAAAAGTTTTGACGCGTGTCACAGGGACACTTGTAAAACCGATGTGTTCAGATTTAGCTCGTTTCGGTCTAAAACAACTTGTTTCGTTGTATTAAGCACGAATACATGCTTTTCGCGCAGTTATAAGAGAAAAAGTTTTGACGAGTATCACGTGGAACACTTGTAATACCGATGTGTTGTGATTTAGCTCGTTTCGGTTTAAAACAGCTTGTTTCGCTGTATTAAGCAAGAATACATGCTTTTCGCGCAGTTATAAGAGAAAAAGTTTTGACGCGTATCAGAGGAACACTTGTAAAACCGATGTGTTGTGATTTAGCTCGTTTCGGTCTAAAACAGCTTGTTTCGCTGTATTAAGCAAGAATACATGCTTTTCGCGCAGTTATAAGAGAAAAAAATTTGACGCGTATCAGAGGGACACTTGTAAAACCGATGTGTTCAGATTTAGCTCGTTTCGGTCTAAAACAGCTTGTTTCGTTGTATTAAGCAAGAATACATGCTTTTCGCGCAGTTATAAGAGAAAAAGTTTTGACGCGTATTAGAGAGACACTTGTAAAACCGATGTGTTGTGATTTAGCTCATTTCGGTCTAAAACAGCTTGTTTCGTTGTATAAAGCAAGAATACATGCTTTTCGCGCAGTTATAAGAGAAAAAGTTTTGACGAGTATCACGTGGATACTTGTAAAACCGATGTGTTCAGATTTAGCTCGTTTCGGTCAAAAACAGCTTGTTTCGTTGTATTAAGCACGAATACATGCTTTTCGCGCAGTTAAAAGAGAAAAAGTTTTGACGAGTATCACGTGGAACACTTGTAATACCGATGTGTTGTGATTTAGCTCGTTTCGGTCTAAAACAGCTTGTTTCGCTGTATTAAGCAAGAATACATGCTTTTCGCGCAGTTATAAGAGAAAAAGTTTTGACGAGTATCACGTGGAACACTTGATATACCGATGTGTTGTGATTTAGCTCGTTTCGGTCTAAAACAACTTGATTCGCTGTATTAAGCAAGAATACATGCTTTTCGCGCAGTTATAAGAGAAAAAGTTTTGACGCGTATTAGAGAGACACTTGTAAAACCGATGTGTTGTGATTTAGCTCGTTTCGGTCTAAAACAGCTTGTTTCGTTGTATTAAGCAAGAATACATGCTTTTCGCGCAGTTATAAGAGAAAAAGTTTTGACGAGTATCACGTGGATACTTGTAAAACCAATGTGTTCAGATTTAGCTCGTTTCGGTCTAAAACAGCTTGTTTCGTTGTATTAAGCACGAATACATGCTTTTCGCGCAGTTAAAAGAGAAAAAGTTTTGACGAGTATCACGTGGAACACTTGTAATACCGATGTGTTGTGATTTAGCTCGTTTCGGTCTAAAACAGCTTGTTTCGCTGTATTAAGGAAGAATACATGCTTTTCGCGCCGTTATAAGAGAAAAAGTTTTGACGCGTATCAGAGGAACACTTGTAAAACAGGTGTTGTGATTTAGCTCATTTCGGTCTAAAACAGCTTGTTTCGCTGTATTAAGCAAGAATACATGCTTTTCGCGCAGTTATAAGAGAAAAAGTTTTGACGCGTATCAGAGGAACACTTGTAAAACGGATGTGTTGTGATTTAGCTCGTTTCGGTCTAAAACAGCTTGTTTCGCTGTATTAAGCAAGAATACATGCTTTTCGCGCATTTATAAGAGAAAAAGTTTTGACGCGTATCAGAGGAACACTTGTAAAACCGCTGTGTTGTGATTTAGCTCGTTTCGGTCTAAAACAGCTTGTTTCGCTGTATTAAGCAAGAATACATGCTTTTCGCGCAGTTATAAGAGAAAAAGTTTTGACGCGTATCAGAGGAACACTTGTAAAACCGATGTGTTCAGATTTAGCTCGTTTCGGTCTAAAACAGCTTGTTTCGTTGTATTAAGCACGAATACATGCTTTACGCGCAGTTATAGAAGAAAAAGTTTTGACGCGTATCAGAGACACTTGTAAAACCGATGTGTTGTGATTTAGCTCGTTTCGGTCTAAAACAGCTTGTTTCGTTGTATTAAGCAAGAATACGTGCTTTTCGCGCAGTTATAAGAGAAAAAGTTGACGAGTATCACGTGGATACTTGTAAAACCGATGTGTTCAGATTTAGCTCGTTTCGGTCTAAAACAGCTTGTTTCGTTGTATTAAGCACGAATACATGCTTTTCGCGCAGTTATAAGAGAAAAAGTGTTGACGAGTATCACGTGGAACACTTGTAAAACCGATGTGTTCAGATTTAGCTCGTTTCGGTCTGAAACAGCTTGTTTCGTTGTATTAAGCACGAATACATGCTTTTCGCGCAGTTATAAGAGAAAAAGTTTAGACGCGTATTAGAGGAACACTTGTAAAACCTTTGTGTTGTGATTTAGCTCGTTTCGGTCTAAAACAGCTTGTTTCGCTGTATTAAGCAAGAATACATACTTTTCGCGCAGTTATAAGAGAAAAAGTTTTGACGCGTGTCACAGGGACACTTGTAAAACCGATGTGTTCAGATTTAGCTCGTTTCGGTCTAAAACAACTTGTTTCGTTGTATTAAGCACGAATACATGCTTTTCGCGCAGTTATAAGAGAAAAAGTTTTGACGAGTATCACGTGGAACACTTGTAATACCGATGTGTTGTGATTTAGCTCGTTTCGGTTTAAAACAGCTTGTTTCGCTGTATTAAGCAAGAATACATGCTTTTCGCGCAGTTATAAGAGAAAAAGTTTTGACGCGTATCAGAGGAACACTTGTAAAACCGATGTGTTGTGATTTAGCTCGTTTCGGTCTAAAACAGCTTGTTTCGCTGTATTAAGCAAGAATACATGCTTTTCGCGCAGTTATAAGAGAAAAAAATTTGACGCGTATCAGAGGAACACTTGTAAAACCGATGTGTTCAGATTTAGCTCGTTTCGGTCTAAAACAGCTTGTTTCGTTGTATTAAGCAAGAATACATGCTTTTCGCGCAGTTATAAGAGAAAAAGTTTTGACGCGTATTAGAGAGACACTTGTAAAACCGATGTGTTGTGATTTAGCTCGTTTCGGTCTAAAACAGCTTGTTTCGTTGTATTAAGCAAGAATACATGCTTTTCGCGCAGTTATAAGAGAAAAAGTTTTGACGAGTATCACGTGGATACTTGTAAAACCGATGTGTTCAGATTTAGCTCGTTTCGGTCAAAAACAGCTTGTTTCGTTGTATTAAGCACGAATACATGCTTTTCGCGCAGTTAAAAGAGAAAAAGTTTTGACGAGTATCACGTGGAACACTTGTAATACCGATGTGTTGTGATTTAGCTCGTTTCGGTCTAAAACAGCTTGTTTCGCTGTATTAAGGAAGAATACATGCTTTTCGCGCCGTTATAAGAGAAAAAGTTTTGACGCGTATCAGAGGAACACTTGTAAAACCGATGTGTTGTGATTTAGCTCATTTCGGTCTAAAACAGCTTGTTTCGCTGTATTAAGCAAGAATACATGCTTTTCGCGCAGTTATAAGAGAAAAAGTTTTGACGCGTATCAGAGGAACACTTGTAAAACGGATGTGTTGTGATTTAGCTCGTTTCGGTCTAAAACAGCTTGTTTCGCTGTATTAAGCAAGAATACATGCTTTTCGCGCATTTATAAGAGAAAAAGTTTTGACGCGTATCAGAGGAACACTTGTAAAACCGCTGTGTTGTGATTTAGCTCGTTTCGGTCTAAAACAGCTTGTTTCGCTGTATTAAGCAAGAATACATGCTTTTCGCGCAGTTATAAGAGAAAAAGTTTTGACGCGTATCATTGGAACACTTGTAAAACCGATGTGTTCAGATTTAGCTCGTTTCGGTCTAAAACAGCTTGTTTCGTTGTATTAAGCACGAATACATGCTTTACGCGCAGTTATAGAAGAAAAAGTTTTGACGCGTATCAGAGACACTTGTAAAACCGATGTGTTGTGATTTAGCTCGTTTCGGTCTAAAACAGCTTGTTTCGTTGTATTAAGCAAGAATACATGCTTTTCGCGCAGTTATAAGAGAAAAAGTTGACGAGTATCACGTGGATACTTGTAAAACCGATGTGTTCAGATTTAGCTCGTTTCGGTCTAAAACAGCTTGTTTCGTTGTATTAAGCACGAATACATGCTTTTCGCGCAGTTATAAGAGAAAAAGTTTTGACGAGTATCACGTGGAACACTTGTAAAACCGATGTGTTCAGATTTAGCTCGTTTCGGTCTGAAACAGCTTGTTTCGTTGTATTAAGCACGAATACATGCTTTTCGCGCAGTTATAAGAGAAAAAGTTTTGACGAGTATCACGTGGAACACTTGATATACCGATGTGTTGTGATTTAGCTCGTTTCGGTCTAAAACAACTTGATTCGCTGTATTAAGCAAGAATACATGCTTTTCGCGCAGTTATAAGAGAAAAAGTTTTGACGCGTATTAGAGAGACACTTGTAAAACCGATGTGTTGTGATTTAGCTCGTTTCGGTCTAAAACAGCTTGTTTCGTTGTATTAAGCAAGAATACATGCTTTTCGCGCAGTTATAAGAGAAAAAGTTTTGACGACTATCACGTGGATACTTGTAAAACCAATGTGTTCAGATTTAGCTCGTTTCGGTCTAAAACAGCTTGTTTCGTTGTATTAAGCACGAATACATGCTTTTCGCGCAGTTAAAAGAGAAAAAGTTTTGACGAGTATCACGTGGAACACTTGTAATACCTATGTGTTGTGATTTAGCTCGTTTCGGTCTAAAACAGCTTGTTTCGCTGTATTAAGGAAGAATACATGCTTTTCGCGCCGTTATAAGAGAAAAAGTTTTGACGCGTATCAGAGGAACACTTGTAAAACCGGTGTTGTGATTTAGCTCATTTCGGTCTAAAACAGCTTGTTTCGCTGTATTAAGCAAGAATACATGCTTTTCGCGCAGTTATAAGAGAAAAAGTTTTGACGCGTATCAGAGGAACACTTGTAAAACGGATGTGTTGTGATTTAGCTCGTTTCGGTCTAAAACAGCTTGTTTCGCTGTATTAAGCAAGAATACATGCTTTTCGCGCATTTATAAGAGAAAAAGTTTTGACGCGTATCAGAGGAACACTTGTAAAACCGCTGTGTTGTGATTTAGCTCGTTTCGGTCTAAAACAGCTTGTTTCGCTGTATTAAGCAAGAATACATGCTTTTCGCGCAGTTATAAGAGAAAAAGTTTTGACGCGTATCAGAGGAACACTTGTAAAACCGATGTGTTCAGATTTAGCTCGTTTCGGTCTAAAACAGCTTGTTTCGTTGTATTAAGCACGAATACATGCTTTACGCGCAGTTATAGAAGAAAAAGTTTTGACGCGTATCAGAGACACTTGTAAAACCGATGTGTTGTGATTTAGCTCGTTTCGGTCTAAAACAGCTTGTTTCGTTGTATTAAGCAAGAATACGTGCTTTTCGCGCAGTTATAAGAGAAAAAGTTGAGTATCACGTGGATACTTGTAAAACCGATGTGTTCAGATTTAGCTCGTTTCGGTCTAAAACAGCTTGTTTCGTTGTATTAAGCACGAATACATGCTTTTCGCGCAGTTATAAGAGAAAAAGTGTTGACGAGTATCACGTGGAACACTTGTAAAACCGATGTGTTCAGATTTAGCTCGTTTCGGTCTGAAACAGCTTGTTTCGTTGTATTAAGCACGAATACATGCTTTTCGCGCAGTTATAAGAGAAAAAGTTTAGACGCGTATTAGAGGAACACTTGTAAAACCTTTGTGTTGTGATTTAGCTCGTTTCGGTCTAAAACAGCTTGTTTCGCTGTATTAAGCAAGAATACATGCTTTTCGCGCAGTTATAAGAGAAAAAGTTTTGACGCGTGTCACAGGGACACTTGTAAAACCGATGTGTTCAGATTTAGCTCGTTTCGGTCTAAAACAACTTGTTTCGTTGTATTAAGCACGAATACATGCTTTTCGCGCAGTTATAAGAGAAAAAGTTTTGACGAGTATCACGTGGAACACTTGTAATACCGATGTGTTGTGATTTAGCTCGTTTCGGTTTAAAACAGCTTGTTTCGCTGTATTAAGCAAGAATACATGCTTTTCGCGCAGTTATAAGAGAAAAAGTTTTGACGCGTATCAGAGGAACACTTGTAAAACCGATGTGTTGTGATTTAGCTCGTTTCGGTCTAAAACAGCTTGTTTCGCTGTATTAAGCAAGAATACATGCTTTTCGCGCAGTTATAAGAGAAAAAAATTTGACGCGTATCAGAGGAACACTTGTAAAACCGATGTGTTCAGATTTAGCTCGTTTCGGTCTAAAACAGCTTGTTTCGTTGTATTAAGCAAGAATACATGCTTTTCGCGCAGTTATAAGAGAAAAAGTTTTGACGCGTATTAGAGAGACACTTGTAAAACCGATGTGTTGTGATTTAGCTCGTTTCGGTCTAAAACAGCTTGTTTCGTTGTATTAAGCAAGAATACATGCTTTTCGCGCAGTTATAAGAGAAAAAGTTTTGACGAGTATCACGTGGATACTTGTAAAACCGATGTGTTCAGATTTAGCTCGTTTCGGTCAAAAACAGCTTGTTTCGTTGTATTAAGCACGAATACATGCTTTTCGCGCAGTTAAAAGAGAAAAAGTTTTGACGAGTATCACGTGGAACACTTGTAATACCGATGTGTTGTGATTTAGCTCGTTTCGGTCTAAAACAGCTTGTTTCGCTGTATTAAGGAAGAATACATGCTTTTCGCGCCGTTATAAGAGAAAAAGTTTTGACGCGTATCAGAGGAACACTTGTAAAACCGATGTGTTGTGATTTAGCTCATTTCGGTCTAAAACAGCTTGTTTCGCTGTATTAAGCAAGAATACATGCTTTTCGCGCAGTTATGAGAGAAAAAGTTTTGACGCGTATCAGAGGAACACTTGTAAAACGGATGTGTTGTGATTTAGCTCGTTTCGGTCTAAAACAGCTTGTTTCGCTGTATTAAGCAAGAATACATGCTTTTCGCGCATTTATAAGAGAAAAAGTTTTGACGCGTATCAGAGGAACACTTGTAAAACCGCTGTGTTGTGATTTAGCTCGTTTCGGTCTCAAACAGCTTGTTTCGCTGTATTAAGCAAGAATACATGCTTTTCGCGCAGTTATAAGAGAAAAAGTTTTGACGCGTATCAGAGGAACACTTGTAAAACCGATGTGTTCAGATTTAGCTCGTTTCGGTCTAAAACAGCTTGTTTCGTTGTATTAAGCACGAATACATGCTTTACGCGCAGTTATAGAAGAAAAAGTTTTGACGCGTATCAGAGACACTTGTAAAACCGATGTGTTGTGATTTAGCTCGTTTCGGTCTAAAACAGCTTGTTTCGTTGTATTAAGCAAGAATACATGCTTTTCGCGCAGTTATAAGAGAAAAAGTTGACGAGTATCACGTGGATACTTGTAAAACCGATGTGTTCAGATTTAGCTCGTTTCGGTCTAAAACAGCTTGTTTCGTTGTATTCAGCACGAATACATGCTTTTCGCGCAGTTATAAGAGAAAAAGTTTTGACGAGTATCACGTGGAACACTTGTAAAACCGATGTGTTCAGATTTAGCTCGTTTCGGTCTGAAACAGCTTGTTTCGTTGTATTAAGCACGAATACATGCTTTTCGCGCAGTTATAAGAGAAAAAGTTTAGACGCGTATTAGAGGAACACTTGTAAAACCTTTGTGTTGTGATTTAGCTCGTTTCGGTCTAAAACAGCTTGTTTCGCTGTATTAAGCAAGAATACATGCTTTTCGCGCAGTTATAAGAGAAAAAGTTTTGACGCGTGTCACAGGGACACTTGTAAAACCGATGTGTTCAGATTTAGCTCGTTTCGGTCTAAAACAACTTGTTTCGTTGTATTAAGCACGAATACATGCTTTTCGCGCAGTTATAAGAGAAAAAGTTTTGACGCGTATTAGAGAGACACTTGTAAAACCGATGTGTTGTGATTTAGCTCGTTTCGGTCTAAAACAGCTTGTTTCGTTGTATAAAGCAAGAATACATGCTTTTCGCGCAGTTATAAGAGAAAAAGTTTTGACGAGTATCACGTGGATACTTGTAAAACCGATGTGTTCAGATTTAGCTCGTTTCGGTCAAAAACAGCTTGTTTCGTTGTATTAAGCACGAATACATGCTTTTCGCGCAGTTAAAAGAGAAAAAGTTTTGACGAGTATCACGTGGAACACTTGTAATACCGATGTGTTGTGATTTAGCTCGTTTCGGTCTAAAACAGCTTGTTTCGCTGTATTAAGCAAGAATACATGCTTTTCGCGCAGTTATAAGAGAAAAAGTTTTGACGAGTATCACGTGGAACACTTGATATACCGATGTGTTGTGATTTAGCTCGTTTCGGTCTAAAACAACTTGATTCGCTGTATTAAGCAAGAATACATGCTTTTCGCGCAGTTATAAGAGAAAAAGTTTTGACGCGTATTAGAGAGACACTTGTAAAACCGATGTGTTGTGATTTAGCTCGTTTCGGTCTAAAACAGCTTGTTTCGTTGTATTAAGCAAGAATACATGCTTTTCGCGCAGTTATAAGAGAAAAAGTTTTGACGAGTATCACGTGGATACTTGTAAAACCAATGTGTTCAGATTTAGCTCGTTTCGGTCTAAAACAGCTTGTTTCGTTGTATTAAGCACGAATACATGCTTTTCGCGCAGTTAAAAGAGAAAAAGTTTTGACGAGTATCACGTGGAACACTTGTAATACCGATGTGTTGTGATTTGGCTCGTTTCGGTCTAAAACAGCTTGTTTCGCTGTATTAAGGAAGAATACATGCTTTTCGCGCCGTTATAAGAGAAAAAGTTTTGACGCGTATCAGAGGAACACTTGTAAAACCGGTGTTGTGATTTAGCTCATTTCGGTCTAAAACAGCTTGTTTCGCTGTATTAAGCAAGAATACATGCTTTTCGCGCAGTTATAAGAGAAAAAGATTTGACGCGTATCAGAGGAACACTTGTAAAACGGATGTGTTGTGATTTAGCTCGTTTCGGTCTAAAACAGCTTGTTTCGCTGTATTAAGCAAGAATACATGCTTTTCGCGCATTTATAAGAGAAAAAGTTTTGACGCGTATCAGAGGAACACTTGTAAAACCGCTGTGTTGTGATTTAGCTCGTTTCGGTCTAAAACAGCTTGTTTCGCTGTATTAAGCAAGAATACATGCTTTTCGCGCAGTTATAAGAGAAAAAGTTTTGACGCGTATCAGAGGAACACTTGTAAAACCGATGTGTTCAGATTTAGCTCGTTTCGGTCTAAAACAGCTTGTTTCGTTGTATTAAGCACGAATACATGCTTTACGCGCAGTTATAGAAGAAAAAGTTTTGACGCGTATCAGAGACACTTGTAAAACCGATGTGTTGTGATTTAGCTCGTTTCGGTCTAAAACAGCTTGTTTCGTTGTATTAAGCAAGAATACGTGCTTTTCGCGCAGTTATAAGAGAAAAAGTTGACGAGTATCACGTGGATACTTGTAAAACCGATGTGTTCAGATTTAGCTCGTTTCGGTCTAAAACAGCTTGTTTCGTTGTATTAAGCACGAATACATGCTTTTCGCGCAGTTATAAGAGAAAAAGTGTTGACGAGTATCACGTGGAACACTTGTAAAACCGATGTGTTCAGATTTAGCTCGTTTCGGTCTGAAACAGCTTGTTTCGTTGTATTAAGCACGAATACATGCTTTTCGCGCAGTTATAAGAGAAAAAGTTTAGACGCGTATTAGAGGAACACTTGTAAAACCTTTGTGTTGTGATTTAGCTCGTTTCGGTCTAAAACAGCTTGTTTCGCTGTATTAGGCAAGAATACATGCTTTTCGCGCAGTTATAAGAGAAAAAGTTTTGACGCGTGTCACAGGGACACTTGTAAAACCGATGTGTTCAGATTTAGCTCGTTTCGGTCTAAAACAACTTGTTTCGTTGTATTAAGCACGAATACATGCTTTTCGCGCAGTTATAAGAGAAAAAGTTTTGACGCGTATTAGAGAGACACTTGTAAAACCGATGTGTTGTGATTTAGCTCGTTTCGGTCTAAAACAGCTTGTTTCGTTGTATAAAGCAAGAATACATGCTTTTCGCGCAGTTATAAGAGAAAAAGTTTTGACGAGTATCACGTGGATACTTGTAAAACCGATGTGTTCAGATTTAGCTCGTTTCGGTCAAAAACAGCTTGTTTCGTTGTATTAAGCACGAATACATGCTTTTCGCGCAGTTAAAAGAGAAAAAGTTTTGACGAGTATCACGTGGAACACTTGTAATACCGATGTGTTGTGATTTAGCTCGTTTCGGTCTAAAACAACTTGATTCGCTGTATTAAGCAAGAATACATGCTTTTCGCGCAGTTATAAGAGAAAAAGTTTTGACGCGTATTAGAGAGACACTTGTAAAACCGATGTGTTGTGATTTAGCTCGTTTCGGTCTAAAACAGCTTGTTTCGTTGTATTAAGCAAGAATACATGCTTTTCGCGCAGTTATAAGAGAAAAAGTTTTGACGAGTATCACGTGGATACTTGTAAAACCAATGTGTTCAGATTTAGCTCGTTTCAGTCTAAAACAGCTTGTTTCGTTGTATTAAGCACGAATACATGCTTTTCGCGCAGTTAAAAGAGAAAAAGTTTTGACGAGTATCACGTGGAACACTTGTAATACCGATGTGTTGTGATTTAGCTCGTTTCGGTCTAAAACAGCTTGTTTCGCTGTATTAAGGAAGAATACATGCTTTTCGCGCCGTTATAAGAGAAAAAGTTTTGACGCGTATCAGAGGAACACTTGTAAAACCGGTGTTGTGATTTAGCTCATTTCGGTCTAAAACAGCTTGTTTCGCTGTATTAAGCAAGAATACATGCTTTTCGCGCAGTTATAAGAGAAAAAGTTTTGACGCGTATCAGAGGAACACTTGTAAAACGGATGTGTTGTGATTTAGCTCGTTTCGGTCTAAAACAGCTTGTTTCGCTGTATTAAGCAAGAATACATGCTTTTCGCGCATTTATAAGAGAAAAAGTTTTGACGCGTATCAGAGGAACACTTGTAAAACCGCTGTGTTGTGATTTAGCTCGTTTCGGTCTAAAACAGCTTGTTTCGCTGTATTAAGCAAGAATACATGCTTTTCGCGCAGTTATAAGAGAAAAAGTTTTGACGCGTATCAGAGGAACACTTGTAAAACCGATGTGTTCAGATTTAGCTCGTTTCGGTCTAAAACAGCTTGTTTCGTTGTATTAAGCACGAATACATGCTTTACGCGCAGTTATAGAAGAAAAAGTTTTGACGCGTATCAGAGACACTTGTAAAACCGATGTGTTGTGATTTAGCTCGTTTCGGTCTAAAACAGCTTGTTTCGTTGTATTAAGCAAGAATACGTGCTTTTCGCGCAGTTATAAGAGAAAAAGTTGACGAGTATCACGTGGATACTTGTAAAACCGATGTGTTCAGATTTAGCTCGTTTCGGTCTAAAACAGCTTGTTTCGTTGTATTAAGCACGAATACATGCTTTTCGCGCAGTTATAAGAGAAAAAGTGTTGACGAGTATCACGTGGAACACTTGTAAAACCGATGTGTTCAGATTTAGCTCGTTTCGGTCTGAAACAGCTTGTTTCGTTGTATTAAGCACGAATACATGCTTTTCGCGCAGTTATAAGAGAAAAAGTTTAGACGCGTATTAGAGGAACACTTGTAAAACCTTTGTGTTGTGATTTAGCTCGTTTCGGTCTAAAACAGCTTGTTTCGCTGTATTAAGCAAGAATACATGCTTTTCGCGCAGTTATAAGAGAAAAAGTTTTGACGCGTGTCACAGGGACACTTGTAAAACCGATGTGTTCAGATTTAGCTCGTTTCGGTCTAAAACAACTTGTTTCGTTGTATTAAGCACGAATACATGCTTTTCGCGCAGTTATAAGAGAAAAAGTTTTGACGAGTATCACGTGGAACACTTGTAATACCGATGTGTTGTGATTTAGCTCGTTTCGGTTTAAAACAGCTTGTTTCGCTGTATTAAGCAAGAATACATGCTTTTCGCGCAGTTATAAGAGAAAAAGTTTTGACGCGTATCAGAGGAACACTTGTAAAACCGATGTGTTGTGATTTAGCTCGTTTCGGTCTAAAACAGCTTGTTTCGCTGTATTAAGCAAGAATACATGCTTTTCGCGCAGTTATAAGAGAAAAAAATTTGACGCGTATCAGAGGAACACTTGTAAAACCGATGTGTTCAGATTTAGCTCGTTTCGGTCTAAAACAGCTTGTTTCGTTGTATTAAGCAAGAATACATGCTTTTCGCGCAGTTATAAGAGAAAAAGTTTTGACGCGTATTAGAGAGACACTTGTAAAACCGATGTGTTGTGATTTAGCTCGTTTCGGTCTAAAACAGCTTGTTTCGTTGTATTAAGCAAGAATACATGCTTTTCGCGCAGTTATAAGAGAAAAAGTTTTGACGAGTATCACGTGGATACTTGTAAAACCGATGTGTTCAGATTTAGCTCGTTTCGGTCAAAAACAGCTTGTTTCGTTGTATTAAGCACGAATACATGCTTTTCGCGCAGTTAAAAGAGAAAAAGTTTTGACGAGTATCACGTGGAACACTTGTAATACCGATGTGTTGTGATTTAGCTCGTTTCGGTCTAAAACAGCTTGTTTCGCTGTATTAAGGAAGAATACATGCTTTTCGCGCCGTTATAAGAGAAAAAGTTTTGACGCGTATCAGAGGAACACTTGTAAAACCGATGTGTTGTGATTTAGCTCATTTCGGTCTAAAACAGCTTGTTTCGCTGTATTAAGCAAGAATACATGCTTTTCGCGCAGTTATAAGAGAAAAAGTTTTGACGCGTATCAGAGGAACACTTGTAAAACGGATGTGTTGTGATTTAGCTCGTTTCGGTCTAAAACAGCTTGTTTCGCTGTATTAAGCAAGAATACATGCTTTTCGCGCATTTATAAGAGAAAAAGTTTTGACGCGTATCAGAGGAACACTTGTAAAACCGCTGTGTTGTGATTTAGCTCGTTTCGGTCTAAAACAGCTTGTTTCGCTGTATTAAGCAAGAATACATGCTTTTCGCGCAGTTATAAGAGAAAAAGTTTTGACGCGTATCAGAGGAACACTTGTAAAACCGATGTGTTCAGATTTAGCTCGTTTCGGTCTAAAACAGCTTGTTTCGTTGTATTAAGCACGAATACATGCTTTACGCGCAGTTATAAGAGAAAAAGTTTTGACGAGTATTAGAGAGACACTTGTAAAACCGATGTGTTGTGATTTAGCTCGTTTCGGTCTAAAACAGCTTGTTTCGTTGCATTAAGCAAGAATACATGCTTTTCGCGCAGTTATAAGAGAAAAAGTTTTGACGAGTATCACGTGGATACTTGTAAAACCGATGTGTTCAGATTTAGCTCGTTTCGGGCAAAAACAGCTTGTTTCGTTGTATTAAGCACGAATACATGCTTTTCGCGCAGTTAAAAGAGAAAAAGTTTTGACGAGTATCACGTGGAACACTTGTAATACCGATGTGTTGTGATTTAGCTCGTTTCGGTCTAAAACAGCTTGTTTCGCTGTATTAAGGAAGAATACATGCTTTTCGCGCCGTTATAAGAGAAAAAGTTTTGACGCGTATCAGAGGAACACTTGTAAAACCGATGTGTTGTGATTTAGCTCGTTTCGGTCTAAAACAGCTTGTTTCGCTGTATTAAGGAAGAATACATGCTTTTCGCGCCGTTATAAGAGAAAAAGTTTTGACGCGTATCAGAGGAACACTTGTAAAACCGATGTGTTGTGATTTAGCTCATTTCGGTCTAAAACAGCTTGTTTCGCTGTATTAAGCAAGAATACATGCTTTTCGCGCAGTTATAAGAGAAAAAGTTTTGACGCGTATCAGAGGAACACTTGTAAAACGGATGTGTTGTGATTTAGCTCGTTTCGGTCTAAAACAGCTTGTTTCGCTGTATTAAGCAAGAATACATGCTTTTCGCGCATTTATAAGAGAAAAAGTTTTGACGCGTATCAGAGGAACACTTGTAAAACCGCTGTGTTGTGATTTAGCTCGTTTCGGTCTAAAACAGCTTGTTTCGCTGTATTAAGCAAGAATACATGCTTTTCGCGCAGTTATAAGAGAAAAAGTTTTGACGCGTATCAGAGGAACACTTGTAAAACCGATGTGTTCAGATTTAGCTCGTTTCGGTCTAAAACAGCTTGTTTCGTTGTATTAAGCACGAATACATGCTTTACGCGCAGTTATAGAAGAAAAAGTTTTGACGCGTATCAGAGACACTTGTAAAACCGATGTGTTGTGATTTAGCTCGTTTCGGTCTAAAACAGCTTGTTTCGTTGTATTAAGCAAGAATACATGCTTTTCGCGCAGTTATAAGAGAAAAAGTTGACGAGTATCACGTGGATACTTGTAAAACCGATGTGTTCAGATTTAGCTCGTTTCGGTCTAAAACAGCTTGTTTCGTTGTATTAAGCACGAATACATGCTTTTCGCGCAGTTATAAGAGAAAAAGTTTTGACGAGTATCACGTGGAACACTTGTAAAACCGATGTGTTCAGATTTAGCTCGTTTCGGTCTGAAACAGCTTGTTTCGTTGTATTAAGCACGAATACATGCTTTTCGCGCAGTTATAAGAGAAAAAGTTTAGACGCGTATTAGAGGAATACTTGTAAAACCTTTGTGTTGTGATTTAGCTCGTTTCGGTCTAAAACAGCTTGTTTCGCTGTATTAAGCAAGAATACATGCTTTTCGCGCAGTTATAAGAGAAAAAGTTTTGACGCGTGTCACAGGGACACTTGTAAAACCGATGTGTTCAGATTTAGCTCGTTTCGATCTAAAACAACTTGTTTCGTTGTATTAAGCACGAATACATGCTTTTCGCGCAGTTTTAAGAGAAAAAGTTTTGACGAGTATCACGTGGAACACTTGTAATACCGATGTGTTGTGATTTAGCTCGTTTCGGTTTAAAACAGCTTGTTTCGCTGTATTAAGCAAGAATACATGCTTTTCGCGCAGTTATAAGAGAAAAAGTTTTGACGCGTATCAGAGGAACACTTGTAAAACCTATGTGTTGTGATTTAGCTCGTTTCGGTCTAAAACAGCTTGTTTCGCTGTATTAAGCAAGAATACATGCTTTTCGCGCAGTTATAAGAGAAAAAAATTTGACGCGTATCAGAGGAACACTTGTAAAACCGATGTGTTCAGATTTAGCTCGTTTCGGTCTAAAACAGCTTGTTTCGTTGTATTAAGCAAGAATACATGCTTTTCGCGCAGTTATAAGAGAAAAAGTTTTGACGCGTATTAGAGAGACACTTGTAAAACCGATGTGTTGTGATTTAGCTCGTTTCGTTGTATAAAGCAAGAATACATGCTTTTCGCGCAGTTATAAGAGAAAAAGTTTTGACGAGTATCACGTGGATACTTGTAAAACCGATGTGTTCAGATTTAGCTCGTTTCGGTCAAAAACAGCTTGTTTCGTTGTATTAAGCACGAATACATGCTTTTCGCGCAGTTAAAAGAGAAAAAGTTTTGACGAGTATCACGTGGAACACTTGTAATACCGATGTGTTGTGATTTAGCTCGTTTCGGTCTAAAACAGCTTGTTTCGCTGTATTAAGCAAGAATACATGCTTTTCGCGCAGTTATAAGAGAAAAAGTTTTGACGAGTATCACGTGGAACACTTGATATACCGATGTGTTGTGATTTAGCTCGTTTCGGTCTAAAACAACTTGATTCGCTGTATTAAGCAAGAATACATGCTTTTCGCGCAGTTATAAAAGAAAAAGTTTTGACGCGTATCAGAGGAACACTTGTAAAACCGATGTGTTGTGATTTAGCTCATTTCTGTCTAAAACAGCTTGTTTCGCTGTATTAAGCAAGAATACATGCTTTTCGCGCAGTTATAAGAGAAAAAGTTTTGACGAGTATCACGTGGATACTTGTAAAACCGATGTGTTCAGATTTAGCTCGTTTCGGTCTAAAACAGCTTGTTTCGTTGTATTAAGCAAGAATACATGCTTTTCGCGCAGTTATAAGAGAAAAAGTTTTGACGCGTATTAGAGAGACACTTGTAAAACCGATGTGTTGTGATTTAGCTCGTTTCGGTCTAAAACAGCTTGTTTCGTTGTATTAAGCAAGAATACATGCTTTTCGCGCAGTTATAAGAGAAAAAGTTTTGACGAGTATCACGTGGATACTTGTAAAACCGATGTGTTCAGATTTAGCTCGTTTCGGTCTAAAACAGCTTGTTTCGTTGTATTAAGCAAGAATACATGCTTTTCGCGCAGTTATAAGAGAAAAAGTTTTGACGCGTATTAGAGAGACACTTGTAAAACCGATGTGTTGTGATTTAGCTCGTTTCGGTCTAAAACAGCTTGTTTCGTTGTATTAAGGAAGAATACATGCTTTTCGCGCCGTTATAAGAGAAAAAGTTTTGACGCGTATCAGAGGAACACTTGTAAAACCGATGTGTTGTGATTTAGCTCATTTCGGTCTAAAACAGCTTGTTTCGCTGTATTAAGCAAGAATACATGCTTTTCGCGCAGTTATAAGAGAAAAAGTTTTGCGCGTATCAGAGGAACACTTGTAAAACCGATGTGTTGTGATTTAGCTCGTTTCGGTCTAAAACAGCTTGTTTCGCTGTATTAAGCAAGAATACATGCTTTTCGCGCATTTATAAGAGAAAAAGTTTTGACGCGTATCAGAGGAACACTTGTAAAACCGATGTGTTGTGATTTAGCTCGTTTCGGTCTAAAACAGCTTGTTTCGCTGTATTAAGCAAGAATACATGCTTTTCGCGCAGTTATAAGAGAAAAAGTTTTGACGCGTATCAGAGGAACACTTGTAAAACCGATGTGTTCAGATTTAGCTCGTTTCGGTCTAAAACAGCTTGTTTCGTTGTATTAAGCACGAATACATGCTTTACGCGCAGTTATAGAAGAAAAAGTTTTGACGCGTATCAGAGACACTTGTAAAACCGATGTGTTGTGATTTAGCTCGTTTCGGTCTAAAACAGCTTGTTTCGTTGTATTAAGCAAGAATACATGCTTTTCGCGCAGTTATAAGAGAAAAAGTTGACGAGTATCACGTGGATACTTGTAAAACCGATGTGTTCAGATTTAGCTCCTTTCGGTCTAAAAAAGCTTGTTTCGTTGTATTAAGAACGAATACATGCTTTTCGCGCAGTTATAAGAGAAAAAGTTTTGACGAGTATCACGTGGAACACTTGTAAAACCGATGTGTTCAGATTTAGCTCAATTCGGTCTGAAACAGCTTGTTTCGTTGTATTAAGCACGAATACATGCTTTTCGCGCAGTTATAAGAGAAAAAGTTTAGACGCGTATTAGAGGAAAACTTGTAAAACCTTTGTGTTGTGATTTTGCTCGTTTCGGTCTAAAACAGCTTGTTTCGCTGTATTAAGCAAGAATACATGCTTTTCGCGCAGTTATAAGAGAAAAAGTTTTGACGCGTGTCACAGGGACACTTGTAAAACCGATGTGTTCAGATTTAGCTCGTTTCGGTCTAAAACAACTTGTTTCGTTGTATTAAGCACGAATACATGCTTTACGCGCAGTTATAGAAGAAAAAGTTTTGACGCCTATTAGAGAGACACTTGTAAAACCGATGTGTTATGATTTAGCTCGTTTCGGTCTAAAACAGCTTGTTTCGTTGTATTAAGCAAGAATACATGCTTTTCGCGCAGTTATAAGAGAGAAAGTTTTGACGAGTATCACGTGGATACTTGTAAAACCGATGTGTTCAGATTTAGCTCGTTTTCGTCTAAAACAGCTTGTTTCGTTGTATTAAGCAAGAATACATGCTTTACGCGCAGTTATAGAAGAAAAAGTTTTGACGCGTATCAGAGAGACACTTGTAAAACCGATGTGTTGTGATTTAGCTCGTTTCGGTCAAAAACAGCTTGTTTCGTTGTATTAAGCAAGAATACATGCTTTACGCGCAGTTATAGAAGAAAAAGTTTTGACGCCTATTAGAGAGACACTTGTAAAACCGATGTGTTATGATTTAGCTCGTTTCGGTCTAAAACAGCTTGTTTCGTTGTACTAAGCAAGAATACATGCTTTTCGCGCAGTTATAAGAGAAAAAGTTTTGACGCGTATCAGAGGAACACTTGTAAAACCGAGGTGTTGTGATTTAGCTCATTTCGGTCTAAAACAGCTTGTTTCGTTGTATTAAGCAAGAATACATGCTTTTCGCGCAGTTATAAGAGAAAAAGTTTTGACGAGTATCACGTGGATACTTGTAAAACCGATGTGTTCAGATTTAGCTCGTTTCGGTCTAAAACAGCTTGTTTCGTTGTATTAAGCAAGAATACATGCTTTTCGCGCAGTTATAAGAGAAAAAGTTTTGACGCGTATTAGAGAGACACTTGTAAAACCGATGTGTTGTGATTTAGCTCGTTTCGGTCTAAAACAGCTTGTTTCGTTGTATTAAGGAAGAATACATGCTTTTCGCGCCGTTATAAGAGAAAAAGTTTTGAAGCGTATCAGAGGAACACTTGTAAAACCGATGTGTTGTGATTTAGCTCATTTCGGTCTAAAACAGCTTGTTTCGCTGTATTAAGAAAGAATACATGCTTTTCGCGCAGTTATAAGAGAAAAAGTTTTGACGCGTATCAGAGGAACACTTGTAAAACCGATGTGTTGTGATTTAGCTCGTTTCGGTCTAAAACAGCTTGTTTCGCTGTATTAAGCAAGAATACATGCTTTTCGCGCATTTATAAGAGAAAAAGTTTTGACGCGTATCAGAGGAACACTTGTAAAACCGATGTGTTGTGATTTAGCTCGTTTCGGTCTAAAACAGCTTGTTTCGCTGTATTAAGCAAGAATACATGCTTTTCGCGCAGTTATAAGAGAAAAAGTTTTGACGCGTATTAGAGAGACACTTGTAAAACCGATGTGTTGTGATTTAGCTCGTTTCGGTCTAAAACAGCTTGTTTCGCTGTATTAAGCAAGAATACATGCTTTTCGCGCATTTATAAGAGAAAAAGTTTTGACGCGTATCAGAGGAACACTTGTAAAACCGATGTGTTGTGATTTAGCTCATTTCGGTCTAAAACAGCTTGTTTCGCTGTATTAAGCAAGAATACATGCTTTTCGCGCAGTTATAAGAGAAAAAGTTTTGACGCGTATCAGAGGAACACTTGTAAAACCGATGTGTTGTGATTTAGCTCGTTTCGGTCTAAAACAGCTTGTTTCGCTGTATTAAGCAAGAATACATGGTTTTCGCGCATTTATAAGAGAAAAAGTTTTGACGCGTATCAGAGGAACATTTGTAAAACCGATGTGTTGTGATTTAGCTCGTTTCGGTCTAAAACAGCTTGTTTCGCTGTATTAAGCAAGAATACATGCTTTTCGCGCAGTTATAAGAGAAAAAGTTTTGACGCGTATCAGAGGAACACTTGTAAAACCGATGTGTTCAGATTTAGCTCGTTTCGGTCTAAAACAGCTTGTTTCGTTGTATTAAGCACGAATACATGCTTTACGCGCAGTTATAGAAGAAAAAGTTTTGACGCGTATCAGAGACACTTGTAAAACCGATGTGTTGTGATTTAGCTCGTTTCGGTCTAAAACAGCTTGTTTCGTTGTATTAAGCAAGAATACATGCTTTTCGCGCAGTTATAAGAGAAAAAGTTGACGAGTATCACGTGGATACTTGTAAAACCGATGTGTTCAGATTTAGCTCGTTTCGGTCTAAAAAAGCTTGTTTCGTTGTATTAAGCACGAATACATGCTTTTCGCGCAGTTATAAGAGAAAAAGTTTTGACGAGTATCACGTGGAACACTTGTAAAACCGATGTGTTCAGATTTAGCTCAATTCGGTCTGAAACAGCTTGTTTCGTTGTATTAAGCACGAATACATGCTTTTCGCGCAGTTATAAGAGAAAAAGTTTAGACGCGTATTAGAGGAACACTTGTAAAACCTTTGTGTTGTGATTTAGCTCGTTTCGGTCTAAAACAGCTTGTTTCGCTGTATTAAGCAAGAATACATGCTTTTCGCGCAGTTATAAGAGAAAAAGTTTTGACGCGTGTCACAGGGACACTTGTAAAACCGATGTGTTCAGATTTAGCTCGTTTCGGTCTAAAACAACTTGTTTCGTTGTATTAAGCACGAATACATGCTTTACGCGCAGTTATAGAAGAAAAAGTTTTGACGCCTATTAGAGAGACACTTGTAAAACCGATGTGTTATGATTTAGCTCGTTTCGGTCTAAAACAGCTTGTTTCGTTGTATTAAGCAAGAATACATGCTTTTCGCGCAGTTATAAGAGAGAAAGTTTTGACGAGTATCACGTGGATACTTGTAAAGCCGATGTGTTCAGATTTAGCTCGTTTTGGTCTAAAACAGCTTGTTTCGTTGTATTAAGCAAGAATACATGCTTTACGCGCAGTTATAGAAGAAAAAGTTTTGACGCGTATCAGAGAGACACTTGTAAAACCGATGTGTTGTGATTTAGCTCGTTTCGGTCTAAAACAGCTTGTTTCGTTGTATTAAGGAAGAATACATGCTTTTCGCGCCGTTAAAAGAGAAAAAGTTTTGAAGCGTATCAGAGGAACACTTGTAAAACCGATGTGTTGTGATTTAGCTCATTTCGGTCTAAAACAGCTTGTTTCGCTGTATTAAGCAAGAATACATGCTTTTCGCGCAGTTATAAGAGAAAAAGTTTTGACGCGTATCAGAGGAACACTTGTAAAACCGATGTGTTGTGATTTAGCTCGTTTCGGTCTAAAACAGCTTGTTTCGCTGTATTAAGCAAGAATACATGCTTTTCGCGCATTTATAAGAGAAAAAGTTTTGACGCGTATCAGAGGAACACTTGTAAAACCGATGTGTTGTGATTTAGCTCGTTTCGGTCTAAAACAGCTTGTTTCGCTGTATTAAGCAAGAATACATGCTTTTCGCGCAGTTATAAGAGAAAAAGTTTTGACGCGTATTAGAGAGACACTTGTAAAACCGATGTGTTGTGATTTAGCTCGTTTCGGTCTAAAACAGCTTGTTTCGCTGTATTAAGCAAGAATACATGCTTTTCGCGCATTTATAAGAGAAAAAGTTTTGACGCGTATCAGAGGAACACTTGTAAAACCGATGTGTTGTGATTTAGCTCATTTCGGTCTAAAACAGCTTGTTTCGCTGTATTAAGCAAGAATACATGCTTTTCGCGCAGTTATAAGAGAAAAAGTTTTGACGCGTATCAGAGGAACACTTGTAAAACCGATGTGTTGTGATTTAGCTCGTTTCGGTCTAAAACAGCTTGTTTCGCTGTATTAAGCAAGAATACATGGTTTTCGCGCATTTATAAGAGAAAAAGTTTTGACGCGTATCAGAGGAACATTTGTAAAACCGATGTGTTGTGATTTAGCTCGTTTCGGTCTAAAACAGCTTGTTTCGCTGTATTAAGCAAGAATACATGCTTTTCGCGCAGTTATAAGAGAAAAAGTTTTGACGCGTATCAGAGGAACACTTGTAAAACCGATGTGTTCAGATTTAGCTCGTTTCGGTCTAAAACAGCTTGTTTCGTTGTATTAAGCACGAATACATGCTTTACGCGCAGTTATAGAAGAAAAAGTTTTGACGCGTATCAGAGACACTTGTAAAACCGATGTGTTGTGATTTAGCTCGTTTCGGTCTAAAACAGCTTGTTTCGTTGTATTAAGCAAGAATACATGCTTTTCGCGCAGTTATAAGAGAAAAAGTTGACGAGTATCACGTGGATACTTGTAAAACCGATGTGTTCAGATTTAGCTCGTTTCGGTCTAAAAAAGCTTGTTTCGTTGTATTAAGCACGAATACATGCTTTTCGCGCAGTTATAAGAGAAAAAGTTTTGACGAGTATCACGTGGAACACTTGTAAAACCGATGTGTTCAGATTTAGCTCAATTCGGTCTGAAACAGCTTGTTTCGTTGTATTAAGCACGAATACATGCTTTTCGCGCAGTTATAAGAGAAAAAGTTTAGACGCGTATTAGAGGAACACTTGTAAAACCTTTGTGTTGTGATTTAGCTCGTTTCGGTCTAAAACAGCTTGTTTCGCTGTATTAAGCAAGAATACATGCTTTTCGCGCAGTTATAAGAGAAAAAGTTTTGACGCGTGTCACAGGGACACTTGTAAAACCGATGTGTTCAGATTTAGCTCGTTTCGGTCTAAAACAACTTGTTTCGTTGTATTAAGCACGAATACATGCTTTACGCGCAGTTATAGAAGAAAAAGTTTTGACGCCTATTAGAGAGACACTTGTAAAACCGATGTGTTATGATTTAGCTCGTTTCGGTCTAAAACAGCTTGTTTCGTTGTATTAAGCAAGAATACATGCTTTTCGCGCAGTTATAAGAGAGAAAGTTTTGACGAGTATCACGTGGATACTTGTAAAGCCGATGTGTTCAGATTTAGCTCGTTTTGGTCTAAAACAGCTTGTTTCGTTGTATTAAGCAAGAATACATGCTTTACGCGCAGTTATAGAAGAAAAAGTTTTGACGCGTATCAGAGAGACACTTGTAAAACCGATGTGTTGTGATTTAGCTCGTTTCGGTCAAAAACAGATTGTTTCGTTGTATTAAGCAAGAATACATGCTTTTCGCGCAGTTATGAGAGAAAAAGTTTTGACGAGTATCACGTGGATACTTGTAAAACCGAAGTGTTCAGATTTAGCTCGTTTCGGTCTAAAACAGCTTGTTTCGTTGTATTAAGCACGAATACATGCTTTTCGCGCAGTTATAAGAGAAAACGTTTTGACGAGTATCACGTGGAACACTTGTAATACCGATGTGTTGTGATTTAGCTCGTTTCGGTCTCAAACAGCTTGTTTCGCTGTATTAAGCAAGAATACATGCTTTTCGCGCAGTTATAAGAGAAAAAGTTTTGACGCGTATCAGAGGAACACTTGTAAAACCGAGGTGTTGTGATTTAGCTCGTTTCGGTCTAAAACAGCTTGTTTCGCTGTATTAAGCAAGAATACATGCTTTTCGCGCAGTTATAAGAGAAAAAGTTTTGACGCGTGTCACAGGGACACTTGTAAAACCGATGTGTTCAGATTTAGCTCGTTTCGGTCTAAAACAACTTGTTTCGTTGTATTAAGCACGAATACATGCTTTACGCGCAGTTATAGAAGAAAAAGTTTTGACGCCTATTAGAGAGACACTTGTAAAACCGATGTGTTATGATTTAGCTCGTTTCGGTCTAAAACAGCTTGTTTCGTTGTATTAAGCAAGAATACATGCTTTTCGCGCAGTTATAAGAGAGAAAGTTTTGACGAGTATCACGTGGATACTTGTAAAGCCGATGTGTTCAGATTTAGCTCGTTTTGGTCTAAAACAGCTTGTTTCGTTGTATTAAGCAAGAATACATGCTTTACGCGCAGTTATAGAAGAAAAAGTTTTGACGCGTATCAGAGAGACACTTGTAAAACCGATGTGTTGTGATTTAGCTCGTTTCGGTCTAAAACAGCTTGTTTCGTTGTATTAAGGAAGAATACATGCTTTTCGCGCCGTTATAAGAGAAAAAGTTTTGAAGCGTATCAGAGGAACACTTGTAAAACCGATGTGTTGTGATTTAGCTCATTTCGGTCTAAAACAGCTTGTTTCGCTGTATTAAGCAAGAATACATGCTTTTCGCGCAGTTATAAGAGAAAAAGTTTTGACGCGTATCAGAGGAACACTTGTAAAACCGATGTGTTGTGATTTAGCTCGTTTCGGTCTAAAACAGCTTGTTTCGCTGTATTAAGCAAGAATACATGCTTTTCGCGCATTTATAAGAGAAAAAGTTTTGACGCGTATCAGAGGAACACTTGTAAAACCGATGTGTTGTGATTTAGCTCGTTTCGGTCTAAAACAGCTTGTTTCGCTGTATTAAGCAAGAATACATGCTTTTCGCGCAGTTATAAGAGAAAAAGTTTTGACGCGTATTAGAGAGACACTTGTAAAACCGATGTGTTGTGATTTAGCTCGTTTCGGTCTAAAACAGCTTGTTTCGCTGTATTAAGCAAGAATACATGCTTTTCGCGCATTTATAAGAGAAAAAGTTTTGACGCGTATCAGAGGAACACTTGTAAAACCGATGTGTTGTGATTTAGCTCATTTCGGTCTAAAACAGCTTGTTTCGCTGTATTAAGCAAGAATACATGCTTTTCGCGCAGTTATAAGAGAAAAAGTTTTGACGCGTATCAGAGGAACACTTGTAAAACCGATGTGTTGTGATTTAGCTCGTTTCGGTCTAAAACAGCTTGTTTCGCTGTATTAAGCAAGAATACATGGTTTTCGCGCATTTATAAGAGAAAAAGTTTTGACGCGTATCAGAGGAACATTTGTAAAACCGATGTGTTGTGATTTAGCTCGTTTCGGTCTAAAACAGCTTGTTTCGCTGTATTAAGCAAGAATACATGCTTTTCGCGCAGTTATAAGAGAAAAAGTTTTGACGAGTATCACGTGGAACACTTGTAATACCGATGTGTTGTGATTTGGCTCGTTTCGGTCTAAAACAGCTTGTTTCTCTGTATTAGGCAAGAATACATGCTTTTCGCGCCGTTATAAGAGAAAAAGTTTTGACGCGTATCAGAGGAACACTTGTAAAACCGATGTGTTCAGATTTAACTCTTTTCGGACTAAAACAGCTTGTTTCGTTGTATTAAGCACGAATACATGCTTTTCGCGCAGTTATAAGAGAAAAAGTTTTGACGAGTATCACGTGGAACACTTGTAAAACCGATGTGTTCAGATTTAGCTCGTTTCGGTCTAAAACAGCTTGTTTCGTTGTATTAAGCAAGAATACATGCTTTTCGCGCAGTTATAAGAGAAAAAGTTTTGACGCGTATTAGAGAGACACTTGTAAAACCGATGTGTTGTGATTTAGCTCGTTTCGGTCTAAAACAGCTTGTTTCGTTGTATTAAGCAAGAATACATGCTTTTCGCGCAGTTATAAGAGAAAAAGTTTTGACGAGTATCACGTGGATACTTGTAAAACCGATGTGTTCAGATTTAGCTCGTTTCGGTCAAAAACAGCTTGTTTCGTTGTATTAAGCACGAATACATGCTTTTCGCGCAGTTAAAAGAGAAAACGTTTTGACGAGTATCACGTGGAACACTTGTAATACCGATGTGTTGTGATTTAGCTCGTTTCGGTCTAAAACAGCTTGTTTCGCTGTATTAAGCAAGAATACATGCTTTTCGCGCAGTTATAAGAGAAAAAGTTTTGACGAGTATCACGTGGAACACTTGTAATACCGATGTGTTGTGATTTAGCTCATTTCGGTCTAAAACAACTTGATTCGCTGTATTAAGCAAGAATACATGCTTTTCGCGCAGTTATAAAAGAAAAAGTTTTGACGCGTATCAGAGGAACACTTGTAAAACCGATGTGTTGTGATTTAGCTCATTTCGGTCTAAAACAGCTTGTTTCGCTGTATAAAGCAAGAATACATGCTTTTCGCGCAGTTATAAGAGAAAAAGTTTTGACGAGTATCACGTGGATACTTGTAAAACCGATGTGTTCAGATTTAGCTCGTTTCGGTCTAAAACAGCTTGTTTCGGTGTATTAAGCAAGAATACATGCTTTTCGCGCAGTTATAAGAGAAAAAGTTTTGACGAGTATCACGTGGAACACTTGTAAAACCGATGTGTTCAGATTTAGCTCGTTTCGGTCTAAAACAGCTTGTTTCGTTGTATTAAGCAAGAATACATGCTTTTCGCGCAGTTATAAGAGAAAAAGTTTTGACGCGTATTAGAGAGACACTTGTAAAACCGATGTGTTGTGATTTAGCTCGTTTCGGTCTAAAACAGCTTGTTTCGTTGTATTAAGCAAGAATACATGCTTTTCGCGCAGTTATAAGAGAAAAAGTTTTGACGAGTATCACGTGGATACTTGTAAAACCGATGTGTTCAGATTTAGCTCGTTTCGGTCAAAAACAGCTTGTTTCGTTGTATTAAGCACGAATACATGCTTTTCGCGCAGTTAAAAGAGAAAACGTTTTGACGAGTATCACGTGGAACACTTGTAATATCGATGTGTTGTGATTTAGCTCGTTTCGGTCTAAAACAGCTTGTTTCGCTGTATTAAGCAAGAATACATGCTTTTCGCGCAGTTATAAGAGAAAAAGTTTTGACGAGTATCACGTGGAACACTTGTAATACCGATGTGTTGTGATTTAGCTCATTTCGGTCTAAAACAACTTGATTCGCTGTATTAAGCAAGAATACATGCTTTTCGCGCAGTTATAAAAGAAAAAGTTTTGACGCGTATCAGAGGAACACTTGTAAAACCGATGTGTTGTGATTTAGCTCATTTCGGTCTAAAACAGCTTGTTTCGCTGTATTAAGCAAGAATACATGCTTTTCGCGCAGTTATAAGAGAAAAAGTTTTGACGAGTATCACGTGGATACTTGTAAAACCGATGTGTTCAGATTTAGCTCGTTTCGGTCTAAAACAGCTTGTTTCGTTGTATTAAGCAAGAATACATGCTTTTCGCGCAGTTATAAGAGAAAAAGTTTTGACGCGTATTAGAGAGACACTTGTAAAACCGATGTGTTGTGATTTAGCTCGTTTCGGTCAAAAACAGCTTGTTTCGTTGTATTAAGCAAGAATACATGCTTTTCGCGCAGTTATAAGAGAAAAAGTTTTGACGAGTATCACGTGGATACTTGTAAAACCGATGTGTTCAGATTTAGCTCGTTTCGGTCTAAAACAACTTGTTTCGTTGTATTAAGCACGAATACATGCTTTTCGCGCAGTTAAAAGAGAAAAAGTTTTGACGAGTATCACGTGGAACACTTGTAATACCGATGTGTTGTGATTTAGCTCGTTTCGGTCTAAAACAGCTTGTTTCGCTGTATTAAGCAAGAATACATGCTTTTCGCGCCGTTATAAGAGAAAAAGTTTTGACGCGTATCAGAGGAACACTTGTAAAACCGATGTGTTGTGATTTAGCTCATTTCGGTCTAAAACAGCTTGTTGCGCTGTATTAAGCAAGAATACATGCTTTTCGCGCAGTTATAAGAGAAAAAGTTTTGACGCGTATCAGAGGAACACTTGTAAAACCGATGTGTTCAGATTTAGCTCGTTTCGGTCTAAAACAGCTTGTTTCGTTGTGTTAAGCACGAATACATGCTTTACGCGCAGTTATAGATGAAAAAGTTTTGACGCGTATCAGAGACACTTGTAAAACCGATGTTTTGTGATTTAGCTCGTTTCGGTCTAAAACAGCTTGTTTCGTTGTATTAAGCAAGAGAACATGCTTTTCGCGCAGTTATAAGAGAAAAAGTTGACGAGTATCACGTGGATACTTGTAAAACCGATGTGTTCAGATTTAGCTCGTTTCGGTCTAAAACAGCTTGTTTCGTTGTATTAAGCACGAATACATGCTTTTCGCGCAGTTATAAGAGAAAAAGTTTTGACGAGTATCACGTGGAACACTTGTAATACCGATGTGTTGTGATTTAGCTCGTTTCGGTTTAAAACAGCTTGTTTCGCTGTATTAAGCAAGAATACATGCTTTTCGCGCAGTTATAAGAGAAAAAGTTTTGACGCGTATCAGAGGAACACTTGTAAAACCGATGTGTTCAGATTTAGCTCGTTTCGGTGTAAAACAGCTTGTTTCGTAGTATTAAGCAAGAATACATGCTTTTCGCGCAGTTATAAGAGAAAAAGTTTTGACGCGTATTGGAGGAACACTTGTAAAACCTTTGTGTTTTGATTTAGCTCGTTTCGGTCTAAAACAGCTTGTTTCGCTGTATTAAGCAAGAATACACGCTTTTCGCGCAGTTATAAGAGAAAAAGTTTTGACGCGTGTCACAGGGACACTTGGAAAACCGATGTGTTCAGATTTAGCTCGTTTCGGTCTAAAACAACTTGTTTCGTTGTATTAAGCACGAATACATGCTTTACGCGCAGTTATAGAAGAAAAAGTTTTGACGCGTATCAGAGAGACACTTGTAAAACCGATGTGTTGTGATTTAGCTCGTTTCGGTCAAAAACAGCTTGTTTCGTTGTATTAAGCAAGAATACATGCTTTTCGCGCAGTTATAAGAGAAAACGTTTTGACGAGTATCACGTGGATACTTGTAAAACCGAAGTGTTCAGATTTAGCTCGTTTCGGTCTAAAACAGCTTGTTTCGCTGTATTAAGCAAGAATACATGCTTTTCGCGCAGTTATAAGAGAAAAAGTTTTGACGCGTATCACAGGAACACTTGTAAAACCGAGGTGCTGTGATTTAGCTCATTTCGGTCTAAAACAGCTTGTTTCGTTGTATTAAGCAAGAATACATGCTTTTCGCGCAGTTATAAGAGAAAAAGTTTTGACGCGTGTCACGGACACCTGTAAAACCGATGTGTTCAGATTTAGCTCGTTTCGGTCTAAAACAGCTTGTTTCGTTGTATTAAGCACGAATACATGCTTTTCGCGCAGTTATAAGAGAAAAAGTTTTGACGAGTATCATGTGGAACACTTGTAATACCGATGTGTTGTGATTTGGCTCGTTTCGGTCTAAAACAGCTTGTTTCGTTGTATTAAGCAAGAATACATGCTTTTCGCGCAGTTATAAGAGAAAAAGTTTTGACGCGTATCAGAGGAACACTTGTAAAACCGATGTGTTCAGATTTACCTCTTTTCGGACTAAAACAGCTTGTTTCGTTGTATTAAGCACGAATACATGCTTTTCGCGCAGTTATAAGAGAAAAAGTTTTGACGAGTATCACGTGGAACACTTGTAAAACTGATGTGTTCAGATTTAGCTCGTTTCGGTCTAAAACAGCTTGTTTCGTTGTATTAAGCAAGAATGCATGCTTTTCGCGCAGTTATAAGAGAAAAAGTTTTGACGCGTATTAGAGAGACACTTGTAAAACCGATGTGTTGTGATTTAGCTCGTTTCGGTCTAAAACAGCTTGTTTCGTTGTATTAAGCAAGAATACATGCTTTTCGCGCAGTTATAAGAGAAAAAGTTTTGACGAGTATCACGTGGATACTTGTAAAACCGATGTATTCAGATTTGGCTCGTTTCGGTCAAAAACAGCTTGTTTCGTTGTATTAAGCACGAATACATGCTTTTCGCGCAGTTAAAAGAGAAAACGTTTTGACGAGTATCACGTGGAACACTTGTAATAACGATGTGTTGTGATTTAGCTCGTTTCGGTCTAAAACAGCTTGTTTCGCTGTATTAAGCAAGAATACATGCTTTTCGCGCAGTTATAAGAGAAAGAGTTTTGACGAGTATCACGTTGAACACTTGTAATACCGATGTGTTGTGATTTAGCTCGTTTCGGTCTAAAACAACTTGATTCGCTGTATTAAGCAAGAATACATGCTTTTCGCGCAGTTATAAAAGAAAAAGTTTTGACGCGTATCAGAGGAACACTTGTAAAACCGATGTGTTGTGATTTAGCTCATTTCGGTCTAAAACAGCTTGTTTCGCTGTATTAAGCAAGAATACATGCTTTTCGCGCAGTTATAAGAGAAAAAGTTTTGACGAGTATCACGTGGATACTTGTAATACCGATGTGTTCAGATTTAGCTCGTTTCGGTCTAAAACAGCTTGTTTCGTTGTATTAAGCAAGAATACATGCTTTTCGCGCAGTTATAAGAGAAAAAGTTTTGACGCGTATTAGAGAGACACTTGTAAAACCGATGTGTTCAGATTTAGCTCGTTTCGGTCTAAAACAGCTTGTTTCGTTGTATTAAGCACGAATACATGCTTTACGCGCAGTTATAGAAGAAAAAGTTTTGACGCGTATCAGAGACACTTGTAAAACCGATGTGTTGTGATTTAGCTCGTTTCGGTCTAAAACAGCTTGTTTCGTTGTGTTAAGCAAGAATACATGCTTTTCGCGCAGTTATAAGAGAAAAAGTTGACGAGTATCACGTGGATACTTGTAAAACCGATGTGTTCAGATTTAGCTCGTTTCGGTCTAAAACAGCTTGTTTCGTTGTATTAAGCACGAATACATGCTTTTCGCGCAGTTATAAGAGAAAAAGTTTTGACGAGTATCACGTGGAACACTTGTAATACCGATGTGTTGTGATTTAGCTCGTTTCGGTTTAAAACAGCTTGTTTCGCTGTATTAAGCAAGAATACATGCTTTTCGCGCAGTTATAAGAGAAAACGTTTTGACGAGTATCACGTGGAACACTTGATATACCGATGTGTTGTGATTTAGCTCGTTTCGGTCTAAAACAGCTTGTTTCGTTGTATTAAGCAAGAATACATGCTTTTCGCGCAGTTATAAGAGAAAAAGTTTTGACGCGTATTAGAGAGACACTTGTAAAACCGATGTGATGTGATTTACCTCGTTTCGGTCTAAAACAGCTTGTTTCGTTGTATTAAGCAAGAATACATGCTTTTCGCGCAGTTATAAGAGAAAAAGTTTTGACGAGTATCACGTGGATACTTGTAAAACCGATGTGTTCAGATTTAGCTCGTTTCGGTCTAAAACAGCTTGTTTCGTTGTATTAAGCACGAATACATGCTTTTCGCGCAGTTAAAAGAGAAAAAGTTTTGACGAGTATCACGTGGAACACTTGTAATACCGATGTGTTGTGATTTAGCTCGTTTCGGTTTAAAACAGCTTGTTTCGCTGTATTAAGGAAGAATACATGCTTTTCGCGCCGTTATAAGAGAAAAAGTTTTGACGCGTATCAGAGGAACACTTGTAAAACCGATGTGTTGTGATTTAGCTCATTTCGGTCTAAAACAGCTTGTTTCGCTGTATTAAGCAAGAATACATGCTTTTCGCGCAGTTATAAGAGAAAAAGTTTTGACGCGTATCAGAGGAACACTTGTAAAACCGATGTGTTGTGATTTAGCTCGTTTCGGTCTAAAACAGCTTGTTTCGCTGTATTAAGCAAGAATACATGCTTTTCGCGCATTTATAAGAGAAAAAGTTTTGACGCGTATCAGAGGAACACTTGTAAAACCGATGTGTTGTGATTTAGCTCGTTTCGGTCTAAAACAGCTTGTTTCGCTGTATTAAGCACGAATACATGCTTTTCGCGCAGTTATAAGAGAAAAAGTTTTTACGCGTATCAGAGGAACACTTGTAAAACCGATGTGTTCAGATTTAGCTCGTTTCGGTCTAAAACAGCTTGTTTCGTTGTATTAAGCACGAATACATGCTTTACGCGCAGTTATAGAAGAAAAAGTTTTGACGCGTATCAGAGACACTTGTAAAACCGATGTGTTGTGATTTAGCTCGTTTCGGTCTAAAACAGCTTGTTTCGTTGTATTAAGCAAGAATACATGCTTTTCGCGCAGTTATAAGAGAAAAAGTTGACGAGTATCACGTGGATACTTGTAAAACCGATGTGTTCAGATTTAGCTCGTTTCGGTCAAAAACAGCTTGTTTCGTTGTATTAAGCACGAATACATGCTTTTCGCGCAGTTAAAAGAGAAAAAGTTTTGACGAGTATCACGTGGAACACTTGTAATACCGATGTGTTGTGATTTAGCTCGTTTCGGTCTTAAACAGCTTGTTTCGCTGTATTAAGCAAGAATACATGCTTTTCGCGCAGTTATAAGAGAAAAAGTTTTGACGAGTATCACGTGGAACACTTGATATACCGATGTGTTGTGATTTAGCTCGTTTCGGTCTAAAACAACTTGATTCGCTGTATTAAGCAAGAATACATGCTTTTCGCGCAGTTATAAAAGAAAAAGTTTTGACGCGTATCAGAGGAACACTTGTAAAACCGATGTGTTGTGATTTAGCTCATTTCGGTCTAAAACAGCTTGTTTCGCTGTATTAAGCAAGAATACATGCTTTTCGCGCAGTTATAAGAGAAAAAGTTTTGACGAGTATCACGTGGATACTTGTAAAACCGATGTGTTCAGATTTAGCTCGTTTCGGTCTAAAACAGCTTGTTTCGTTGTATTAAGGAAGAATACATGCTTTTCGCGCAGTTATAAGAGAAAAAGTTTTGACGCCTATTAGAGAGACACTTGTAAAACCGATGTGTTGTGATTTAGCTCGTTTCGGTCTAAAACAGCTTGTTTCGTTGTATTAAGCAAGAATACATGCTTTTCGCGCAGTTATAAGAGAAAAAGTTTTGACGAGTATCACGTGGATACTTGTAAAACCGATGTGTTCAGATTTAGCTCGTTTCGGTCTAAAACAGCTTGTTTCGTTGTATTAAGCACGAATACATGCTTTTCGCGCAGTTAAAAGAGAAAAAGTTTTGACGAGTATAACGTGGAACACTTGTAATACCGATGTGTTGTGATTTAGCTCGTTTCGGTCTAAAACAGCTTGTTTCGCTGTATTAAGGAAGAATACATGCTTTTCGCGCCGTTATAAGAGAAAAAGTTTTGACGCGTATCAGAGGAACACTTGTAAAACCGATGTGTTGTGATTTAGCTCATTTCGGTCTAAAACAGCTTGTTTCGCTGTATTAAGCAAGAATACATGCTTTTCGCGCCGTTATAAGAGAAAAAGTTTTGACGCGTATCAGAGGAACACTTGTAAAACCGATGTGTTGTGATTTAGCTCATTTCGGTCTAAAACAGCTTGTTTCGCTGTATTAAGCAAGAATACATGCTTTTCGCGCAGTTATAAGAGAAAAAGTTTTGACGCGTATCAAAGGAACACTTGTAAAACCGATGTGTTGTGATTTAGCTCGTTTCGGTCTAAAACAGCTTGTTTCGTTGTATTAAGCAAGAATACATGCTTTTCGCGCAGTTATAAGAGAAAAAGTTTTGACGCGTGTCACGGACACCTGTAAAACCGATGTGTTAAGATTTAGCTCGTTTCGGTCTAAAACAGCTTGTTTCGCTGTATAAAGCAAGAATACATGCTTTTCGCGCAGTTATAAAAGAAAAAGTTTTGACGCGTATCAGAGGAACACTTGTAAAACCGATGTGTTGTGATTTAGCTCGTTTCGGTCTAAAACAGCTTGTTTCGCTGTAATTAGCAAGAATACATGCTTTTCGCGCAGTTATAAAAGAAAAAGTTTTGACGAGTATCACGTGAATACTTGTAAAACCGATGTGTTGAGATTTAGCTCGTTTCGGTCTAAAACAGCTTGTTTCTTTGTATTAAGCAAGAATACATGCTTTTCGCGCAGTTATAAGAGAAAAAGTTTTGACGAGTATCACGTGGATACTTGTAAAACCGATGTGTTCAGATTTAGCTCGTTTCGGTCTAAAACAGCTTGTTTCGTTGTATTAAGCACGAATACATGCTTTTCGCGCCGTTATAAGAGAAAAAGTTTTGACGCGTATCAGAGGAACACTTGTAAACCGATGTGTTGTGATTTAGCTCGTTTCGCTGTATTAAGCACGAATACATGCTTTTCGCGCTGTTATAAGAGAAAAATTTTTGACGAGTATCACGTGGAACACTTGTAATACCGATGTGTTGTGATTTATCTCGTTTCGGTTTAAAACAGCTTGTTTCGCTGTATTAAGCAAGAATACATGCTTTTCGCGCAGTTATAAGAGAAAAAGTTTTGACGCGTATCAGAGGAACACTTGTAAAACCGATGTGTTCAGATTTAGCTCGTTTCGGTCTGAAACAGCTTGTTTCGTTGTATTAAGCACGAATACATGCTTTTCGCGCAGTTATAAGAGAAAAAGTTTAGACGCGTATCAGAGGAACACTTGTAAAACCTTTGTGTTGTGATTTAGCTCGTTTCGGTCTAAAACAGCTTGTTTCGCTGTATTAAGCAAGAATACATGCTTTTCGCGCAGTTATAAGAGAAAAAGTTTTGACGCGTGTCACAGGGACACTTGTAAAACCGATGTGTTCAGATTTAGCTCGTTTCGGTCTTTAACAACTTGTTTCGTTGTATTAAGCACGAATACATGCTTTACGCGCAGTTATAGAAGAAAAAGTTTTGACGCCTATTAGAGAGACACTTGTAAAACCGATGTGTTATGATTTAGCTCGTTTCGGTCTAAAACAGCTTGTTTCGTTGTATTAAGCAAGAATACATGCTTTTCGCGCAGTTATAAGAGAGAAAGATTTGACGAGTATCACGTGGATACTTGTAAAACCGATGTGTTCAGATTTAGATCGTTTCGGTCTAAAACAGCTTGTTTCGTTGTATTAAGCAAGAATACATGCTTTACGCGCAGTTATAGAAGAAAAAGTTTTGACGCGTATCAGAGAGACACTTGTAAAACCGATGTGTTGTGATTTAGCTCGTTTCGGTCTAAAACAGCTTGTTTCGTTGTATTAAGCAAGAATACATGCTTTTCGCGCAGTTATAAGAGAAAAAGTTTTGACGCGTATTAGAGAGACACTTGTAAAACCGATGTGTTGTGATTTAGCTCGTTTCGGTCTAAAACAGCTTGTTTCGTTGTATTAAGCAAGAATACATGCTTTTCGCGCAGTTATAAGAGAAAAAGTTTTGACGAGTATCACGTGTATACTTTTAAAACCGATGTGTTCAGATTTAGCTCGTTTCGGTCTAAAACAGCTTGTTTCGTTGTATTAAGCACGAATACATGCTTTTCGCGCAGTTATAAGAGAAAAAGTTTTGACGAGTATCACGTGGAACACTTGTAATACCGATGTGTTGTGATTTAGCTCGTTTCGGTCTAAAACAACTTGATTCGCTGTATTAAGCTAGAATACATGCTTTTCGCGCAGTTATAAAAGAAAAAGATTTGACGCGTATCAGAGGAACACTTGTAAAACCGATGTGTTGTGATTTAGCTCATTTCGGTCTAAAACAGCTTGTTTCGCTGTATTAAGCAAGAATACATGCTTTTCGCGCAGTTATAAAGGAAAAAGTTTTGACGAGTATCACGTGAATACTTGTAAAACCGATGTGTTCAGATTTAGCTCGTTTCGGTCTAAAACAGCTTGTTTCCTTGTATTAAGCAAGAATACATGCTTTTCGCGCAGTTATAAGAGAAAAAGTTTTGACGCGTATTAGAGAGACACTTGTAAAACCGATGTGTTGTGATTTAGCTCGCTTCGGTCTAAAACAGCTTGTTTCGTTGTATTAAGCAAGAATACATGCTTTTCGCGCAGTTATAAGAGAAAAAGTTTTGACGAGTATCACGTGGATACTTGTAAAACCGATGTGTTCAGATTTAGCTCGTTTCGGTCTAAAACAGCTTGTTTCGTTGTATTAAGCACGAATACATGCTTTTCGCGCAGTTAAAATAGAAAAAGTTTTGACGAGTATCACGTGGAACACTTGTAATACCGATGTGTTGTGATTTAGCTCGTTTCGGTTTAAAACAGCTTGTTTCGCTGTATTAAGCAAGAATACATGCTTTTCGCGCAGTTATAAGAGAAAAAGTTTTGACGCGTATCAGAGGAACACTTGTAAAACCGATGTGTTGTGATTTAGCTCATTTCGGTCTAAAACAGCTTGTTTCGCTGTAATTAGCAAGAATACATGCTTTTCGCGCAGTTATAAAAGAAAAAGTTTTGACGAGTATCACGTGAATACTTGTAAAACCGATGTGTTGAGATTTAGCTCGTTTCGGTCTAAAACAGCTTGTTTCTTTGTATTAAGCAAGAATACATGCTTTTCGCGCAGTTATAAGAGAAAAAGTTTTGACGAGTATCACGTGGATACTTGTAAAACCGATGTGTTCAGATTTAGCTCGTTTCGGTCTAAAACAGCTTGTTTCGTTGTATTAAGCACGAATACATGCTTTTCGCGCCGTTATAAGAGAAAAAGTTTTGACGCGTATCAGAGGAACACTTGTAAAACCGATGTGTTGTGATTTAGCTCGTTTCGGTCTAAAACAGCTTGTTTCGCTGTATTAAGCAAGAATACATGCTTTTCGCGCAGTTATAAGAGAAAAAGTTTTGACGCGTATCAGAGGAACACTTGTAAACCCGATGTGTTGTGATTTAGCTCATTTCGGTCTAAAACAGCTTGTTTCGCTGTATTAAGCAAGAATACATGCTTTTCGCGCAGTTATAAAAGAAAAAGTTTTGACGAGTATCACGTGAATACTTGTAAAACCGATGTGTTCAGATTTAGCTCGTTTCGGTCTAAAACAGCTTGTTTCGTTGTATTAAGCAAGAATACATGCTTTTCGCGCAGTTATAAGAGAAAAAGTTTTGACGCGTATTAGAGAGACACTTGTAAAACCGATGTGTTGTGATTTAGCTCGTTTCGGTCTAAAACAGCTTGTTTCGTTGTATTAAGCAAGAATACATGCTTTTCGCGCAGTTATAAGAGAAAAAGTTTTGACGAGTATCACGTGGATACTTGTAAAACCGATGTGTTCAGATTTAGCTCGTTTCGGTCTAAAACAGCTTGTTTCGTTGTATTAAGCACGAATACATGCTTTTCGCGCAGTTAAAAGAGAAAAAGTTTTGACGAGTATCACGTGGAACACTTGTAATACCGATGTGTTGTGATTTAGCTCGTTTCGGTTTAAAACAGCTTGTTTCGCTGTATTAAGCAAGAATACATGCTTTTCGCGCAGTTATAAGAGAAAAAGTTTTGACGCGTATCAGAGGAACACTTGTAAAACCGATGTGTTGTGATTTAGCTCATTTCGGTCTAAAACAGCTTGTTTCGCTGTATTAAGCAAGAATACATGCTTTTCGCGCAGTTATAAAAGAAAAAGTTTTGACGAGTATCACGTGAATACTTGTAAAACCGATGTGTTCAGATTTAGCTCGTTTCGGTCTAAAACAGCTTGTTTCGTTGTATTAAGCAAGAATACATGCTTTTCGCGCAGTTATAAGAGAAAAAGTTTTGACGCGTATTAGAGAGACACTTGTAAAACCGATGTGTTGTGATTTAGCTCGTTTCGGTCTAAAACAGCTTGTTTCGTTGTATTAAGCAAAAATACATGCTTTTCGCGCAGTTATAAGAGAAAAAGTTTTGACGCGTATCAGAGGAACACTTGTAAAACCGATGTGTTGTGATTTAGCTCGTTTCGGTCTAAAACAGCTTGTTTCGTTGTATTAAGCACGAATACATGCTTTACGCGCAACTATAGAAGAAAAAGTTTTGACGCGTATCAGAGACACTTGTAAAACCGATGTGTTGTGATTTAGCTCGTTTCGGTCTAAAACAGCTTGTTTCGTTGTATTAAGCAAGAATACATGCTTTTCGCGCAGTTATAAGAGAAAAAGTTTTGACGAGTATCACGTGGATACTTGTAAAACCGATGTGTTCAGATTTAGCTCGTTTCGGTCTAAAACAGCTTGTTTCGTTGTATTAAGCACGAATACATGCTTTTCGCGCAGTTATAAGAGAAAAAGTTTTGACGAGTATCACGTGGAACACTTGTAATACCGATGTGTTGTGATTTAGCTCGTTTCGGTTTAAAACAGCTTGTTTCGCTGTATTAAGCAAGAATACATGCTTTTCGCGCAGTTATAAGAGAAAAAGTTTTGACGAGTATCACGTGGAACACTTGTAATACCGATGTGTTGTGATTTAGCTCGTTTCGGTCTGAAACAGCTTGTTTCGTTGTATTAAGCACGAATACATGCTTTTCGCGCAGTTATAAGAGAAAAAGTTTAGACGCGTATCAGAGGAACACTTGTAAAACCGATGTGTTGTGATTTAGCTCGTTTCGGTGTAAAACAGCTTGTTTCGTAGTATTAGGCAAGAATACATGCTTTTCGCGCAGTTATAAGAGAAAAAGTTTTGACGCGTATTAGAGGAACACTTGTAAAACCTTTGTGTTGTGATTTAGCTCGTTTCGGTCTAAAACAGCTTGTTTCGCTGTATTAAGCAAGAATACATGCTTTTCGCGCAGTTATAAGAGAAAAAGTTTTGACGAGTATCAGAGGAACACTTGTAAAACCGATGTGTTGTGATTTAGCTCGTTTCGGTGTAAAACAGCTTGTTTCGTAGTATTAGGCAAGAATACATGCTTTACGCGCAGTTATAGAAGAAAAAGTTTTGACGCCTATTAGAGAGACACTTGTAAAACCGATGTGTTATGATTTAGCTCGTTTCGGTCTAAAACAGCTTGTTTAGTTGTATTAAGCAAGAATACATGCTTTACGCGCAGTTATAGAAGAAAAAGTTTTGACGCGTATCAGAGAGACACTTGTAAAACCGATGTGTTGTGATTTAGCTCGTTTCGGTCTAAAACAGCTTGTTTCGTTGTATTAAGCAAGAATACATGCTTTTCGCGCAGTTATAAGAGAAAAAGTTTTGACGCGTATTAGAGAGGACACTTGTAAAACCGATGTGTTGTGATTTAGCTCGTTTCGGTCTAAAACAGCTTGTTTCGTTGTATTAAGCAAGAATACATGCTTTTCGCGCAGTTATAAGAGAAAAAGTTTTGACGAGTATCACGTGTATACTTGTAAAACCGATGTGTTCAGATTTAGCTCGTTTCGGTCTAAAACAGCTTGTTTCGTTGTATTAAGCACGAATACATGCTTTTCGCGCAGTTATAAGAGAAAAAGTTTTGACGAGTATTACGTGGAACACTTGTAATACCGATGTGTTGTGATTTAGCTCGTTTCGGTCTAAAACAACTTGATTCGCTGTATTAGGCAAGAATACATGCTTTTCGCGCAGTTATAAAAGAAAAAGTTTTGACGCGTATCAGAGGAACACTTGTAAAACCGATGTGTTGTGATTTAGCTCATTTCGGTCTAAAACAGCTTGTTTCGCTGTATTAAGCAAGAATACATGCTTTTCGCGCAGTTTTAAAAGAAAAAGTTTTGACGAGTATCACGTGAATACTTGTAAAACCGATGTGTTCAGATTTAGCTCGTTTCGGTCTAAAACAGCTTGTTTCGTTGTATTAAGCAAGAATACATGCTTTTCGCGCAGTTATAAGAGAAAAAGTTTTGACGCGTATTAGAGAGACACTTGTAAAACCGATGTGTTGTGATTTAGCTCGTTTCGGTCTAAAACAGCTTGTTTCGTTGTATTAAGCAAGAATACATGCTTTTCGCGCAGTTATAAGAGAAAAAGTTTTGACGAGTATCACGTGGATACTTGTAAAACCGATGTGTTCAGATTTAGCTCGTTTCGGTCTAAACAGCTTGTTTCCTTGTAATAAGCACGAATACATGCTTTTCGCGCAGTTAAAAGAGAAAAAGTTTTGACGAGTATCACGTGGAACACTTGTAATACCGATGTGTTGTGATTTAGCTCGTTTCGTTTTAAAACAGCTTGTTTCGCTGTATTAAGCAAGAATACATGCTTTTCGGGGCAGTTATAAGAGAAAAAGTTTTGACGCGTATCAGAGGAACACTTGTAAAACCGATGTGTTGTGATTTAGCTCATTTCGGTCTAAAACAGCTTGTTTCGCTGTATTAAGCAAGAATACATGCTTTTCGCGCAGTTATAAAAGAAAAAGTTTTGACGAGTATCACGTGAATACTTGTAAAACCGATGTGTTCAGATTTAGCTCGTTTCGGTCTAAAACAGCTTGTTTCGTTGTATTAAGCAAGAATACATGCTTTCGCGCAGTTATAAGAGAAAAAGTTTTGACGCGTATTAGAGAGACACTTGTAAAACCGATGTGTTGTGATTTAGCTCGTTTCGGTCTAAAACAGCTTGTTTCGCTGTATTAAGCAAGAATACATGCTTTTCGCGCAGTTATAAGAGAAAAAGTTTTGACGAGTATCACGTGGATACTTGTAAAACCGATGTGTTCAGATTTAGCTCGTTTCGGTCTTTAACAACTTGTTTCGTTGTATTAAGCACGAATACATGCTTTACGCGCAGTTATAGAAGAAAAAGTTTTGACGCCTATTAGAGAGACACTTGTAAAACCGATGTGTTATGATTTAGCTCGTTTCGGTCTAAAACAGCTTGTTTCGTTGTATTAAGCAAGAATACATGCTTTACGCGCAGTTATAGAAGAAAAAGTTTTGACGCGTATCAGAGAGACACTTGTAAAACCGATGTGTTGTGATTTAGCTCGTTTCGGTCTAAAACAGCTTGTTTCATTGTATTAAGCAAGAATACATGCTTTTCGCGCAGTTATAAGAGAAAAAGTTTTGACGCGTATTAGAGAGACACTTGTAAAACCGATGTGTTGTGATTTAGCTCGTTTCGGTCTAAAACAGCTTGTTTCGTTGTATTAAGCAAGAATACATGCTTTTCGCGCAGTTATAAGAGAAAAAGTTTTGACGAGTATCACGTGTATACTTGTAAAACCGATGTGTTCAGATTTAGCTCGTTTCGGTCTAAAACAGCTTGTTTCGTTGTATTAAGCACGAATACATGCTTTCGCGCAGTTATAAGAGAAAAAGTTTTGACGAGTATCACGTGGAAACACTTGTAATACCGATGTGTTGTGATTTAGCTCGTTTCGGTCTAAAACGGCTTGTTTCGTTGTATTAAGCAAGAATACATGCTTTTCGCGCAGTTATAAGAGAAAAAGTTTTGACGCGTAATAGAGAGACACTTGTAAAACCGATGTGTTGTGATTTAGCTCGTTTCGGTCTAAAACAGCTTGTTTCGCTGTATTAAGCAAGAATACATGCTTTTCGCGCAGTTATAAGAGAAAAAGTTTTGACGCGTATCAGAGGAACACTTGTAAAACCGATGTGTTGTGATTTAGCTCGTTTCGGTCTAAAACAGCTTGTTTCGCTGTATTAAGCAAGAATACATGCTTTTCGCGCAGTTATAAGAGAAAACGTTTTGACGCGTATCAGAGGAACACTTGTAAAACCGATGTGTTCAGATTTAGCTCGTTTCGTTCTAAAACAGCTTGTTTCGTTGTATTAAGCACGAATACATGCTTTACGCGCAACTATAGAAGAAAAAGTTTTGACGCGTATCAGAGACACTTGTAAAACCGATGTGTTGTGATTTAGCTCGTTTCGGTCTAAAACAGCTTGTTTCGTTGTATTAAGCAAGAATACATGCTTTTCGCGCAGTTAAAAGAGAAAAAGTTTTGACGAGTATCACGTGGAACACTTGTAATACCGATGTGTTGTGATTTAGCTCGTTTCGGTTTAAAACAGCTTGTTTCGCTGTATTAAGCAAGAATACATGCTTTTCGGGCAGTTATAAGAGAAAAAGTTTTGACGCGTATCAGAGGAACACTTGTAAAACCGATGTGTTGTGATTTAGCTCATTTCGGTCTAAAACAGCTTGTTTCGCTGTATTAAGCAAGAATACATGCTTTTCGCGCAGTTATAAAAGAAAAAGTTTTGACGAGTATCACGTGAATACTTGTAAAACCGATGTGTTCAGATTTAGCTCGTTTCGGTCTAAAACAGCTTGTTTCGTTGTATTAAGCAAGAATACATGCTTTTCGCGCAGTTATAAGAGAAAAAGTTTTGACGCGTATTAGAGGAACACTTGTAAAACCTTTGTGTTGTGATTTAGCTCGTTTCGGTCTAAAACAGCTTGTTTCGCTGTATTAAGCAAGAATACATGCTTTTTCGCGCAGTTATAAGAGAAAAAGTTTTGACGAGTATCACGTGGATACTTGTAAAACCGATGTGTTCAGATTGAGCTCGTTTCGGTCTTTAACAACTTGTTTCGTTGTATTAAGCACGAATACATGCTTTACGCGCAGTTATAGAAGAAAAAGTTTTGACGCCTATTAGAGAGACACTTGTAAAACCGATGTGTTATGATTTAGCTCCTTTCGGTCTAAAACAGCTTGTTTCGTTGTATTAAGCAAGAATACATGCTTTACGCGCAGTTATAGAAGAAAAAGTTTTGACGCGTATCAGAGAGACACTTGTAAAACCGATGTGTTGTGATTTAGCTCGTTTCGGTCTAAAACAGCTTGTTTCGTTGTATTAAGCAAGAATACATGCTTTTTGCGCAGTTATAAGAGAAAAAGTTTTGACGCGTATTAGAGAGACACTTGTAAAACCGATGTGTTGTGATTTAGCTCGTTTCGGTCTAAAACAGCTTGTTTCGTTGTATTAAGCAAGAATACATGCTTTTCGCTCAGTTATAAGAGAAAAAGTTTTGACGAGTATCACGTGTATACTTGTAAAACCGATGTGTTCAGATTTAGCTCGTTTCGGTCTAAAACAGCTTGTTTCGTTGTATTAAGCACGAATACATGCTTTTCGCGCAGTTATAAGAGAAAAAGTTTTGACGAGTATCACGTGGAACACTTGTAATACCGATGTGTTGTGATTTAGCTCGTTTCGGTCTAAAACAACTTGATTCGCTGTATTAGGCAAGAATACATGCTTTTCGCGCAGTTATAAAAGAAAAAGTTTTGACGCGTATCAGAGGAACACTTGTAAAACCGATGTGTTGTGATTTAGCTCATTTCGGTCTAAAACAGCTTGTTTCGCTGTATTAAGCAAGAATACATGCTTTTCGCGCAGTTATAAAAGAAAAAGTTTTGACGAGTATCACGTGAATACTTGTAAAACCGATGTGTTCAGATTTAGCTCGTTTCGGTCTAAAACAGCTTGTTTCGTTGTATTAAGCAAGAATACATGCTTTTCGCGCAGTTATAAGAGAAAAAGTTTTGACGCGTATTAGAGAGACACTTGTAAAACCGATGTGTTGTGATTTAGCTCGTTTCGGTCTAAAACAGCTTGTTTCGTTGTATTAAGCAAGAATACAAGCTTTTCGCGCAGTTATAAGAGAAAAAGTTTTGACGAGTATCACGTGGATACTTGTAAAACCGATGTGTTCAGATTTAGCTCGTTTCGGTCTAAAACAGCTTGTTTCCTTGTATTAAGCACGAATACATGCTTTTCGCGCAGTTAAAAGAGAAAAAGTTTTGACGAGTATCACGTGGAACACTTGTAATACCGATGTGTTGTGATTTAGCTCGTTTCAGTTTAAAACAGCTTGTTTCGCTGTATTAAGCAAGAATACATGCTTTTCGCGCAGTTATAAGAGAAAAAGTTTTGACGCGTATCAGAGGAACACTTGTAAAACCGATGTTTTGTGATTTAGCTCATTTCGGTCTAAAACAGCTTGTTTCGCTGTATTAAGCAAGAATACATGCTTTTCGCGCAGTTATAAAAGAAAAAGTTTTGACGAGTATCACGTGAATACTTGTAAAACCGATGTGTTCAGATTTAGCTCGTTTCGGTCTAAAACAGCTTGTTTCGTTGTATTAAGCAAGAATACATGCTTTTCGCGCAGTTATAAGAGAAAAAGTTTTGACGCGTATTAGAGAGACACTTGTAAAACCGATGTGTTGTGATTTAGCTCGTTTCGGTCTAAAACAGCTTGTTTCGTTGTATTAAGCAAGAATACATGCTTTTCGCGCAGTTATAAGAGAAAAAGTTTTGACGAGTATCACGTGGATACTTGTAAAACCGATGTGTTCAGATTTAGCTCGTTTCGGTCTAAAACAGCTTGTTTCGTTGCATTAAGCACGAATACATGCTTTTCGCGCCGTTATACGAGAAAAAGTTTTGACGCGTATCAGAGGAACACTTGTAAAACCGATGTGTTGTGATTTAGCTCGTTTCGGTCTAAAACAGCTTGTTTCGCTGTATTAAGCAAGAATACATGCTTTTCGCGCAGTTATAAGAGAAAAAGTTTTGACGCGTATCAGAGGAACACTTGTAAAACCGATGTGTTATGATTTAGCTCGTTTCGGTCTAAAACAGCTTGTTTCGTTGTATTAAGCAAGAATACATGCTTTACGCGCAGTTATAGAAGAAAAAGTTTTGACGCGTATCAGAGAGACACTTGTAAAACCGATGTGTTGTGATTTAGCTCGTTTCGGTCTAAAACAGCTTGTTTCGTTGTATTAAGCAAGAATACATGCTTTTTGCGCAGTTATAAGAGAAAAAGTTTTGACGCGTATTAGAGAGACACTTGTAAAACCGATGTGTTGTGATTTAGCTCGTTTCGGTCTAAAACAGCTTGTTTCGTTGTATTAAGCAAGAATACATGCTTTTCGCGCAGTTATAAGAGAAAAAGTTTTGACGAGTATCACGTGTATACTTGTAAAACCGATGTGTTCAGATTTAGCTCGTTTCGGTCTAAAACAGCTTGTTTCGTTGTATTAAGCACGAATACATGCTTTTCGCGCAGTTATAAGAGAAAAAGTTTTGACGAGTATCACGTGGAACACTTGTAATACCGATGTGTTGTGATTTAGCTCGTTTCGGTCTAAAACAACTTGATTCGCTGTATTAGGCAAGAATACATGCTTTTCGCGCAGTTATAAAAGAAAAAGTTTTGACGCGTATCAGAGGAACACTTGTAAAACCGATGTGTTGTGATTTAGCTCATTTCGGTCTAAAACAGCTTGTTTCGCTGTATTAAGCAAGAATACATGCTTTTCGCGCAGTTATAAAAGAAAAAGTTTTGACGAGTATCACGTGAATACTTGTAAAACCGATGTGTTCAGATTTAGCTCGTTTCGGTCTAAAACAGCTTGTTTCGTTGTATTAAGCAAGAATACATGCTTTTCGCGCAGTTATAAGAGAAAAAGTTTTGACTCGTATTAGAGAGACACTTGTAAAACCGATGTGTTCAGATTTAGCTCGTTTCGGTCTAAAACAGCTTGTTTCCTTGTATTAAGCACGAATACATGCTTTTCGCGCAGTTAAAAGAGAAAAAGTTTTGACGAGTATCACGTGGAACACTTGTAATACCGATGTGTTGTGATTTAGCTCGTTTCAGTTTAAAACAGCTTGTTTCGCTGTATTAAGCAAGAATACATGCTTTTCGCGCAGTTATAAGAGAAAAAGTTTTGACGCGTATCAGAGGAAGACTTGTAAAACCGATGTGTTGTGATTTAGCTCATTTCGGTCTAAAACAGCTTGTTTCGCTGTATTAGGCAAGAATACATGCTTTTCGCGCAGTTATAAAAGAAAAAGTTTTGACGAGTATCACGTGAATACTTGTAAAACCGATGTGTTCAGATTTAGCTCGTTTCGGTCTAAAACAGCTTGTTTCGTTGTATTAAGCAAGAATACATGCTTTTCGCGCAGTTATAAGAGAAAAAGTTTTGACGCGTATTAGAGAGACACTTGTAAAACCGATGTGTTGTGATTTAGCTCGTTTCGGTCTAAAACAGCTTGTTTCGTTGTATTAAGCAAGAATACATGCTTTTCGCGCAGTTATAAGAGAAAAAAGTTTTGACGAGTATCACGTGGATACTTGTAAAACCGATGTGTTCAGATTTAGCTCGTTTCGGTCTAAAACAGCTTGTTTCGTTGTATTAAGCACGAATACATGCTTTTCGCGCCGTTATAAGAGAAAAAGTTTTGACGCTTATCAGAGGAACACTTGTAAAACCGATGTGTTGTGATTTAGCTCGTTTCGGTCTAAAACAGCTTGTTTCGCTGTATTAAGCAAGAATACATGCTTTTCGCGCAGTTATAAGAGAAAAAGTTTTGACGCGTATCAGAGGAACACTTGTAAAACCGATGTGTTGTGATTTAGCTCATTTCGGTCTAAAACAGCTTGTTTCGCTGTATTAAGCAAGAATACATGCTTTTCGCGCAGTTATAAAAGAAAAAGTTTTGACGAGTATCACGTGAATACTTGTAAAACCGATGTGTTCAGATTTAGCTCGTTTCGGTCTAAAACAGCTTGTTTCGTTGTATTAAGCAAGAATACATGCTTTTCGCGCAGTTATAAGAGAAAAAGTTTTGACGCGTATTAGAGAGACACTTGTAAAACCGATGTGTTGTGATTTTGCTCGTTTCGGTCTAAAACAGCTTGTTTCGTTGTATTAAGCAAGAATACATGCTTTTCGCGCAGTTATAAGAGAAAAAGTTTTGACGAGTATCACGTGGATACTTGTAAAACCGATGTGTTCAGATTTAGCTCGTTTCGGTCTAAAACAGCTTGTTTCGTTGTATTAAGCAAGAATACATGCTTTTCGCGCAGTTATAAGAGAAAAAGTTTTGACGCGTATTAGAGAGACACTTGTAAAACCGATGTGTTGTGATTTTGCTCGTTTCGGTCTAAAACAGCTTGTTTCGTTGTATTAAGCAAGAATACATGCTTTTCGCGCAGTTATAAGAGAAAAAGTTTTGACGAGTATCACGTGGATACTTGTAAAACCGATGTGTTCAGATTTAGCTCGTTTCGGTCTAAAACAGCTTGTTTCGTTGTATTAAGCACGAATACATGCTTTTCGCGCAGTTAAAAGAGAAAAGGTTTTGACGAGTATCACGTGGAACACTTGTAATACCGATGTGTTGTGATTTAGCTCGTTTCGGTTTAAAACAGCTTGTTTCGCTGTATTAAGCAAGAATACATGCTTTTCGCGCAGTTATAAGAGAAAAAGTTTTGACGCGTATCAGAGGAACACTTGTAAAACCGATGTGTTCAGATTTAGCTCGTTTCGATCTGAAACAGCTTGTTTCGTTGTATTAAGCACGAATACATGCTTTTCGCGCAGTTATAAGAGAAAAAGTTTAGACGCGTATCAGAGGAACACTTGTAAAACCGATGTGTTGTGATTTAGCTCGTTTCGGTGTAAAACAGCTTGTTTCGTAGTATTAAGCAAGAATACATGCTTTTCGCGCAGTTATAAGAGAAAAAGTTTTGACGAGTATCACGTGGATACTTGTAAAACCGATGTGTTCAGATTTAGCTCGTTTCGGTCTAAAACAGCTTGTTTCGTTGTATTAAGCACGAATACATGCTTTTCGCGCAGTTAAAAGAGAAAAAGTTTTGACGAGTATCACGTGGAACACTTGTAATACCGATGTGTTGTGATTTAGCTCGTTTCGGTTTAAAACAGCTTGTTTCGCTGTATTAAGCAAGAATACATGCTTTTCGCGCAGTTATAAAAGAAAAAGTTTTGACGCGTATCAGAGGAACACTTGTAAAACCGATGTGTTGTGATTTAGCTCATTTCGGTCTAAAACAGCTTGTTTCGCTGTATTAAGCAAGAATACATGCTTTTCGCGCAGTTATAAAAGAAAAAGTTTTGACGAGTATCACGTGAATACTTGTAAAACCGATGTGTTCAGATTTAGCTCGTTTCGGTCTAAAACAGCTTGTTTCGTTGTATTAAGCAAGAATACATGCTTTTCGCGCAGTTATAAGAGAAAAAGTTTTGACGAGTATCACGTGGAACACTTGTAATACCGATGTGTTGTGATTTAGCTCGTTTCGGTTTAAAACAGCTTGTTTCGCTGTATTAAGCAAGAATACATGCTTTTCGCGCAGTTATAAAAGAAAAAGTTTTGACGCGTATCAGAGGAACACTTGTAAAACCGATGTGTTGTGATTTAGCTCATTTCGGTCTAAAACAGCTTGTTTCGCTGTATTAAGCAAGAATACATGCTTTTCGCGCAGTTATAAAAGAAAAAGTTTTGACGAGTATCACGTGAATACTTGTAAAACCGATGTGTTCAGATTTAGCTCGTTTCGGTCTAAAACAGCTTGTTTCGTTGTATTAAGCAAGAATACATGCTTTTCGCGCAGTTATAAGAGAAAAAGTTTTGACGAGTATCACGTGGAACACTTGTAATACCGATGTGTTGTGATTTAGCTCGTTTCGGTTTAAAACAGCTTGTTTCGCTGTATTAAGCAAGAATACATGCTTTACGCGCAGTTATAAGAGAAAAAGTTTTGACGCGTATCAGAGGAACACTTGTAAAACCGATGTGTTCAGATTTAGCTCGTTTCGGTCTGAAACAGCTTGTTTCGTTGTATTAAGCACGAATACATGCTTTTCGCGCAGTTATAAGAGAAAAAGTTTAGACGCGTATCAGAGGAACACTTGTAAAACCGATGTGTTGTGATTTAGCTCGTTTCGGTGTAAAACAGCTTGTTTCGTAGTATTAGGCAAGAATACATGCTTTTCGCGCAGTTATAAGAGAAAAAGTTTTGACGCGTATTAGAGGAACACTTGTAAAACCTTTGTGTTGTGATTTAGCTCGTTTCGGTCTAAAACAGCTTGTTTCGCTGTATTAAGCAAGAATACATGCTTTCCGCGCAGTTATAAGAGAAAAAGTTTTGACGAGTATCACGTGGATACTTGTAAAACCGATGTGTTCAGATTTAGCTCGTTTCGGTCTTTAACAACTTGTTTCGTTGTATTAAGCACGAATACATGCTTTACGCGCAGTTATAGAAGAAAAAGTTTTGACGCCTATTAGAGAGACACTTGTAAAACCGATGTGTTATGATTTAGATTGTTTCGGTCTAAAACAGCTTGTTTAGTTGTATTAAGCAAGAATACATGCTTTACGCGCAGTTATAGAAGAAAAAGTTTTTACGCGTATCAGAGAGACACTTGTAAAACCGATGTGTTGTGATTTAGCTCGTTTCGGTCTAAAACAGCTTGTTTCGTTGTATTAAGCACGAATACATGCTTTTCGCGCAGTTATAAGAGAAAAAGTTTTGACGAGTATCACGTGGAACACTTGTAATACCGATGTGTTGTGATTTAGCTCGTTTCGGTCTAAAACAACTTGATTCGCTGTATTAGGCAAGAATACATGCTTTTCGCGCAGTTATAAAAGAAAAAGTTTTGACGCGTATCAGAGGAACACTTGTAAAACCGATGTGTTGTGATTTAGCTCATTTCGGTCTAAAACAGCTTGTTTCGCTGTATTAAGCAAGAATACATGCTTTTCGCGCAGTTTTAAAAGAAAAAGTTTTGACGAGTATCACGTGAATACTTGTAAAACCGATGTGTTCAGATTTAGCTCGTTTCGGTCTAAAACAGCTTGTTTCGTTGTATTAAGCAAGAATACATGCTTTTCGCGCAGTTATAAGAGAAAAAGTTTTGACGCGTATTAGAGAGACACTTGTAAAACCGATGTGTTGTGATTTAGCTCGTTTCGGTCTAAAACAGCTTGTTTCGTTGTATTAAGCAAGAATACATGCTTTTCGCGCAGTTATAAGAGAAAAAGTTTTGACGAGTATCACGTGGATACTTGTAAAACCGATGTGTTCAGATTTAGCTCGTTTCGGTCTAAAACAGCTTGTTTCCTTGTATTAAGCACGAATACATGCTTTTCGCGCAGTTAAAAGAGAAAAAGTTTTGACGAGTATCACGTGGAACACTTGTAATACCGATGTGTTGTGATTTAGCTCGTTTCGGTTTAAAACAGCTTGTTTCGCTGTATTAAGCAAGAATACATGCTTTTCGGGCAGTTATAAGAGAAAAAGTTTTGACGCGTATCAGAGGAACACTTGTAAAACCGATGTGTTGTGATTTAGCTCATTTCGGTCTAAAACAGGTTGTTTCGCTGTATTAAGCAAGAATACATGCTTTTCGCGCAGTTATAAAAGAAAAAGTTTTGACGAGTATCACGTGAATACTTGTAAAACCGATGTGTTCAGATTTAGCTCGTTTCGGTCTAAAACAGCTTGTTTCGTTGTATTAAGCAAGAATACATGCTTTTCGCGCAGTTATAAGAGAAAAAGTTTTGACGCGTATTAGAGAGACACTTGTAAAACCGATGTGTTGTGATTTAGCTCGTTTCGGTCTAAAACAGCTTGTTTCGCTGTATTAAGCAAGAATACATGCTTTTCGCGCAGTTATAAGAGAAAAAGTTTTGACGAGTATCACGTGGATACTTGTAAAACCGATGTGTTCAGATTTAGCTCGTTTCGGTCTTTAACAACTTGTTTCGTTGTATTAAGCACGAATACATGCTTTACGCGCAGTTATAGAAGAAAAAGTTTTGACGCCTATTAGAGAGACACTTGTAAAACCGATGTGTTATGATTTAGCTCGTTTCGGTCTAAAACAGCTTGTTTCGTTGTATTAAGCAAGAATACATGCTTTACGCGCAGTTATAGAAGAAAAAGTTTTGACGCGTATCAGAGAGACACTTGTAAAAGCGATGTGTTGTGATTTAGCTCGTTTCGGTCTAAAACAGCTTGTTTCATTGTATTAAGCAAGAATACATGCTTTTCGCGCAGTTATAAGAGAAAAAGTTTTGACGCGTATTAGAGAGACACTTGTAAAACCGATGTGTTGTGATTTAGCTCGTTTCGGTCTAAAACAGCTTGTTTCGTTGTATTAAGCAAGAATACATGCTTTTCGCGCAGTTATAAGAGAAAAAGTTTTGACGAGTATCACGTGTATACTTGTAAAACCGATGTGTTCAGATTTAGCTCGTTTCGGTCTAAAACAGCTTGTTTCGTTGTATTAAGCACGAATACATGCTTTTCGCGCAGTTATAAGAGAAAAAGTTTTGACGAGTATCACGTGGAACACTTGTAATACCGATGTGTTGTGATTTAGCTCGTTTCGGTCTAAAACAGCTTGTTTCGTTGTATTAAGCAAGAATACATGCTTTTCGCGCAGTTATAAGAGAAAAAGTTTTGACGCGTAATAGAGAGACACTTGTAAAACCGATGTGTTGTGATTTAGCTCGTTTCGGTCTAAAACAGCTTGTTTCGCTGTATTAAGCAAGAATACATGCTTTTCGCGCAGTTATAAGAGAAAAAGTTTTGACGCGTATCAGAGGAACACTTGTAAACCGATGTGTTCAGATTTAGCTCGTTTCGTTCTAAAACAGCTTGTTTCGTTGTATTAAGCACGAATACATGCTTTACGCGCAACTATAGAAGAAAAAGTTTTGACGCGTATCAGAGACACTTGTAAAACCGATGTGTTGTGATTTAGCTCGTTTCGGTCTAAAACAGCTTGTTTCGTTGTATTAAGCAAGAATACATGCTTTTCGCGCAGTTATAAGAGAAAAAGTTTTGACGAGTATCACGTGGATACTTGTAAAACCGATGTGTTCAGATTTAGCTCGTTTCGGTCTAAAACAGCTTGTTTCGTTGTATTAAGCACGAATGCATGCTTTTCGCGCAGTTATAAGAGAAAAAGTTTTGACGAGTATCACGTGGAACACTTGTAAAACCGATGTGTTCAGATTTAGCTCGTTTCGGTCTAAAACAGCTTGTTTCGTTGTATTAAGCACGAATACATGCTTTTCGCGCAGTTAAAAGAGAAAAAGTTTTGACGAGTATAACGTGGAACACTTGTAATACCGATGTGTTGTGATTTAGCTCGTTTCGGTCTAAAACAGCTTGTTTCGCTGTATTAAGGAAGAATACATGCTTTTCGCGCCGTTATAAGAGAAAAAGTTTTGACGCGTATCAGAGGAACACTTGTAAAACCGATGTGTTGTGATTTAGCTCGTTTCGGTGTAAAACAGCTTGTTTCGTAGTATTAAGCAAGAATACATGCTTTTCGCGCAGTTATAAGAGAAAAAGTTTTGACGCGTATTAGAGGAACACTTGTAAAACCTTTGTGTTGTGATTTAGCTCGTTTCGGTCTAAAACAGCTTGTTTCGCTGTATTAAGCAAGAATACATGCTTTTCGCGCAGTTATAAGAGAAAAAGTTTTGACGAGTATCACGTGGATACTTGTAAAACCGATGTGTTCAGATTTAGCTCGTTTCGGTCTTTAACAACTTGTTTCGTTGTATTAAGCACGAATACATGCTTTACGCGCAGTTATAGAAGAAAAAGTTTTGACGCCTATTAGAGAGACACTTGTAAAACCGATGTGTTATGATTTAGCTCGTTTCGGTCTAAAACAGCTTGTTTCGTTGTATTAAACAAGAATACATGCTTTACGCGCAGTTATAGAAGAAAAAGTTTTGACGCGTATCAGAGAGACACTTGTAAAACCGATGTGTTGTGATTTAGCTCGTTTCGGTCTAAAACAGCTTGTTTCGTTGTATTAAGCAAGAATACATGCTTTTTGCGCAGTTATAAGAGAAAAAGTTTTGACGCGTATTAGAGAGACACTTGTAAAACCGATGTGTTGTGATTTAGCTCGTTTCGGTCTAAAACAGCTTGTTTCGTTGTATTAAGCAAGAATACATGCTTTTCGCGCAGTTATAAGAGAAAAAGTTTTGACGAGTATCACGTGTATACTTGTAAAACCGATGTGTTCAGATTTAGCTCGTTTCGGTCTAAAACAGCTTGTTTCGTTGTATTAAGCACGAATACATGCTTTTCGCGCAGTTATAAGAGAAAAAGTTTTGACGAGTATCACGTGGAACACTTGTAATACCGATGTGTTGTGATTTAGCTCGTTTCGGTCTAAAACAACTTGATTCGCTGTATTAGGCAAGAATACATGCTTTTCGCGCAGTTATAAAAGAAAAAGTTTTGACGCGTATCAGAGGAACACTTGTAAAACCGATGTGTTGTGATTTAGCTCATTTCGGTCTAAAACAGCTTGTTTCGCTGTATTAAGCAAGGATACATGCTTTTCGCGCAGTTATAAAAGAAAAAGTTTTGACGAGTATAACGTGAATACTTGTAAAACCGATGTGTTCAGATTTAGCTCGTTTCGGTCTAAAACAGCTTGTTTCGTTGTATTAAGCAAGAATACATGCTTTTCGCGCAGTTATAAGAGAAAAAGTTTTGACGCGTATTAGAGAGACACTTGTAAAACCGATGTGTTGTGATTTAGCTCGTTTCGGTCTAAAACAGCTTGTTTCGTTGTATTAAGCAAGAATACATGCTTTTCGCGCAGTTATAAGAGAAAAAGTTTTGACGAGTATCACGTGGATACTTGTAAAACCGATGTGTTCAGATTTAGCTCGTTTCGGTCTAAAACAGCTTGTTTCCTTGTATTAAGCACGAATACATGCTTTTCGCGCAGTTAAAAGAGAAAAAGTTTTGACGAGTATCACGTGGAGCACTTGTAATACCGATGTGTTGTGATTTAGCTCGTTTCAGTTTAAAACAGCTTGTTTCGCTGTATTAAGCAAGAATACATGCTTTTCGCGCAGTTATAAGAGAAAAAGTTTTGACGCGTATCAGAGGAACACTTGTAAAACCGATGTGTTGTGATTTAGCTCATTTCGGTCTAAAACAGCTTGTTTCGCTGTATTAAGCAAGAATACATGCTTTTCGCGCAGTTATAAAAGAAAAAGTTTTGACGAGTATCACGTGAATACTTGTAAAACCGATGTGTTCAGATTTAGCTCGTTTCGGTCTAAAACAGCTTGTTTCGTTGTATTAAGCAAGAATACATGCTTTTCGCGCAGTTATAAGAGAAAAAGTTTTGACGCGTATTAGAGAGACACTTGTAAAACCGATGTGTTGTGATTTAGCTCGTTTCGGTCTAAAACAGCTTGTTTCGTTGTATTAAGCAAGAATACATGCTTTTCGCGCAGTTATAAGAGAAAAAGTTTTGACGAGTATCACGTGGATACTTGTAAAACCGATGTGTTCAGATTTAGCTCGTTTCGGTCTAAAACAGCTTGTTTCGTTGTATTAAGCACGAATACATGCTTTTCGCGCCGTTATAAGAGAAAAAGTTTTGACGCGTATCAGAGGAACACTTGTAAAACCGATGTGTTGTGATTTAGCTCGTTTCGGTCTAAAACAGCTTGTTTCGCTGTATTAAGCAAGAATACATGCTTTTCGCGCAGTTATAAGAGAAAAAGTTTTGACGCGTATCAGAGGAACACTTGTAAAACCGATGTGTTATGATTTAGCTCGTTTCGGTCTAAAACAGCTTGTTTCGTTGTATTAAGCAAGAATACATGCTTTACGCGCAGTTATAGAAGAAAAAGTTTTGACGCGTATCAGAGAGACACTTGTAAAACCGATGTGTTGTGATTTAGCTCGTTTCGGTCTAAAACAGCTTGTTTCGTTGTATTAAGCAAGAATACATGCTTTTTGCGCAGTTATAAGAGAAAAAGTTTTGACGCGTATTAGAGAGACACTTGTAAAACCGATGTGTTGTGATTTAGCTCGTTTCGGTCTAAAACAGCTTGTTTCGTTGTATTAAGCAAGAATACATGCTTTTCGCGCAGTTATAAAAGAAAAAGTTTTGACGAGTATCACGTGAATACTTGTAAAACCGATGTGTTCAGATTTAGCTCGTTTCGGTCTAAAACAGCTTGTTTCGTTGTATTAAGCAAGAATACATGCTTTTCGCGCAGTTATAAGAGAAAAAGTTTTGACGCGTATTAGAGAGACACTTGTAAAACCGATGTGTTGTGATTTAGCTCGTTTCGGTCTAAAACAGCTTGTTTCGTTGTATTAAGCAAGAATACATGCTTTTCGCGCAGTTATAAAAGAAAAAGTTTTGACGAGTATCACGTGGAACACTTGTAATACCGATGTGTTGTGATTTAGCTCGTTTCGGTTTAAAACAGCTTGTTTCGCTGTATTAAGCAAGAATACATGCTTTTCGGGCAGTTATAAGAGAAAAAGTTTTGACGCGTATCAGAGGAACACTTGTAAAACCGATGTGTTGTGATTTAGCTCATTTCGGTCTAAAACAGCTTGTTTCGCTGTATTAAGCAAGAATACATGCTTTTCGCGCAGTTATAAAAGAAAAAGTTTTGACGAGTATCACGTGAATACTTGTAAAACCGATGTGTTCAGATTTAGCTCGTTTCGGTCTAAAACAGCTTGTTTCGTTGTATTAAGCAAGAATACATGCTTTTCGCGCAGTTATAAGAGAAAAAGTTTTGACGCGTATTAGAGAGACACTTGTAAAACCGATGTGTTGTGATTTAGCTCGTTTCGGTCTAAAACAGCTTGTTTCGCTGTATTAAGCAAGAATACATGCTTTTCGCGCAGTTATAAGAGAAAAAGTTTTGACGAGTATCACGTGGATACTTGTAAAACCGATGTGTTCAGATTTAGCTCGTTTCGGTCTTTAACAACTTGTTTCGTTGTATTAAGCACGAATACATGCTTTACGCGCAGTTATAGAAGAAAAAGTTTTGACGCCTATTAGAGAGACACTTGTAAAACCGATGTGTTATGATTTAGCTCGTTTCGGTCTAAAACAGCTTGTTTCGTTGTATTAAGCAAGAATACATGCTTTACGCGCAGTTATAGAAGAAAAAGTTTTGACGCGTATCAGAGAGACACTTGTAAAAGCGATGTGTTGTGATTTAGCTCGTTTCGGTCTAAAACAGCTTGTTTCATTGTATTAAGCAAGAATACATGCTTTTCGCGCAGTTATAAGAGAAAAAGTTTTGACGCGTATTAGAGAGACACTTGTAAAACCGATGTGTTGTGATTTAGCTCGTTTCGGTCTAAAACAGCTTGTTTCGTAGTATTAAGCAAGAATACATGCTTTTCGCGCAGTTATAAGAGAAAAAGTTTTGACGAGTATCACGTGTATACTTGTAAAACCGATGTGTTCAGATTTAGCTCGTTTCGGTCTAAAACAGCTTGTTTCGTTGTATTAAGCACGAATACATGCTTTTCGCGCAGTTATAAGAGAAAAAGTTTTGACGAGTATCACGTGGAACACTTGTAATACCGATGTGTTGTGATTTAGCTCGTTTCGGTCTAAAACAGCTTGTTTCGTTGTATTAAGCAAGAATACATGCTTTTCGCGCAGTTATAAGAGAAAAAGTTTTGACGCGTAATAGAGAGACACTTGTAAAACCGATGTGTTGTGATTTAGCTCGTTTCGGTCTAAAACAGCTTGTTTCGCTGTATTAAGCAAGAATACATGCTTTTCGCGCAGTTATAAGAGAAAAAGTTTTGACGCGTATCAGAGGAACACTTGTAAAACCGATGTGTTGTGATTTAGCTCGTTTCGGTCTAAAACAGCTTGTTTCGCTGTATTAAGCAAGAATACATGCTTTTCGCGCAGTTATAAGAGAAAAAGTTTTGACGCGTATTAGAGAGACACTTGTAAAACCGATGTGTTGTGATTTAGCTCGTTTCGGTCTAAAACAGCTTGTTTCGTTGTATTAAGCAAGAATACATGCTTTTCGCGCAGTTATAAGAGAAAAAGTTTTGACGAGTATCACGTGGATACTTGTAAAACCGATGTGTTCAGATTTAGCTCGTTTCGGTCTAAAACAGCTTGTTTCCTTGTATTAAGCACGAATACATGCTTTTCGCGCAGTTATAAGAGAAAAAGTTTTGACGCGTATCAGAGGAACACTTGTAAAACCGATGTGTTGTGATTTAGCTCATTTCGGTCTAAAACAGCTTGTTTCGCTGTATTAAGCAAGAATACATGCTTTTCGCGCAGTTATAAAAGAAAAAGTTTTGACGAGTATCACGTGAATACTTGTAAAACCGATGTGTTCAGATTTAGCTCGTTTCGGTCTAAAACAGCTTGTTTCGTTGTATTAAGCAAGAATACATGCTTTTCGCGCAGTTATAAGAGAAAAAGTTTTGACGCGTATTAGAGAGACACTTGTAAAACCGATGTGTTGTGATTTAGCTCGTTTCGGTCTAAAACAGCTTGTTTCGCTGTATTAAGCAAGAATACATGCTTTTCGCGCAGTTATAAGAGAAAAAGTTTTGACGAGTATCACGTGGATACTTGTAAAACCGATGTGTTCAGATTTAGCTCGTTTCGGTCTTTAACAACTTGTTTCGTTGTATTAAGCACGAATACATGCTTTACGCGCAGTTATAGAAGAAAAAGTTTTGACGCCTATTAGAGAGACACTTGTAAAACCGATGTGTTATGATTTAGCTCGTTTCGGTCTAAAACAGCTTGTTTCGTTGTATTAAGCAAGAATACATGCTTTACGCGCAGTTATAGAAGAAAAAGTTTTGACGCGTATCAGAGAGACACTTGTAAAAGCGATGTGTTGTGATTTAGCTCGTTTCGGTCTAAAACAGCTTGTTTCATTGTATTAAGCAAGAATACATGCTTTTCGCGCAGTTATAAGAGAAAAAGTTTTGACGCGTATTAGAGAGACACTTGTAAAACCGATGTGTTGTGATTTAGCTCGTTTCGGTCTAAAACAGCTTGTTTCGTTGTATTAAGCAAGAATACATGCTTTTCGCGCAGTTATAAGAGAAAAAGTTTTGACGAGTATCACGTGTATACTTGTAAAACCGATGTGTTCAGATTTAGCTCGTTTCGGTCTAAAACAGCTTGTTTCGTTGTATTAAGCACGAATACATGCTTTTCGCGCAGTTATAAGAGAAAAAGTTTTGACGAGTATCACGTGGAACACTTGTAATACCGATGTGTTGTGATTTAGCTCGTTTCGGTCTAAAACAGCTTGTTTCGTTGTATTAAGCAAGAATACATGCTTTTCGCGCAGTTATAAGAGAAAAAGTTTTGACGCGTAATAGAGAGACACTTGTAAAACCGATGTGTTGTGATTTAGCTCGTTTCGGTCTAAAACAGCTTGTTTCGCTGTATTAAGCAAGAATACATGCTTTTCGCGCAGTTATAAGAGAAAAAGTTTTGACGCGTATCAGAGGAACACTTGTAAAACCGATGTGTTGTGATTTAGCTCGTTTCGGTCTAAAACAGCTTGTTTCGCTGTATTAAGCAAGAATACATGCTTTTCGCGCAGTTATAAGAGAAAAAGTTTTGACGCGTATTAGAGAGACACTTGTAAAACCGATGTGTTGTGATTTAGCTCGTTTCGGTCTAAAACAGCTTGTTTCGTTGTATTAAGCAAGAATACATGCTTTTCGCGCAGTTATAAGAGAAAAAGTTTTGACGAGTATCACGTGGATACTTGTAAAACCGATGTGTTCAGATTTAGCTCGTTTCGGTCTAAAACAGCTTGTTTCCTTGTATTAAGCACGAATACATGCTTTTCGCGCAGTTAAAAGAGAAAAAGTTTTGACGAGTATCACGTGGAGCACTTGTAATACCGATGTGTTGTGATTTAGCTCGTTTCAGTTTAAAACAGCTTGTTTCGCTGTATTAAGCAAGAATACATGCTTTTCGCGCAGTTATAAGAGAAAAAGTTTTGACGCGTATCAGAGGAACACTTGTAAAACCGATGTGTTGTGATTTAGCTCATTTCGGTCTAAAACAGCTTGTTTCGCTGTATTAAGCAAGAATACATGCTTTTCGCGCAGTTATAAAAGAAAAAGTTTTGACGAGTATCACGTGAATACTTGTAAAACCGATGTGTTCAGATTTAGCTCGTTTCGGTCTAAAACAGCTTGTTTCGTTGTATTAAGCAAGAATACATGCTTTTCGCGCAGTTATAAGAGAAAAAGTTTTGACGCGTATTAGAGAGACACTTGTAAAACCGATGTGTTGTGATTTAGCTCGTTTCGGTCTAAAACAGCTTGTTTCGTTGTATTAAGCAAGAATACATGCTTTTCGCGCAGTTATAAGAGAAAAAGTTTTGACGAGTATCACGTGGATACTTGTAAAACCGATGTGTTCAGATTTAGCTCGTTTCGGTCTAAAACAGCTTGTTTCGTTGTATTAAGCACGAATACATGCTTTTCGCGCCGTTATAAGAGAAAAAGTTTTGACGCGTATCAGAGGAACACTTGTAAAACCGATGTGTTGTGATTTAGCTCGTTTCGGTCTAAAACAGCTTGTTTCGCTGTATTAAGCAAGAATACATGCTTTTCGCGCAGTTATAAGAGAAAAAGTTTTGACGCGTATCAGAGGAACACTTGTAAAACCGATGTGTTATGATTTAGCTCGTTTCGGTCTAAAACAGCTTGTTTCGTTGTATTAAGCAAGAATACATGCTTTACGCGCAGTTATAGAAGAAAAAGTTTTGACGCGTATCAGAGAGACACTTGTAAAACCGATGTGTTGTGATTTAGCTCGTTTCGGTCTAAAACAGCTTGTTTCGTTGTATTAAGCAAGAATACATGCTTTTTGCGCAGTTATAAGAGAAAAAGTTTTGACGCGTATTAGAGAGACACTTGTAAAACCGATGTGTTGTGATTTAGCTCGTTTCGTTCTAAAACAGCTTGTTTCGTTGTATTAAGCACGAATACATGCTTTACGCGCAACTATAGAAGAAAAAGTTTTGACGCGTATCAGAGACACTTGTAAAACCGATGTGTTGTGATTTAGCTCGTTTCGGTCTAAAACAGCTTGTTTCGTTGTATTAAGCAAGAATACATGCTTTTCGCGCAGTTATAAGAGAAAAAGTTTTGACGAGTATCACGTGGATACTTGTAAAACCGATGTGTTCAGATTTAGCTCGTTTCGGTCTAAAACAGCTTGTTTCGTTGTATTAAGCACGAATACATGCTTTTCGCGCAGTTATAAGAGAAAAAGTTTTGACGAGTATCACGTGGAACACTTGTAATACCGATGTGTTGTGATTTAGCTCGTTTCGGTTTAAAACAGCTTGTTTCGCTGTATTAAGCAAGAATACATGCTTTTCGCGCAGTTATAAGAGAAAAAGTTTTGACGCGTATCAGAGGAACACTTGTAAAACCGATGTGTTCAGATTTAGCTCGTTTCGGTCTGAAACAGCTTGTTTCGTTGTATTAAGCACGAATACATGCTTTTCGCGCAGTTATAAGAGAAAAAGTTTAGACGCGTATCAGAGGAACACTTGTAAAACCGATGTGTTGTGATTTAGCTCGTTTCGGTGTAAAACAGCTTGTTTCGTAGTATTAAGCAAGAATACATGCTTTTCGCGCAGTTATAAGAGAAAAAGTTTTGACGCGTATTAGAGGAACACTTGTAAAACCTTTGTGTTGTGATTTAGCTCGTTTCGGTCTAAAACAGCTTGTTTCGCTGTATTAAGCAAGAATACATGCTTTTCGCGCAGTTATAAGAGAAAAAGTTTTGACGAGTATCACGTGGATACTTGTAAAACCGATGTGTTCAGATTTAGCTCGTTTCGGTCTTTAACAACTTGTTTCGTTGTATTAAGCACGAATACATGCTTTACGCGCAGTTATAGAAGAAAAAGTTTTGACGCCTATTAGAGAGACACTTGTAAAACCGATGTGTTATGATTTAGCTCGTTTCGGTCTAAAACAGCTTGTTTCGTTGTATTAAGCAAGAATACATGCTTTACGCGCAGTTATAGAAGAAAAAGTTTTGACGCGTATCAGAGAGACACTTGTAAAACCGATGTGTTGTGATTTAGCTCGTTTCGGTCTAAAACAGCTTGTTTCGTTGTATTAAGCAAGAATACATGCTTTTTGCGCAGTTATAAGAGAAAAAGTTTTGACGCGTATTAGAGAGACACTTGTAAAACCGATGTGTTGTGATTTAGCTCGTTTCGGTCTAAAACAGCTTGTTTCGTTGTATTAAGCAAGAATACATGCTTTTCGCGCAGTTATAAGAGAAAAAGTTTTGACGAGTATCACGTGTATACTTGTAAAACCGATGTGTTCAGATTTAGCTCGTTTCGGTCTAAAACAGCTTGTTTCGTTGTATTAAGCACGAATACATGCTTTTCGCGCAGTTATAAGAGAAAAAGTTTTGACGAGTATCACGTGGAACACTTGTAATACCGATGTGTTGTGATTTAGCTCGTTTCGGTCTAAAACAACTTGATTCGCTGTATTAGGCAAGAATACATGCTTTTCGCGCAGTTATAAAAGAAAAAGTTTTGACGCGTATCAGAGGAACACTTGTAAAACCGATGTGTTGTGATTTAGCTCATTTCGGTCTAAAACAGCTTGTTTCGCTGTATTAAGCAAGAATACATGCTTTTCGCGCAGTTATAAAAGAAAAAGTTTTGACGAGTATAACGTGAATACTTGTAAAACCGATGTGTTCAGATTTAGCTCGTTTCGGTCTAAAACAGCTTGTTTCGTTGTATTAAGCAAGAATACATGCTTTTCGCGCAGTTATAAGAGAAAAAGTTTTGACGCGTATTAGAGAGACACTTGTAAAACCGATGTGTTGTGATTTAGCTCGTTTCGGTCTAAAACAGCTTGTTTCGTTGTATTAAGCAAGAATACATGCTTTTCGCGCAGTTATAAGAGAAAAAGTTTTGACGAGTATCACGTGGATACTTGTAAAACCGATGTGTTCAGATTTAGCTCGTTTCGGTCTAAAACAGCTTGTTTCCTTGTATTAAGCACGAATACATGCTTTTCGCGCAGTTAAAAGAGAAAAAGTTTTGACGAGTATCACGTGGAGCACTTGTAATACCGATGTGTTGTGATTTAGCTCGTTTCAGTTTAAAACAGCTTGTTTCGCTGTATTAAGCAAGAATACATGCTTTTCGCGCAGTTATAAGAGAAAAAGTTTTGACGCGTATCAGAGGAACACTTGTAAAACCGATGTGTTGTGATTTAGCTCATTTCGGTCTAAAACAGCTTGTTTCGCTGTATTAAGCAAGAATACATGCTTTTCGCGCAGTTATAAAAGAAAAAGTTTTGACGAGTATCACGTGAATACTTGTAAAACCGATGTGTTCAGATTTAGCTCGTTTCGGTCTAAAACAGCTTGTTTCGTTGTATTAAGCAAGAATACATGCTTTTCGCGCAGTTATAAGAGAAAAAGTTTTGACGCGTATTAGAGAGACACTTGTAAAACCGATGTGTTGTGATTTAGCTCGTTTCGGTCTAAAACAGCTTGTTTCGTTGTATTAAGCAAGAATACAGGCTTTTCGCGCAGTTATAAGAGAAAAAGTTTTGACGAGTATCACGTGGATACTTGTAAAACCGATGTGTTCAGATTTAGCTCGTTTCGGTCTAAAACAGCTTGTTTCGTTGTATTAAGCACGAATACATGCTTTTCGCGCCGTTATAAGAGAAAAAGTTTTGACGCGTATCAGAGGAACACTTGTAAAACCGATGTGTTGTGATTTAGCTCGTTTCGGTCTAAAACAGCTTGTTTCGCTGTATTAAGCAAGAATACATGCTTTTCGCGCAGTTATAAGAGAAAAAGTTTTGACGCGTATCAGAGGAACACTTGTAAAACCGATGTGTTATGATTTAGCTCGTTTCGGTCTAAAACAGCTTGTTTCGTTGTATTAAGCAAGAATACATGCTTTACGCGCAGTTATAGAAGAAAAAGTTTTGACGCGTATCAGAGAGACACTTGTAAAACCGATGTGTTGTGATTTAGCTCGTTTCGGTCTAAAACAGCTTGTTTCGTTGTATTAAGCAAGAATACATGCTTTTTGCGCAGTTATAAGAGAAAAAGTTTTGACGCGTATTAGAGAGACACTTGTAAAACCGATGTGTTGTGATTTAGCTCGTTTCGGTCTAAAACAGCTTGTTTCGTTGTATTAAGCAAGAATACATGCTTTTCGCGCAGTTATAAGAGAAAAAGTTTTGACGAGTATCACGTGTATACTTGTAAAACCGATGTGTTCAGATTTAGCTCGTTTCGGTCTAAAACAGCTTGTTTCGTTGTATTAAGCACGAATACATGCTTTTCGCGCAGTTATAAGAGAAAAAGTTTTGACGAGTATCACGTGGAACACTTGTAATACCGATGTGTTGTGATTTAGCTCGTTTCGGTCTAAAACAACTTGATTCGCTGTATTAGGCAAGAATACATGCTTTTCGCGCAGTTATAAAAGAAAAAGTTTTGACGCGTATCAGAGGAACACTTGTAAAACCGATGTGTTGTGATTTAGCTCATTTCGGTCTAAAACAGCTTGTTTCGCTGTATTAAGCAAGAATACATGCTTTTCGCGCAGTTATAAAAGAAAAAGTTTTGACGAGTATCACGTGAATACTTGTAAAACCGATGTGTTCAGATTTAGCTCGTTTCGGTCTAAAACAGCTTGTTTCGTTGTATTAAGCAAGAATACATGCTTTTCGCGCAGTTATAAGAGAAAAAGTTTTGACGCGTATTAGAGAGACACTTGTAAAACCAATGTGTTGTGATTTAGCTCGTTTCGGTCTAAAACAGCTTGTTTCGTTGTATTAAGCAAGAATACATGCTTTTCGCGCAGTTATAAGAGAAAAAGTTTTGACGAGTATCACGTGGATACTTGTAAAACCGATGTGTTCAGATTTAGCTCGTTTCGGTCTAAAACAGCTTGTTTCCTTGTATTAAGCACGAATACATGCTTTTCGCGCAGTTAAAAGAGAAAAAGTTTTGACGAGTATCACGTGGAACACTTGTAATACCGATGTGTTGTGATTTAGCTCGTTTCAGTTTAAAACAGCTTGTTTCGCTGTATTAAGCAAGAATACATGCTTTTCGCGCAGTTATAAGAGAAAAAGTTTTGACGCGTATCAGAGGAAGACTTGTAAAACCGATGTGTTGTGATTTAGCTCATTTCGGTCTAAAACAGCTTGTTTCGCTGTATTAAGCAAGAATACATGCTTTTCGCGCAGTTATAAAAGAAAAAGTTTTGACGAGTATCACGTGAATACTTGTAAAACCGATGTGTTCAGATTTAGCTCGTTTCGGTCTAAAACAGCTTGTTTCGTTGTATTAAGCAAGAATACATGCTTTTCGCGCAGTTATAAGAGAAAAAGTTTTGACGCGTATTAGAGAGACACTTGTAAAACCGATGTGTTGTGATTTAGCTCGTTTCGGTCTAAAACAGCTTGTTTCGTTGTATTAAGCAAGAATACATGCTTTTCGCGCAGTTATAAGAGAAAAAGTTTTGACGAGTATCACGTGGATACTTGTAAAACCGATGTGTTCAGATTTAGCTCGTTTCGGTCTAAAACAGCTTGTTTCGTTGTATTAAGCACGAATACATGCTTTTCGCGCCGTTATAAGAGAAAAAGTTTTGACGCGTATCAGAGGAACACTTGTAAAACCGATGTGTTGTGATTTAGCTCGTTTCGGTCTAAAACAGCTTGTTTCGCTGTATTAAGCAAGAATACATGCTTTTCGCGCAGTTATAAGAGAAAATGTTTTGACGCGTATCAGAGGAACACTTGTAAAACCGATGTGTTGTGATTTAGCTCATTTCGGTCTAAAACAGCTTGTTTCGCTGTATTAAGCAAGAATACATGCTTTTCGCGCAGTTATAAAAGAAAAAGTTTTGACGAGTATCACGTGAATACTTGTAAAACCGATGTGTTCAGATTTAGCTCGTTTCGGTCTAAAACAGCTTGTTTCGTTGTATTAAGCAAGAATACATGCTTTTCGCGCAGTTATAAGAGAAAAAGTTTTGACGCGTATTAGAGAGACACTTGTAAAACCGATGTGTTGTGATTTAGCTCGTTTCGGTCTAAAACAGCTTGTTTCGTTGTATTAAGCAAGAATACATGCTTTTCGCGCAGTTATAAGAGAAAAAGTTTTGACGAGTATCACGTGGATACTTGTAAAACCGATGTGTTCAGATTTAGCTCGTTTCGGTCTAAAACAGCTTGTTTCGTTGTATTAAGCACGAATACATGCTTTTCGCGCAGTTAAAAGAGAAAAGGTTTTGACGAGTATCACGTGGAACACTTGTAATACCGATGTGTTGTGATTTAGCTCGTTTCGGTTTAAAACAGCTTGTTTCGCTGTATTAAGCAAGAATACATGCTTTTCGCGCAGTTATAAGAGAAAAAGTTTTGACGCGTATCAGAGGAACACTTGTAAAACCGATGTGTTCAGATTTAGCTCGTTTCGATCTGAAACAGCTTGTTTCGTTGTATTAAGCACGAATACATGCTTTTCGCGCAGTTATAAGAGAAAAAGTTTAGACGCGTATCAGAGGAACACTTGTAAAACCGATGTGTTGTGATTTAGCTCGTTTCGGTGTAAAACAGCTTGTTTCGTAATTTTAAGCAAGAATACATGCTTTTCGCGCAGTTATAAGAGAAAAAGTTTTGACGAGTATCACGTGGATACTTGTAAAACCGATGTGTTCAGATTTAGCTCGTTTCGGTCTAAAACAGCTTGTTTCGTTGTATTAAGCAAGAATACATGCTTTTCGCGCAGTTAAAAGAGAAAAAGTTTTGACGAGTATCACGTGGAACACTTGTAATACCGATGTGTTGTGATTTAGCTCGTTTCGGTTTAAAACAGCTTGTTTCGCTGTATTAAGCAAGAATACATGCTTTTCGCGCAGTTATAAAAGAAAAAGTTTTGACGCGTATCAGAGGAACACTTGTAAAACCGATGTGTTGTGATTTAGCTCATTTCGGTCTAAAACAGCTTGTTTCGCTGTATTAAGCAAGAATACATGCTTTTCGCGCAGTTATAAAAGAAAAAGTTTTGACGAGTATCACGTGAATACTTGTAAAACCGATGTGTTCAGATTTAGCTCGTTTCGGTCTAAAACAGCTTGTTTCGTTGTATTAAGCAAGAATACATGCTTTTCGCGCAGTTATAAGAGAAAAAGTTTTGACGCGTATTAGAGAGACACTTGTAAAACCGATGTGTTGTGATTTAGCTCGTTTCGGTCTAAAACAGCTTGTTTCGTTGTATTAAGCAAGAATACATGCTTTTCGCGAAGTTATAAGAGAAAAAGTTTTGACGAGTATCACGTGGATACTTGTAAAACCGATGTGTTCAGATTTAGCTCGTTTCGGTCTAAAACAGCTTGTTTCGTTGTATTAAGCACGAATACATGCTTTTCGCGCAGTTAAAAGAGAAAAAGTTTTGACGAGTATCACGTGGAACACTTGTAATACCGATGTGTTGTGATTTAGCTCGTTTCGGTTTAAAACAGCTTGTTTCGCTGTATTAAGCAACAATACATGCTTTTCGCGCAGTTATAAGAGAAAACGTTTTGACGCGTATCAGAGGAACACTTGTAAAACCGATGTGTTGTGATTTAGCTCATTTCGGTCTAAAACAGCTTGTTTCGCTGTATTAAGCAAGAATACATGCTTTTCGCGCAGTTATAAAAGAAAAAGTTTTGACGAGTATCACGTGAATACTTGTAAAACCGATGTGTTCAGATTTAGCTCGTTTCGGTCTAAAACAGCTTGTTTCGTTGTATTAAGCAAGAATACATGCTTTTCGCGCAGTTATAAGAGAAAAAGTTTTGACGCGTATTAGAGAGACACTTGTAAAACCGATGTGTTGTGATTTAGCTCGTTTCGGTCTAAAACAGCTTGTTTCGTTGTATTAAGCAAGAATACATGCTTTTCGCGCAGTTATAAGAGAAAAAGTTTTGACGAGTATCACGTGGATACTTGTAAAACCGATGTGTTCAGATTTAGCTCGTTTCGGTCTAAAACAGCTTGTTTCGTTGTATTAAGCACGAATACATGCTTTTCGCGCAGTTAAAAGAGAAAAGGTTTTGACGAGTATCACGTGGAACACTTGTAATACCGATGTGTTGTGATTTAGCTCGTTTCGGTTTAAAACAGCTTGTTTCGCTGTATTAAGCAAGAATACATGCTTTTCGCGCAGTTATAAGAGAAAAAGTTTTGACGCGTATCAGAGGAACACTTGTAAAACCGATGTGTTCAGATTTAGCTCGTTTCGATCTGAAACAGCTTGTTTCGTTGTATTAAGCACGAATACATGCTTTTCGCGCAGTTATAAGAGAAAAAGTTTAGACGCGTATCAGAGGAACACTTGTAAAACCGATGTGTTGTGATTTAGCTCGTTTCGGTGTAAAACAGCTTGTTTCGTAATTTTAAGCAAGAATACATGCTTTTCGCGCAGTTATAAGAGAAAAAGTTTTGACGAGTATCACGTGGATACTTGTAAAACCGATGTGTTCAGATTTAGCTCGTTTCGGTCTAAAACAGCTTGTTTCGTTGTATTAAGCAAGAATACATGCTTTTCGCGCAGTTAAATAAGAAAAAGTTTTGACGAGTATCACGTGGAACACTTGTAATACCGATGTGTTGTGATTTAGCTCGTTTCGGTTTAAAACAGCTTGTTTCGCTGTATTAAGCAAGAATACATGCTTTTCGCGCAGTTATAAAAGAAAAAGTTTTGACGCGTATCAGAGGAACACTTGTAAAACCGATGTGTTGTGATTTAGCTCATTTCGGTCTAAAACAGCTTGTTTCGCTGTATTAAGCAAGAATACATGCTTTTCGCGCAGTTATAAAAGAAAAAGTTTTGACGAGTATCACGTGAATACTTGTAAAACCGATGTGTTCAGATTTAGCTCGTTTCGGTCTAAAACAGCTTGTTTCGTTGTATTAAGCAAGAATACATGCTTTTCGCGCAGTTATAAAAGAAAAAGTTTTGACGCGTATCAGAGGAACACTTGTAAAACCGATGTGTTGTGATTTAGCTCATTTCGGTCTAAAACAGCTTGTTTCGCTGTATTAAGCAAGAATACATGCTTTTCGCGCAGTTATAAAAGAAAAAGTTTTGACGAGTATCACGTGAATACTTGTAAAACCGATGTGTTCAGATTTAGCTCGTTTCGGTCTAAAACAGCTTGTTTCGTTGTATTAAGCAAGAATACATGCTTTTCGCGCAGTTATAAGAGAAAAAGTTTTGACGCGTATTAGAGAGACACTTGTAAAACCGATGTGTTGTGATTTAGCTCGTTTCGGTCTAAAACAGCTTGTTTCGTTGTATTAAGCAAGAATACATGCTTTTCGCGAAGTTATAAGAGAAAAAGTTTTGACGAGTATCACGTGGATACTTGTAAAACCGATGTGTTCAGATTTAGCTCGTTTCGGTCTAAAACAGCTTGTTTCGTTGTATTAAGCACGAATACATGCTTTTCGCGCAGTTAAAAGAGAAAAAGTTTTGACGAGTATCACGTGGAACACTTGTAATACCGATGTGTTGTGATTTAGCTCGTTTCGGTTTAAAACAGCTTGTTTCGCTGTATTAAGCAACAATACATGCTTTTCGCGCAGTTATAAGAGAAAACGTTTTGACGCGTATCAGAGGAACACTTGTAAAACCGATGTGTTGTGATTTAGCTCATTTCGGTCTAAAACAGCTTGTTTCGCTGTATTAAGCAAGAATACATGCTTTTCGCGCAGTTATAAAAGAAAAAGTTTTGACGAGTATCACGTGAATACTTGTAAAACCGATGTGTTGTGATTTAGCTCGTTTCGGTCTAAAACAGCTTGTTTCGTTGTATTAAGCAAGAATACATGCTTTTCGCGCAGTTATAAGAGAAAAAGTTTTGACGAGTATCACGTGGAACACTTGTAATACCGATGTGTTGTGATTTAGCTCGTTTCGGTTTAAAACAGCTAGTTTCGCTGTATTAAGCAAGAATACATGCTTTTCGCGCAGTTATAAGAGAAAAAGTTTTGACGCGTATCAGAGGAACACTTGTAAAACCGATGTGTTCAGATTTAGCTCGTTTCGGTCTGAAACAGCTTGTTTCGTTGTATTAAGCACGAATACATGCTTTTCGCGCAGTTATAAGAGAAAAAGTTTAGACGCGTGTCAGAGGAACACTTGTAAAACCGATGTGTTGTGATTTAGCTCGTTTCGGTGTAAAACAGCTTGTTTCGTAGTATTAAGCAAGAATACATGCTTTTCGCGCAGTTATAAGAGAAAAAGTTTTGACGCGTATTAGAGGAACACTTGTAAAACCTTTGTGTTGTGATTTAGCTCGTTTCGGTCTAAAACAGCTTGTTTCGCTGTATTAAGCAAGAATACATGCTTTTCGCGCAGTTATAAGAGAAAAAGTTTTGACGAGTATCACGTGGATACTTGTAAAACCGATGTGTTCAGATTTAGCTCGTTTCGGTCTTTAACAACTTGTTTCGTTGTATTAAGCACGAATACATGCTTTACGCGCAGTTATAGAAGAAAAAGTTTTGACGCCTATTAGAGAGACACTTGTAAAACCGATGTGTTATGATTTAGCTCGTTTCGGTCTAAAACAGCTTGTTTCGTTGTATTAAGCAAGAATACATGCTTTACGCGCAGTTATAGAAGAAAAAGTTTTGACGCGTATCAGAGAGACACTTGTAAAACCGATGTGTTGTGATTTAGCTCGTTTCGGTCTAAAACAGCTTGTTTCGTTGTATTAAGCAAGAATACATGCTTTTCGCGCAGTTATAAGAGAAAAAGTTTTGACGCGTATTAGAGAGACACTTGTAAAACCGATGTGTTGTGATTTAGCTCGTTTCGGTCTAAAACAGCTTGTTTCGTTGTATTAAGCAAGAATACATGCTTTTCGCGCAGTTATAAGAGAAAAAGTTTTGACGAGTATCACGTGTATACTTGTAAACCGATGTGTTCAGATTTAGCTCGTTTCGGTCTAAAACAGCTTGTTTCGTTGTATTAAGCACGAATACATGCTTTTCGCGCAGTTATAAGAGAAAAAGTTTTGACGAGTATCACGTGGAACACTTGTAATACCGATGTGTTGTGAATTAGCTCGTTTCGGTCTAAAACAACTTGATTCGCTGTATTAAGCAAGAATACATGCTTTTCGCGCAGTTATAAAAGAAAAAGTTTTGACGCGTATCAGAGGAACACTTGTAAAACCGATGTGTTGTGATTTAGCTCATTTCGGTCTAAAACAGCTTGTTTCGCTGTATTAAGCAAGAATACATGCTTTTCGCGCAGTTATAAAAGAAAAAGTTTTGACGAGTATCACGTGAATACTTGTAAAACCGATGTGTTCAGATTTAGCTCGTTTCGGTCTAAAACAGCTTGTTTCGTTGTATTAAGCAAGAATACATGCTTTTCGCGCAGTTATAAGAGAAAAAGTTTTGACGCGTATCAGAGGAACACTTGTAAAACCGATGTGTTGTGATTTAGCTCGTTTCGGTCTAAAACAGCTTGTTTCGTTGTATTAAGCAAGAATACATGCTTTTCGCGCAGTTATAAGAGAAAAAGTTTTGACGAGTATCACGTGGATACTTGTAAAACCGATGTGTTCAGATTTAGCTCGTTTCGGTCTAAAACAGCTTGTTTCGTTGTATTAAGCACGAATACATGCTTTTCGCGCAGTTAAAAGAGAAAAAGTTTTGACGAGTATCACGTGGAACACTTGTAATACCGATGTGTTGTGATTTAGCTCGTTTCGGTTTAAAACAGCTTGTTTCGCTGTATTAAGCAAGAATACATGCTTTTCGCGCAGTTATAAGAGAAAAAGTTTTGACGCGTATCAGAGGAACACTTGTAAAACCGATGTGTTGTGATTTAGCTCATTTCGGTCTAAAACAGCTTGTTTCGCTGTATTAAGCAAGAATACATGCTTTTCGCGCAGTTATAAGAGAAAAAGTTTTGACGCGTATTAGAGAGACACTTGTAAAACCGATGTGTTGTGATTTAGCTCGTTTCAGTCTAAAACAGCTTGTTTCGTTGTATTAAGCAAGAATACATGCTTTTCGCGCAGTTATAAGAGAAAAAGTTTTGACGAGTATCACGTGGATACTTGTAAAACCGATGTGTTCAGATTTAGCTCGTTTCGGTCTAAAACAGCTTGTTTCGTTGTATTAAGCACGAATACATGCTTTTCGCGCCGTTATAAGAGAAAAAGTTTTGACGCGTATTAGAGAGACACTTGTAAAACCGATGTGTTGTGATTTAGCTCGTTTCAGTCTAAAACAGCTTGTTTCGTTGTATTAAGCAAGAATACATGCTTTTCGCGCAGTTATAAGAGAAAAAGTTTTGACGAGTATCACGTGGATACTTGTAAAACCGATGTGTTCAGATTTAGCTCGTTTCGGTCTAAAACAGCTTGTTTCGTTGTATTAAGCACGAATACATGCTTTTCGCGCAGTTAAAAGAGAAAAGGTTTTGACGAGTATCACGTGGAACACTTGTAATACCGATGTGTTGTGATTTAGCTCGTTTCGGTTTAAAACAGCTTGTTTCGCTGTATTAAGCAAGAATACATGCTTTTCGCGCAGTTATAAGAGAAAAAGTTTTGACGCGTATCAGAGGAACACTTGTAAAACCGATGTGTTCAGATTTAGCTCGTTTCGATCTGAAACAGCTTGTTTCGTTGTATTAAGCACGAATACATGCTTTTCGCGCAGTTATAAGAGAAAAAGTTTAGACGCGTATCAGAGGAACACTTGTAAAACCGATGTGTTGTGATTTAGCTCGTTTCGGTGTAAAACAGCTTGTTTCGTAGTATTAAGCAAGAATACATGCTTTTCGCGCAGTTATAAGAGAAAAAGTTTTGACGAGTATCACGTGGATACTTGTAAAACCGATGTGTTCAGATTTAGCTCGTTTCGGTCTAAAACAGCTTGTTTCGTTGTATTAAGCACGAATACATGCTTTTCGCGCAGTTAAAAGAGAAAAAGTTTTGACGAGTATCACGTGGAACACTTGTAATACCGATGTGTTGTGATTTAGCTCGTTTCGGTTTAAAACAGCTTGTTTCGCTGTATTAAGCAAGAATACATGCTTTTCGCGCAGTTATAAAAGAAAAAGTTTTGACGCGTATCAGAGGAACACTTGTAAAACCGATGTGTTGTGATTTAGCTCATTTCGGTCTAAAACAGCTTGTTTCGCTGTATTAAGCAAGAATACATGCTTTTCGCGCAGTTATAAAAGAAAAAGTTTTGACGAGTATCACGTGAATACTTGTAAAACCGATGTGTTCAGATTTAGCTCGTTTCGGTCTAAAACAGCTTGTTTCGTTGTATTAAGCAAGAATACATGCTTTTCGCGCAGTTATAAGAGAAAAAGTTTTGACGCGTATTAGAGAGACACTTGTAAAACCGATGTGTTGTGATTTAGCTCGTTTCGGTCTAAAACAGCTTGTTTCGTTGTATTAAGCAAGAATACATGCTTTTCGCGAAGTTATAAGAGAAAAAGTTTTGACGAGTATCACGTGGATACTTGTAAAACCGATGTGTTCAGATTTAGCTCGTTTCGGTCTAAAACAGCTTGTTTCGTTGTATTAAGCACGAATACATGCTTTTCGCGCAGTTAAAAGAGAAAAAGTTTTGACGAGTATCACGTGGAACACTTGTAATACCGATGTGTTGTGATTTAGCTCGTTTCGGTTTAAAACAGCTTGTTTCGCTGTATTAAGCAACAATACATGCTTTTCGCGCAGTTATAAGAGAAAACGTTTTGACGCGTATCAGAGGAACACTTGTAAAACCGATGTGTTGTGATTTAGCTCATTTCGGTCTAAAACAGCTTGTTTCGCTGTATTAAGCAAGAATACATGCTTTTCGCGCAGTTATAAAAGAAAAAGTTTTGACGAGTATCACGTGAATACTTGTAAAACCGATGTGTTGTGATTTAGCTCGTTTCGGTCTAAAACAGCTTGTTTCGTTGTATTAAGCAAGAATACATGCTTTTCGCGCAGTTATAAGAGAAAAAGTTTTGACGAGTATCACGTGGAACACTTGTAATACCGATGTGTTGTGATTTAGCTCGTTTCGGTTTAAAACAGCTTGTTTCGCTGTATTAAGCAAGAATACATGCTTTTCGCGCAGTTATAAGAGAAAAAGTTTTGACGCGTATCAGAGGAACACTTGTAAAACCGATGTGTTCAGATTTAGCTCGTTTCGGTCTGAAACAGCTTGTTTCGTTGTATTAAGCACGAATACATGCTTTTCGCGCAGTTATAAGAGAAAAAGTTTAGACGCGTGTCAGAGGAACACTTGTAAAACCGATGTGTTGTGATTTAGCTCGTTTCGGTGTAAAACAGCTTGTTTCGTAGTATTAAGCAAGAATACATGCTTTTCGCGCAGTTATAAGAGAAAAAGTTTTGACGCGTATTAGAGGAACACTTGTAAAACCTTTGTGTTGTGATTTAGCTCGTTTCGGTCTAAAACAGCTTGTTTCGCTGTATTAAGCAAGAATACATGCTTTTCGCGCAGTTATAAGAGAAAAAGTTTTGACGAGTATCACGTGGATACTTGTAAAACCGATGTGTTCAGATTTAGCTCGTTTCGGTCTTTAACAACTTGTTTCGTTGTATTAAGCACGAATACATGCTTTACGCGCAGTTATAGAAGAAAAAGTTTTGACGCCTATTAGAGAGACACTTGTAAAACCGATGTGTTATGATTTAGCTCGTTTCGGTCTAAAACAGCTTGTTTCGTTGTATTAAGCAAGAATACATGCTTTACGCGCAGTTATAGAAGAAAAAGTTTTGACGCGTATCAGAGAGACACTTGTAAAACCGATGTGTTGTGATTTAGCTCGTTTCGGTCTAAAACAGCTTGTTTCGTTGTATTAAGCAAGAATACATGCTTTTCGCGCAGTTATAAGAGAAAAAGTTTTGACGAGTATCACGTGTATACTTGTAAACCGATGTGTTCAGATTTAGCTCGTTTCGGTCTAAAACAGCTTGTTTCGTTGTATTAAGCACGAATACATGCTTTTCGCGCAGTTATAAGAGAAAAAGTTTTGACGAGTATCACGTGGAACACTTGTAATACCGATGTGTTGTGAATTAGCTCGTTTCGGTCTAAAACAACTTGATTCGCTGTATTAAGCAAGAATACATGCTTTTCGCGCAGTTATAAAGAAAAAGTTTTGACGCGTATCAGAGGAACACTTGTAAAACCGATGTGTTGTGATTTAGCTCATTTCGGTCTAAAACAGCTTGTTTCGCTGTATTAAGCAAGAATACATGCTTTTCGCGCAGTTATAAAAGAAAAAGTTTTGACGAGTATCACGTGAATACTTGTAAAACCGATGTGTTCAGATTTAGCTCGTTTCGGTCTAAAACAGCTTGTTTCGTTGTATTAAGCAAGAATACATGCTTTTCGCGCAGTTATAAGAGAAAAAGTTTTGACGCGTATCAGAGGAACACTTGTAAAACCGATGTGTTGTGATTTAGCTCGTTTCGGTCTAAAACAGCTTGTTTCGTTGTATTAAGCAAGAATACATGCTTTTCGCGCAGTTATAAGAGAAAAAGTTTTGACGAGTATCACGTGGATACTTGTAAAACCGATGTGTTCAGATTTAGCTCGTTTCGGTCTAAAACAGCTTGTTTCGTTGTATTAAGCACGAATACATGCTTTTCGCGCAGTTAAAAGAGAAAAAGTTTTGACGAGTATCACGTGGAACACTTGTAATACCGATGTGTTGTGATTTAGCTCGTTTCGGTTTAAAACAGCTTGTTTCGCTGTATTAAGCAAGAATACATGCTTTTCGCGCAGTTATAAGAGAAAAAGTTTTGACGCGTATCAGAGGAACACTTGTAAAACCGATGTGTTGTGATTTAGCTCGTTTCGGTCTAAAACAGCTTGTTTCGTTGTATTAAGCAAGAATACATGCTTTTCGCGCAGTTATAAGAGAAAAAGTTTTGACGCGTATTAGAGAGACACTTGTAAAACCGATGTGTTGTGATTTAGCTCGTTTCGGTCTAAAACAGTTTGTTTCGTTGTATTAAGCAAGAATACATGCTTTTCGCGCAGTTATAAGAGAAAAAGTTTTGACGAGTATCACGTGTATACTTGTAAAACCGATGTGTTCAGATTTAGCTCGTTTAGGTCTAAAACAGCTTGTTTCGTTGTATTAAGCACGAATACATGCTTTTCGCGCAGTTATAAGAGAAAAAGTTTTGACGAGTATCACGTGGAACACTTGTAATACCGATGTGTTGTGATTTAGCTCGTTTCGGTCTAAAACAACTTGATTCGCTGTATTAGGCAAGAATACATGCTTTTCGCGCAGTTATAAAAGAAAAAGTTTTGACGAGTATCACGTGAATACTTGTAAAACCGATGTGTTCAGATTTAGCTCGTTTCGGTCTAAAACAGCTTGTTTCGTTGTATTAAGCAAGAATACATGCTTTTCGCGCAGTTATAAGAGAAAAAGTTTTGACGCGTATTAGAGAGACACTTGTAAAACCGATGTGTTGTGATTTAGCTCGTTTCGGTCTAAAACAGCTTGTTTCGTTGTATTAAGCAAGAATACATGCTTTTCGCGCAGTTATAAGAGAAAAAGTTTTGACGAGTATCACGTGGATACTTGTAAAACCGATGTGTTCAGATTTAGCTCGTTTCGGTCTAAAACAGCTTGTTTCCTTGTATTAAGCACGAATACATGCTTTTCGCGCAGTTAAAAGAGAAAAAGTTTTGACGAGTATCACGTGGAACACTTGTAATACCGATGTGTTGTGATTTAGCTCGTTTCGGTTTAAAACAGCTTGTTTCGCTGTATTAAGCAAGAATACATGCTTTTCGCGCAGTTATAAGAGAAAAAGTTTTGACGCGTATCAGAGGAACACTTGTAAAACCGATGTGTTGTGATTTAGCTCATTTCGGTCTAAAACAGCTTGTTTCGCTGTATTAAGCAAGAATACATGCTTTTCGCGCAGTTATAAAAGAAAAAGTTTTGACGAGTATCACGTGAATACTTGTAAAACCGATGTGTTCAGATTTAGCTCGTTTCGGTCTAAAACAGCTTGTTTCGTTGTATTAAGCAAGAATACATGCTTTTCGCGCAGTTATAAGAGAAAAAGTTTTGACGCGTATTAGAGAGACACTTGTAAAACCGATGTGTTGTGATTTAGCTCGTTTCGGTCTAAAACAGCTTGTTTCGTTGTATTAAGCAAGAATACATGCTTTTCGCGCAGTTATAAGAGAAAAAGTTTTGACGAGTATCACGTGGATACTTGTAAAACCGATGTGTTCAGATTTAGCTCGTTTCGGTCTAAAACAGCTTGTTTCGTTGTATTAAGCACGAATACATGCTTTTCGCGCCGTTATAAGAGAAAAAGTTTTGACGCGTATCAGAGGAATACTTGTAAAACCGATGTGTTGTGATTTAGCTCGTTTCGGTCTAAAACAGCTTGTTTCGCTGTATTAAGCAAGAATACATGCTTTTCGCGCAGTTATAAGAGAAAAAGTTTTGACGCGTATCAAAGGAACACTTGTAAAACCGATGTGTTGTGATTTAGCTCATTTCGGTCTAAAACAGCTTGTTTCGCTGTATTAAGCAAGAATACATGCTTTTCGCGCAGTTATAAAAGAAAAAGTTTTGACGAGTATCACGTGAATACTTGTAAAACCGATGTGTTCAGATTTAGCTCGTTTCGGTCTAAAACAGCTTGTTTCGTTGTATTAAGCAAGAATACATGCTTTTCGCGCAGTTATAAGAGAAAAAGTTTTGACGCGTATTAGAGAGACACTTGTAAAACCGATGTGTTGTGATTTAGCTCGTTTCGGTCTAAAACAGCTTGTTTCGTTGTATTAAGCAAGAATACATGCTTTTCGCGCAGTTATAAGAGAAAAAGTTTTGACGCGTATCAGAGGAACACTTGTAAAACCGATGTGTTCAGATTTAGCTCGTTTCGGTCTGAAACAGCTTGTTTCGTTGTATTAAGCACGAATACATGCTTTTCGCGCAGTTATAAGAGAAAAAGTTTAGACGCGTATCAGAGGAACACTTGTAAAACCGATGTGTTGTGATTTAGCTCGTTTCGGTGTAAAACAGCTTGTTTCGTTGTATTAAGCACGAATACATGCTTTTCGCGCAGTTAAAAGAGAAAAAGTTTTGACGAGTATCACGTGGACACTTGTAATACCGATGTGTTGTGATTTAGCTCGTTTCGGTTTAAAACAGCTTGTTTCGCTGTATTAAGCAAGAATACATGCTTTTCGCGCAGTTATAAGAGAAAAAGTTTTGACGCGTATCAGAGGAACACTTGTAAAACCGATGTGTTGTGATTTAGCTCATTTCGGTCTAAAACAGCTTGTTTCGCTGTATTAAGCAAGAATACATGCTTTTCGCGCAGTTATAAAAGAAAAAGTTTTGACGAGTATCACGTGAATACTTGTAAAACCGATGTGTTCAGATTTAGCTCGTTTCGGTCTAAAACAGCTTGTTTCGTTGTATTAAGCAAGAATACATGCTTTGCGCGCAGTTATAAGAGAAAACGTTTTGACGCGTATTAGAGAGACACTTGTAAAACCGATGTGTTGTGATTTAGCTCGTTTCGGTCTAAAACAGCTTGTTTCGTTGTATTAAGCAAGAATACATGCTTTTCGCGAAGTTATAAGAGAAAAAGTTTTGACGAGTATCACGTGGATACTTGTAAAACCGATGTGTTCAGATTTAGCTCGTTTCGGTCTAAAACAGCTTGTTTCGTTGTATTAAGCACGAATACATGCTTTTCGCGCAGTTAAAAGAGAAAAAGTTTTGACGAGTATCACGTGGAACACTTGTAATACCGATGTGTTGTGATTTAGCTCGTTTCGGTTTAAAACAGCTTGTTTCGCTGTATTAAGCAAGAATACATGCTTTTCGCGCAGTTATAAGAGAAAAAGTTTTGACGCGTATCAGAGGAACACTTGTAAAACCGATGTGTTGTGATTTAGCTCATTTCGGTCTAAAACAGCTTGTTTCGCTGTATTAAGCAAGAATACATGCTTTTCGCGCAGTTATAAAAGAAAAAGTTTTGACGAGTATCACGTGAATACTTGTAAAACCGATGTGTTGTGATTTAGCTCGTTTCGGTCTAAAACAGCTTGTTTTGTTGTATTAAGCAAGAATACATGCTTTTCGCGCAGTTATAAGAGAAAAAGTTTTGACGAGTATCACGTGGAACACTTGTAATACCGATGTGTTGTGATTTAGCTCGTTTCGGTTTAAAACAGCTTGTTTCGCTGTATTAAGCAAGAATACATGCTTTTCGCGCAGTTATAAGAGAAAAAGTTTTGACGCGTATCAGAGGAACACTTGTAAAACCGATGTGTTCAGATTTAGCTCGTTTCGGTCTGAAACAGCTTGTTTCGTTGTATTAAGCACGAATACATGCTTTTCGCGCAGTTATAAGAGAAAAAGTTTAGACGCGTGTCAGAGGAACACTTGTAAAACCGATGTGTTGTGATTTAGCTCGTTTCGGTGTAAAACAGCTTGTTTCGTAGTATTAAGCAAGAATACATGCTTTTCGCGCAGTTATAAGAGAAAAAGTTTTGACGCGTATTAGAGGAACACTTGTAAAACCTTTGTGTTGTGATTTAGCTCGTTTCGGTCTAAAACAGCTTGTTTCGCTGTATTAAGCAAGAATACATGCTTTTCGCGCAGTTATAAGAGAAAAACTTTTGACGAGTATCACGTGGATACTTGTAAAACCGATGTGTTCAGATTTAGCTCGTTTCGGTCTTTAACAACTTGTTTCGTTGTATTAAGCACGAATACATGCTTTACGCGCAGTTATAGAAGAAAAAGTTTTGACGCCTATTAGAGAGACACTTGTAAAACCGATGTGTTATGATTTAGCTCGTTTCGGTCTAAAACAGCTTGTTTCGTTGTATTAAGCAAGAATACATGCTTTAAGCGCAGTTATAGAAGAAAAAGTTTTTACGCGTATCAGAGAGACACTTGTAAAACCGATGTGTTGTGATTTAGCTCGTTTCGGTCTAAAACAGCTTGTTTCGTTGTATTAAGCACGAATACATGCTTTTCGCGCAGTTATAAGAGAAAAAGTTTAGACGCGTATCAGAGGAACACTTGTAAAACCGATGTGTTGTGATTTAGCTCGTTTCGGTCTAAAACAGCTTGTTTCGCTGTATTAAGCAAGAATACATGCTTTTCGCGCAGTTATAAGAGAAAAAGTTTTGACGCGTGTCAGAGGAACACTTGTAAAACCGATGTGTTGTGATTTAGCTCGTTTCGGTGTAAAACAGCTTGTTTCGTAGTATTAAGCAAGAATACATGCTTTTCGCGCAGTTATAAGAGAAAAAGTTTTGACGCGTATTAGAGGAACACTTGTAAAACCTTTGTGTTGTGATTTAGCTCGTTTCGGTGTAAAACAGCTTGTTTCGCTGTATTAAGCAAGAATACATGCTTTTCGCGCAGTTATAAGAGAAAAAGTTTTGACGAGTATCACGTGGATACTTGTAAAACCGATGTGTTCAGATTTAGCTCGTTTTGGTCTTTAACAACTTGTTTCGTTGTATTAAGCACGAATACATGCTTTACGCGCAGTTATAGAAGAAAAAGTTTTGACGCGTATTAGAGAGACACTTGTAAAACCGATGTGTTGTGATTTAGCTCGTTTCGGTCTAAAACAGCTTGTTTCGTTGTATTAAGCAAGAATACATGCTTTTCGCGAAGTTATAAGAGAAAAAGTTTTGACGAGTATCACGTGGATACTTGTAAAACCGATGTGTTCAGATTTAGCTCGTTTCGGTCTAAAACAGCTTGTTTCGTTGTATTAAGCACGAATACATGCTTTTCGCGCAGTTAAAAGAGAAAAAGTTTTGACGAGTATCACGTGGAACACTTGTAATACCGATGTGTTGTGATTTAGCTCGTTTCGGTTTAAAACAGCTTGTTTCGCTGTATTAAGCAAGAATACATGCTTTTCGCGCAGTTATAAGAGAAAAAGTTTTGACGCGTATCAGAGGAACACTTGTAAAACCGATGTGTTGTGATTTAGCTCATTTCGGTCTAAAACAGCTTGTTTCGCTGTATTAAGCAAGAATACATGCTTTTCGCGCAGTTATAAAAGAAAAAGTTTTGACGAGTATCACGTGAATACTTGTAAAACCGATGTGTTGTGATTTAGCTCGTTTCGGTCTAAAACAGCTTGTTTTGTTGTATTAAGCAAGAATACATGCTTTTCGCGCAGTTATAAGAGAAAAAGTTTTGACGAGTATCACGTGGAACACTTGTAATACCGATGTGTTGTGATTTAGCTCGTTTCGGTTTAAAACAGCTTGTTTCGCTGTATTAAGCAAGAATACATGCTTTTCGCGCAGTTATAAGAGAAAAAGTTTTGACGCGTATCAGAGGAACACTTGTAAAACCGATGTGTTCAGATTTAGCTCGTTTCGGTCTGAAACAGCTTGTTTCGTTGTATTAAGCACGAATACATGCTTTTCGCGCAGTTATAAGAGAAAAAGTTTAGACGCGTGTCAGAGGAACACTTGTAAAACCGATGTGTTGTGATTTAGCTCGTTTCGGTGTAAAACAGCTTGCTTCGTAGTATTAAGCAAGAATACATGCTTTTCGCGCAGTTATAAGAGAAAAAGTTTTGACGCGTATTAGAGGAACACTTGTAAAACCTTTGTGTTGTGATTTAGCTCGTTTCGGTCTAAAACAGCTTGTTTCGCTGTATTAAGCAAGAATACATGCTTTTCGCGCAGTTATAAGAGAAAAACTTTTGACGAGTATCACGTGGATACTTGTAAAACCGATGTGTTCAGATTTAGCTCGTTTCGGTCTTTAACAACTTGTTTCGTTGTATTAAGCACGAATACATGCTTTACGCGCAGTTATAGAAGAAAAAGTTTTGACGCCTATTAGAGAGACACTTGTAAAACCGATGTGTTATGATTTAGCTCGTTTCGGTCTAAAACAGCTTGTTTCGTTGTATTAAGCAAGAATACATGCTTTAAGCGCAGTTATAGAAGAAAAAGTTTTTACGCGTATCAGAGAGACACTTGTAAAACCGATGTGTTGTGATTTAGCTCGTTTCAGTCTAAAACAGCTTGTTTCGTTGTATTAAGCACGAATACATGCTTTTCGCGCAGTTATAAGAGAAAAAGTTTAGACGCGTATCAGAGGAACACTTGTAAAACCGATGTGTTGTGATTTAGCTCGTTTCGGTCTAAAACAGCTTGTTTCGCTGTATTAAGCAAGAATACATGCTTTTCGCGCAGTTATAAGAGAAAAAGTTTTGACGCGTGTCAGAGGAACACTTGTAAAACCGATGTGTTGTGATTTAGCTCGTTTCGGTGTAAAACAGCTTGTTTCGTAGTATTAAGCAAGAATACATGCTTTTCGCGCAGTTATAGGAGAAAAAGTTTTGACGCGTATTAGAGGAACACTTGTAAAACCTTTGTGTTGTGATTTAGCTCGTTTCGGTCTAAAACAGCTTGTTTCGCTGTATTAAGCAAGAATACATGCTTTTCGCGCAGTTATAAGAGAAAAAGTTTTGACGAGTATCACGTGGATACTTGTAAAACCGATGTGTTCAGATTTAGCTCGTTTCGGTCTTTAACAACTTGTTTCGTTGTATTAAGCACGAATACATGCTTTACGCGCAGTTATAGAAGAAAAAGTTTTGACGCCTATTAGAGAGACACTTGTAAAACCGATGTGTTATGATTTAGCTCGTTTCGGTCTAAAACAGCTTGTTTCGCTGTATTAAGCAAGAATACATGCTTTTCGCGCAGTTATAAGAGAAAAAGTTTTGACGCGTATCAGAGGAACACTTGTAAAACCGATGTGTTCAGATTTAGCTCGTTTCGGTCTGAAACAGCTTGTTTCGTTGTATTAAGCACGAATACATGCTTTTCGCGCAGTTATAAGAGAAAAAGTTTAGACGCGTATCAGAGGAAAACTTGTAAAACCGATGTGTTGTGATTTAGCTCGTTTCGGTCTAAAACAGCTTGTTTCGCTGTATTAAGCAAGAATACATGCTTTTCGCGCAGTTATAAGAGAAAAAGTTTTGACGCGTATTAGAGAGACACTTGTAAAACCGATGTGTTGTGATTTAGCTCGTTTCGGTCTAAAACAGCTTGTTTCGTTGTATTAAGCAAGAATACATGCTTTTCGCGCAGTTATAAGAGAAAAAGTTTTGACGAGTATCACGTGGATACTTCTAAAACCGATGTGTTCAGATTTAGCTCGTTTCGGTCTAAAACAGCTTGTTTCTTTGTATTAAGCACGAATACATGCTTTTCGCGCAGTTAAAAGAGAAAAAGTTTTGACGAGTATCACGTGGAACACTTGTAATACCGATGTGTTGTGATTTAGCTCGTTTCGGTTTAAAACAGCTTGTTTCGCTGTATTAAGCAAGAATACATGCTTTTCGCGCAGTTATAAGAGAAAAAGTTTTGACGCGTATCAGAGGAACACTTGTAAAACCGATGTGTTGTGATTTAGCTCATTTCGGTCTAAAACAGCTTGTTTCGCTGTATTAAGCAAGAATACATGCTTTTCGCGCAGTTATAAAAGAAAAAGTTTTGACGAGTATCACGTGAATACTTGTAAAACCGATGTGTTCAGATTTAGCTCGTTTCGGTCTAAAACAGCTTGTTTCGTTGTATTAAGCAAGAATACATGCTTTTCGCGCAGTTATAAGAGAAAAAGTTTTGACGCGTATTAGACACTTGTAAAACCGATGTGTTGTGATTTAGCTCGTTTCGGTCTAAAACAGCTTGTTTCGTTGTATTAAGCAAGAATACATGCTTTTCGCGAAGTTATAAGAGAAAAAGTTTTGACGAGTATCACGTGGATACTTGTAAAACCGATGTGTTCAGATTTAGCTCGTTTCGGTCTAAAACAGCTTGTTTCGTTGTATTAAGCACGAATACATGCTTTTCGCGCAGTTAAAAGAGAAAAAGTTTTGACGAGTATCACGTGGAACACTTGTAATACCGATGTGTTGTGATTTAGCTCGTTTCGGTTTAAAACAGCTTGTTTCGCTGTATTAAGCAAGAATACATGCTTTTCGCGCAGTTATAAGAGAAAAAGTTTTGACGCGTATCAGAGGAACACTTGTAAAACCGATGTGTTGTGATTTAGCTCATTTCAGTCTAAAACAGCTTGTTTCGCTGTATTAAGCAAGAATACATGCTTTTCGCGCAGTTATAAAAGAAAAAGTTTTGACGAGTATCACGTGAATACTTGTAAAACCGATGTGTTGTGATTTAGCTCGTTTCGGTCTAAAACAGCTTGTTTCGTTGTATTAAGCAAGAATACATGCTTTTCGCGCAGTTATAAGAGAAAAAGTTTTGACGAGTATCACGTGGAACACTTGTAATACCGATGTGTTGTGATTTAGCTCGTTTCGGTTTAAAACAGATTGTTTCGCTGTATTAAGCAAGAATACATGCTTTTCGCGCAGTTATAAGAGAAAAAGTTTTGACGCGTATCAGAGGAACACTTGTAAAACCGATGTGTTGTGATTTAGCTCATTTCGGTCTAAAACAGCTTGTTTCGCTGTATTAAGCAAGAATACATGCTTTTCGCGCAGTTATAAAAGAAAAAGTTTTGACGAGTATCACGTGAATACTTGTAAAACCGATGTGTTCAGATTTAGCTCGTTTCGGTCTAAAACAGCTTGTTTCGTTGTATTAAGCAAGAATACATGCTTTTCGCGCAGTTATAAGAGAAAAAGTTTTGACGCGTATTAGAGAGACACTTGTAAAACCGATGTGTTGTGATTTAGCTCGTTTCGGTCTAAAACAGCTTGTTTCGTTGTATTAAGCAAGAATACATGCTTTTCGCGAAGTTATAAGAGAAAAAGTTTTGACGAGTATCACGTGGATACTTGTAAAACCGATGTGTTCAGATTTAGCTCGTTTCGGTCTAAAACAGCTTGTTTCGTTGTATTAAGCACGAATACATGCTTTTCGCGCAGTTAAAAGAGAAAAAGTTTTGACGAGTATCACGTGGAACACTTGTAATACCGATGTGTTGTGATTTAGCTCGTTTCGGTTTAAAACAGCTTGTTTCGCTGTATTAAGCAAGAATACATGCTTTTCGCGCAGTTATAAGAGAAAAAGTTTTGACGCGTATCAGAGGAACACTTGTAAAACCGATGTGTTGTGATTTAGCTCATTTCAGTCTAAAACAGCTTGTTTCGCTGTATTAAGCAAGAATACATGCTTTTCGCGCAGTTATAAAAGAAAAAGTTTTGACGAGTATCACGTGAATACTTGTAAAACCGATGTGTTGTGATTTAGCTCGTTTCGGTCTAAAACAGCTTGTTTCGTTGTATTAAGCAAGAATACATGCTTTTCGCGCAGTTATAAGAGAAAAAGTTTTGACGAGTATCACGTGGAACACTTGTAATACCGATGTGTTGTGATTTAGCTCGTTTCGGTTTAAAACAGCTTGTTTCGCTGTATTAAGCAAGAATACATGCTTTTCGCGCAGTTATAAGAGAAAAAGTTTTGACGCGTATCAGAGGAACACTTGTAAAACCGATGTGTTCAGATTTAGCTCGTTTCGGTCTGAAACAGCTTGTTTCGTTGTATTAAGCACGAATACATGCTTTTCGCGCAGTTATAAGAGAAAAAGTTTAGACGCGTGTCAGAGGAACACTTGTAAAACCGATGTGTTGTGATTTAGCTCGTTTCGGTGTAAAACAGCTTGTTTCGTAGTATTAAGCAAGAATACATGCTTTTCGCGCAGTTATAAGAGAAAAAGTTTTGACGCGTATTAGAGGAACACTTGTAAAACCTTTGTGTTGTGATTTAGCTCGTTTCGGTCTAAAACAGCTTGTTTCGCTGTATTAAGCAAGAATACATGCTTTTCGCGCAGTTATAAGAGAAAAAGTTTTGACGAGTATCACGTGGATACTTGTAAAACCGATGTGTTCAGATTTAGCTCGTTTCGGTCTTTAACAACTTGTTTCGTTGTATTAAGCACGAATACATGCTTTACGCGCAGTTATAGAAGAAAAAGTTTTGACGCATATTAGAGAGACACTTGTAAAACCGATGTGTTATGATTTAGCTCGTTTCGGTCTAAAACAGCTTGTTTCGTTGTATTAAGCAAGAATACATGCTTTACGCGCAGTTATAGAAGAAAAAGTTTTGACGCGTATCAGAGAGACACTTGTAAAACCGATGTGTTGTGATTTAGCTCGTTTCGGTCTAAAACAGCTTGTTTCGTTGTATTAAGCAAGAATACATGCTTTTCGCGCAGTTATAAGAGAAAAGGTTTTGACGCGTATTAGAGAGACACTTGTAAAACCGATGTGTTGTGATTTAGCTCGTTTCGGTCTTAAACAGCTTGTTTCGTTGTATTAAGCAAGAATACATGCTTTTCGCGCAGTTATAAGAGAAAAAGTTTTGACGAGTATCACGTGTATACTTGTAAAACCGATGTGTTCAGATTTAGCTCGTTTCGGTCTAAAACAGCTTGTTTCGTTGTATTAAGCACGAATACATGCTTTTCGCGCAGTTATAAGAGAAAAAGTTTTGACGAGTATCACGTGGAACACTTGTAATACCGATGTGTTGTGAATTAGCTCGTTTCGGTCTAAAACAACTTGATTCGCTGTATTAAGCAAGAATACATGCTTTTCGCGCAGTTATAAAAGAAAAAGTTTTGACGCGTATCAGAGGAACACTTGTAAAACCGATGTGTTGTGATTTAGCTCATTTCGGTCTAAAACAGCTTGTTTCGCTGTATTAAGCAAGAATACATGCTTTTCGCGCAGTTATAAAAGAAAAAGTTTTGACGAGTATCACGTGAATACTTGTAAAACCGATGTGTTCAGATTTAGCTCGTTTCTGTCTAAAACAGCTTGTTTCGTTGTATTAAGCAAGAATACATGCTTTTCGCGCAGTTATAAGAGAAAAAGTTTTGACGCGTATCAGAGGAACACTTGTAAAACCGATGTGTTGTGATTTAGCTCATTTCGGTCTAAAACAGCTTGTTTCGCTGTATTAAGCAAGAATACATGCTTTTCGCGCAGTTATAAAAGAAAAAGTTTTGACGAGTATCACGTGAATACTTGTAAAACCGATGTGTTCAGATTTAGCTCGTTTCGGTCTAAAACAGCTTGTTTCGTTGTATTAAGCAAGAATACATGCTTTTCGCGCAGTTATAAGAGAAAAAGTTTTGACGCGTATTAGAGAGACACTTGTAAAACCGATGTGTTGTGATTTAGCTCGTTTCGGTCTAAAACAGCTTGTTTCGTTGTATTAAGCAAGAATACATGCTTTTCGCGAAGTTATAAGAAAAAAAGTTTTGACGAGTATCACGTGGATACTTGTAAAACCGATGTGTTCAGATTTAGCTCGTTTCGGTCTAAAACAGCTTGTTTCGTTGTATTAAGCACGAATACATGCTTTTCGCGCAGTTAAAAGAGAAAAAGTTTTGACGAGTATCACGTGGAACACTTGTAATACCGATGTGTTGTGATTTAGCTCGTTTCGGTTTAAAACAGCTTGTTTCGCTGTATTAAGCAAGAATACATGCTTTTCGCGCAGTTATAAGAGAAAAAGTTTTGACGCGTATCAGAGGAACACTTGTAAAACCGATGTGTTGTGATTTAGCTCATTTCGGTCTAAAACAGCTTGTTTCGCTGTATTAGGCAAGAATACATGCTTTTCGCGCAGTTATAAGAGAAAAAGTTTTGACGCGTATCAGAGGAACACTTGTAAAACCGATGTGTTCAGATTTAGCTCGTTTCGGTCTGAAACAGCTTGTTTCGTTGTATTAAGCACGAATACATGCTTTTCGCGCAGTTATAAGAGAAAAAGTTTAGACGCGTGTCAGAGGAACACTTGTAAAACCGATGTGTTGTGATTTAGCTCGTTTCGGTGTAAAACAGCTTGTTTCGTAGTATTAAGCAAGAATACATGCTTTTCGCGCAGTTATAAGAGAAAAAGTTTTGACGCGTATTAGAGGAACACTTGTAAAACCTTTGTGTTGTGATTTAGCTCGTTTGGGTCTAAAACAGCTTGTTTCGCTGTATTAAGCAAGAATACATGCTTTTCGCGCAGTTATAAGAGAAAAAGTTTTGACGAGTATCACGTGGATACTTGTAAAACCGATGTGTTCAGATTTAGCTCGTTTCGGTCTTTAACAACTTGTTTCGTTGTATTAAGCACGAATACATGCTTTACGCGCAGTTATAGAAGAAAAAGTTTTGACGCCTATTAGAGAGACACTTGTAAAACCGATGTGTTATGATTTAGCTCGTTAAGACTGATGCTTGGGCGAGTTGGTATGCCATGTTCAAGAAGAACAGCGCGAAAAGACAAGGACCACAGGAAGATACACAAAGACAAGCGCTTGTCTTTGTGTATCTTCCTGTGGTCCTTGTCTTTTCGCGCTGTTCTTCTTGAACATGATTTAGCTCGTTTCGGTCTAAAACAGCTTGTTTCGTTGTATTAAGCAAGAATACATGCTTTACGCGCAGTTATAGAAGAAAAAGTTTTGACGCGTATCAGAGAGACACTTGTAAAACCGATGTGTTGTGATTTAGCTCGTTTCGGTCTAAAACAGCTTGTTTCGTTGTATTAAGCAAGAATACATGCTTTTCGCGCAGTTATAAGAGAAAAAGTTTTGACGCGTATTAGAGAGACACTTGTAAAACCGATGTGTTGTGATTTAGCTCGTTTCGGTCTTAAACAGCTTGTTTCGTTGTATTAAGCAAGAATACATGCTTTTCGCGCAGTTATAAGAGAAAAAGTTTTGACGAGTATCACGTGTATACTTGTAAAACCGATGTGTTCAGATTTAGCTCGTTTCGGTCTAAAACAGCTTGTTTCGTTGTATTAAGCACGAATACATGCTTTTCGCGCAGTTATAAGAGAAAAAGTTTTGACGAGTATCACGTGGAACACTTGTAATACCGATGTGTTGTGAATTAGCTCGTTTCGGTCTAAAACAACTTGATTCGCTGTATTAAGCAAGAATACATGCTTTTCGCGCAGTTATAAAAGAAAAAGTTTTGACGCGTATCAGAGGAACACTTGTAAAACCGATGTGTTGTGATTTAGCTCATTTCGGTCTAAAACAGCTCGTTTCGCTGTATTAAGCAAGAATACATGCTTTTCGCGCAGTTATAAAAGAAAAAGTTTTGACGAGTATCACGTGAATACTTGTAAAACCGATGTGTTCAGATTTAGCTCGTTTCGGTCTAAAACAGCTTGTTTCGTTGTATTAAGCAAGAATACATGCTTTTCGCGCAGTTATAAGAGAAAAAGTTTTGACGCGTATCAGAGGAACACTTGTAAAACCGATGTGTTGTGATTTAGCTCGTTTCGGTCTAAAACAGCTTGTTTCGTTGTATTAAGCAAGAATACATGCTTTTCGCGCAGTTATAAGAGAAAAAGTTTTGACGAGTATCACGTGGAACACTTGTAATACCGATGTGTTGTGATTTAGCTCGTTTCGGTTGAAAACAGCTTGTTTCGCTGTATTAAGCAAGAATACATGCTTTTCACGCAGTTATAAGAGAAAAAGTTTTGACGCGTATCAGAGGAACACTTGTAAAACCGATGTGTTGTGATTTAGCTCATTTCGGTCTAAAACAGCTTGTTTCGCTGTATTAAGCAAGAATACATGCTTTTCACGCAGTTATAAGAGAAAAAGTTTTGACGCGTATCAGAGGAACACTTGTAAAACCGATGTGTTGTGATTTAGCTCATTTCGGTCTAAAACAGCTTGTTTCGCTGTATTAAGCAAGAATACATGCTTTTCGCGCAGTTATAAGAGAAAAAGTTTTGACGCGTATTAGAGAGACACTTGTAAAACCGATGTGTTGTGATTTAGCTCGTTTCAGTCTAAAACAGCTTGTTTCGTTGTATTAAGCAAGAATACATGCTTTTCGCGCAGTTATAAGAGAAAAAGTTTTGACGAGTATCACGTGGATACTTGTAAAACCGATGTGTTCAGATTTAGCTCGTTTCGGTCTGAAACAGCTTGTTTCGTTGTATTAAGCAAGAATACATGCTTTTCGCGCCGTTATAAGAGAAAAAGTTTGACGCGTATCAGAGGAACACTTGTAAAACCGATGTGTTGTGATTTAGCTCGTTTCGGTCTAAAACAGCTTGTTTCGCTGTATTAAGCAAGAATACATGCTTTTCGCGCAGTTATAAGAGAAAAAGTTTTGACGCGTATCAGAGGAACACTTGTAAAACCGATGTGTTGTGATTTAGCTCGTTTCGGTCTAAAACAGCTTGTTTCGTTGTATTAAGCAAGAATACATGCTTTTCGCGCAGTTATAAGAGAAAAAGTTTTGACGCGTATTAGAGAGACACTTGTAAAACCGATGTGTTGTGATTTAGCTCGTTTCGGTCTAAAACAGCTTGTTTCGTTGTATTAAGCAAGAATACATGCTTTTCGCGCAGTTATAAGAGAAAAAGTTTTGACGAGTATCACGTGGATACTTGTAAAACCGATGTGTTCAGATTTAGCTCGTTTCGGTCTAAAACAGCTTGTTTCGTTGTATTAAGCACGAATACATGCTTTTCGCGCCGTTATGAGAGAAAAAGTTTTGACGCGTATTAGAGAGACACTTGTAAAACCGATGTGTTGTGATTTAGCTCGTTTCGGTCTAAAACAGCTTGTTTCGTTGTATTAAGCAAGAATACATGCTTTTCGCGCAGTTATAAGAGAAAAAGTTTTGACGAGTATCACGTGGATACTTGTAAAACCGATGTGTTCAGATTTAGCTCGTTTCGGTCTAAAACAGCTTGTTTCGTTGTATTAAGCACGAATACATGCTTTTCGCGCAGTTAAAAGAAAAAAAGTTTTGACGAGTATCACGTGGAACACTTGTAATACCGATGTGTTGTGATTTAGCTCGTTTCGGTTTAAAACAGCTTGTTTCGCTGTATTAAGCAAGAATACATGCTTTTCGCGCAGTTATAAGAGAAAAAGTTTTGACGCGTATCAGAGGAACACTTGTAAAACCGATGTGTTGTGATTTAGCTCATTTCGGTCTAAAACAGCTTGTTTCGCTGTATTAAGCAAGAATACATGCTTTTCGCGGAGTTATAAAAGAAAAAGTTTTGACGAGTATCACGTGAATACTTGTAAAACCGATGTGTTCAGATTTAGCTCGTTTCGGTCTAAAACAGCTTGTTTCGTTGTAATAAGCAAGAATACATGCTTTTCGCGCAGTTATAAGAGAAAAAGATTTGACGCGTATTAGAGAGACACTTGTAAAACCGATGTGTTGTGATTTAGCTCGTTTCGGTCTAAAACAGCTTGTTTCGTTGTATTAAGCAAGAATACATGCTTTTCGCGCAGTTATAAGAGAAAACGTTTTGACGAGTATCACGTGGATACTTGTAAAACCGATGTGTTCAGATTTAGCTCGTTTCGGTCTAAAACAGCTTGTTTCGTTGTATTAAGCACGAATACATGCTTTTCGCGCAGTTAAAAGAGAAAAAGTTTTGACGAGTATCACGTGGAACACTTGTAATACCGATGTGTTGTGATTTAGCTCGTTTCGGTTAAAAACAGCTTGTTTCGCTGTATTAAGCAAGAATACATGCTTTTCGCGCAGTTATAAGAGAAAAAGTTTTGACGCGTATCAGAGGAACACTTGTAAAACCGATGTGTTGTGATTTAGCTCATTTCGGTCTAAAACAGCTTGTTTCGCTGTATTAAGCAAGAATACATGCTTTTCGCGCAGTTATAAAAGAAAAAGTTTTGACGAGTATCACGTGAATACTTGTAAAACCGATGTGTTCAGGTTTAGCTCGTTTCGGTCTAAAACAGCTTGTTTCGCTGTATTAAGCAAGAATACATGCTTTTCGCGCAGTTATAAAAGAAAAAGTTTTGACGAGTATCACGTGAATACTTGTAAAACCGATGTGTTCAGATTTAGCTCGTTTCGGTCTAAAACAGCTTGTTTCGTTGTATTAAACAAGAATACATGCTTTTCGCGCAGTTATAAGAGAAAAAGTTTTGACGCGTATCAGAGGAACACTTGTAAAACCGATGTGTTGTGATTTAGCTCGTTTCGGTCTAAAACAGCTTGTTTCGTTGTATTAAGCAAGAATACATGCTTTTCGCGCAGTTATAAGAGAAAAAGTTTTGACGCGTATCAGAGGAACACTTGTAAAACCGATGTGTTGTGATTTAGCTCGTTTCGGTCTAAAACAGCTTGTTTCGTTGTATTAAGCAAGAATACATGCTTTTCGCGCAGTTATAAGAGAAAAAGTTTTGACGCGTATTAGAGAGACACTTGTAAAACCGATATGTTGTGATTTAGCTCGTTTCGGTCTAAAACAGCTTGTTTCGTTGTATAAGCAAGAATACATGCTTTTCGCGCAGTTATAAGAGAAAAAGTTTTGACGAGTATCACGTGGAACACTTGTAATACCGATGTGTTGTGATTTAGCTCGTTTCGGTTTAAAACAGCTTGTTTCGCTGTATTAAGCAAGAATACATGCTTTTCGCGCAGTTATAAGAGAAAAAGTTTTGACGAGTATCACGTGAATACTTGTAAAACCGATGTGTTCAGATTTAGCTCGTTTCGGTCTAAAACAGCTTGTTTCGTTGTAATAAGCAAGAATACATGCTTTTCGCGCAGTTATAAGAGAAAAAGATTTGACGCGTATTAGAGAGACACTTGTAAAACCGATGTGTTGTGATTTAGCTCGTTTCGGTCTAAAACAGCTTGTTTTGTTGTATTAAGCAAGAATACATGCTTTTCGCGCAGTTATAAGAGAAAAAGTTTTGACGAGTATCACGTGGATACTTGTAAAACCGATGTGTTCAGATTTAGCTCGTTTCGGTCTAAAACAGCTTGTTTCGTTGTATTAAGCACGAATACATGCTTTTCGCGCAGTTAAAAGAGAAAAAGTTTGACGAGTATCACGTGGAACACTTGTAATACCGATGTGTTGTGATTTAGCTCGTTTCGGTTAAAAACAGCTTGTTTCGCTGTATTAAGCAAGAATACATGCTTTTCGCGCAGTTATAAGAGAAAAAGTTTTGACGCGTATCAGAGGAACACTTGTAAAACCGATGTGTTGTGATTTAGCTCATTTCGGTCTAAAACAGCTTGTTTCGCTGTATTAAGCAAGAATACATGCTTTTCGCGCAGTTATAAAAGAAAAAGTTTTGACGAGTATCACGGGAATACTTGTAAAACCGATGTGTTCAGATTTAGCTCGTTTCGGTCTAAAACAGCTTGTTTCGCTGTATTAAGCAAGAATACATGCTTTTCGCGCAGTTATAAAAGAAAAAGTTTTGACGAGTATCACGTGAATACTTGTAAAACCGATGTGTTCAGATTTAGCTCGTTTCGGTCTAAAACAGCTTGTTTCGTTGTATTAAGCAAGAATACATGCTTTTCGCGCAGTTGTAAGAGAAAAAGTTTTGACGCGTATCAGAGGAACACTTGTAAAACCGATGTGTTGTGATTTAGCTCGTTTCGGTCTAAAACAGCTTGTTTCGTTGTATTAAGCAAGAATACATGCTTTTCGCGCAGTTATAAGAGAAAAAGTTTTGACGCGTATCAGAGGAACACTTGTAAAACCGATGTGTTGTGATTTAGCTCGTTTCGGTCTAAAACAGCTTGTTTCGTTGTATTAAGCAAGAATACATGCTTTTCGCGCAGTTATAAGAGAAAAAGTTTTGACGCGTATTAGAGAGACACTTGTAAAACCGATATGTTGTGATTTAGCTCGTTTCGGTCTAAAACAGCTTGTTTCGTTGTATTAAGCAAGAATACATGCTTTTCGCGCAGTTATAAGAGAAAAAGTTTTGACGAGTATCACGTGGAACACTTGTAATACCGATGTGTTGTGATTTAGCTCGTTTCGGTTTAAAACAGCTTGTTTCGCTGTATTAAGCAAGAATACATGCTTTTCGCGCAGTTATAAGAGAAAAAGTTTTGACGAGTATCACGTGAATACTTGTAAAACCGATGTGTTCAGATTTAGCTCGTTTCGGTCTAAAACAGCTTGTTTCGTTGTATTAAGCAAGAATACATGCTTTTCGCGCAGTTATAAGAGAAAAAGTTTTGACGCGTATTAGAGAGACACTTGTAAACCGATGTGTTGTGATTTAGCTCGTTTCGGTCTAAAACAGCTTGTTTCGTTGTATTAAGCAAGAATACATGCTTTACGCGCAGTTATAGAAGAAAAAGTTTTGACGCGTATCAGAGAGACACTTGTAAAACCGATGTGTTGTGATTTAGCTCATTTCGGTCTAAAACAGCTTGTTTCGCTGTATTAAGCAAGAATACATGCTTTTCGCGCAGTTATAAAAGAAAAAGTTTTGACGAGTATCACGTGAATACTTGTAAAACCGATGTGTTCAGATTTAGCTCGTTTCGGTCTAAAACAGCTTGTTTCGTTGTATTAAGCAAGAATACATGCTTTTCGCGCAGTTATAAGAGAAAAAGTTTTGACGCGTATTAGAGAGACACTTGTAAAACCGATGTGTTGTGATTTAGCTCGTTTCGGTCTAAAACAGCTTGTTTCGTTGTATTAAGCAAGAATACATGCTTTTCGCACAGTTATAAGAGAAAAAGTTTTGACGAGTATCACGTGGATACTTGTAAAACCGATGTGTTCAGATTTAGCTCGTTTCGGTCTAAAACAGCTTGTTTCGTTGTATTAAGCACGAATACATGCTTTTCGCGCAGTTATAAGAGAAAAAGTTTTGACGAGTATCACGTGGAACACTTGTAATACCGATGTGTTGTGATTTAGCTCGTTTCGGTCTAAAACAACTTGATTCGCTGTATTAAGCAAGAATACATGCTTTTCGCGCAGTTATAAAAGAAAAAGTTTTGACGCGTATCAGAGGAACACTTGTAAAACCGATGTGTTGTGATTTAGCTCATTTCGGTCTAAAACAGCTTGTTTCGCTGTATTAAGCAAGAATACATGCTTTTCGCGCAGTTATAAAAGAAAAAGTTTGACGAGTATCACGTGAATACTTGTAAAACCGATGTGTTCAGATTTAGCTCGTTTCGGTCTAAAACAGCTTGTTTCGTTGTATTAAGCAAGAATACATGCTTTTCGCGCAGTTATAAGAGAAAAAGTTTTGACGCGTATTAGAGAGACACTTGTAAAACCGATGTGTTGTGATTTAGCTCGTTTCGGTCTAAAACAGCTTGTTTCGTTGTATTAAGCAAGAATACATGCTTTTCGCACAGTTATAAGAGAAAAAGTTTTGACGAGTATCACGTGGATACTTGTAAAACCGATGTGTTCAGATTTAGCTCGTTTCGGTCTAAAACAGCTTGTTTCGTTGTATTAAGCACGAATACATGCTTTTCGCGCAGTTATAAAAGAAAAAGTTTTGACGAGTATCACATGGAATACTTGTAAAACCGATGTGTTCAGATTTAGCTCGTTTCGGTCTAAAACAGCTTGTTTCGTTGTATTAAGCAAGAATACATGCTTTTCGCGCAGTTATAAGAGAAAAAGTTTTGACGAGTATCACGTGGAACACTTGTAATACCGATGTGTTGTGAATTAGCTCGTTTTCGGTCTAAAACAACTTGATTCGCTGTATTAAGCAAGAATACATGCTTTTCGCGCAGTTATAAAAGAAAAAGTTTTGACGCGTATCAGAGGAACACTTGTAAAACCGATGTGTTCAGATTTAGCTCGTTTCGGTCTAAAACAGCTTGTTTCGTTGTATTAAGCAAGAATACATGCTTTTCGCGCAGTTATAAGAGAAAAAGTTTTGACGCGTATTAGAGAGACACTTGTAAAACCGATATGTTGTGATTTAGCTCGTTTCGGTCTAAAACAGCTTGTTTCGTTGTATTAAGCAAGAATACATGCTTTTCGCGCAGTTATAAGAGAAAAAGTTTTGACGAGTATCACGTGGAACACTTGTAATACCGATGTGTTGTGATTTAGCTCGTTTCGGTTTAAAACAGCTTGTTTCGCTGTATTAAGCAAGAATACATGCTTTTCGCGCAGTTATAAGAGAAAAAGTTTTGACGAGTATCACGTGAATACTTGTAAAACCGATGTGTTCAGATTTAGCTCGTTTCGGTCTAAAACAGCTTGTTTCGTTGTAATAAGCAAGAATACATGCTTTTCGCGCAGTTATAAGAGAAAAAGATTTGACGCGTATTAGAGAGACACTTGTAAAACCGATGTGTTGTGATTTAGCTCGTTTCGGTCTAAAACAGCTTGTTTCGTTGTATTAAGCAAGAATACATGCTTTTCGCGCAGTTATAAGAGAAAAAGTTTTGACGAGTATCACGTGGATACTTGTAAAACCGATGTGTTCAGATTTAGCTCGTTTCGGTCTAAAACAGCTTGTTTCGTTGTATTAAGCACGAATACATGCTTTTCGCGCAGTTAAAAGAGAAAAAGTTTTGACGAGTATCACGTGGAACACTTGTAATACCGATGTGTTGTGATTTAGCTCGTTTCGGTTAAAAACAGCTTGTTTCGCTGTATTAAGCAAGAATACATGCTTTTCGCGCAGTTATAAGAGAAAAAGTTTTGACGCGTATCAGAGGAACACTTGTAAAACCGATGTGTTGTGATTTAGCTCATTTCGGTCTAAAACAGCTTGTTTCGCTGTATTAAGCAAGAATACATGCTTTTCGCGCAGTTATAAAAGAAAAAGTTTTGACGAGTATCACGTGAATACTTGTAAAACCGATGTGTTCAGATTTAGCTCGTTTCGGTCTAAAACAGCTTGTTTCGCTGTATTAAGCAAGAATACATGCTTTTCGCGCAGTTATAAAAGAAAAAGTTTTGACGAGTATCACGTGAATACTTGTAAAACCGATGTGTTCAGATTTAGCTCGTTTCGGTCTAAAACATCTTGTTTCGTTGTATTAAGCAAGAATACATGCTTTTCGCGCAGTTATAAGAGAAAAAGTTTTGACGCGTATCAGAGGAACACTTGTAAAACCGATGTGTTGTGATTTAGCTCGTTTCGGTCTAAAACAGCTTGTTTCGTTGTATTAAGCAAGAATACATGCTTTTCGCGCAGTTATAAGAGAAAAAGTTTTGACGCGTATCAGAGGAACACTTGTAAAACCGATGTGTTGTGATTTAGCTCGTTTCGGTTAAAAACAGCTTGTTTCGCTGTATTAAGCAAGAATACATGCTTTTCGCGCAGTTATAAGAGAAAAAGTTTTGACGCGTATCAGAGGAACACTTGTAAAACCGATGTGTTGTGATTTAGCTCATTTCGGTCTAAAACAGCTTGTTTCGCTGTATTAAGCAAGAATACATGCTTTTCGCGCAGTTATAAAAGAAAAAGTTTTGACGAGTATCACGTGAATACTTGTAAAACCGATGTGTTCAGATTTAGCTCGTTTCGGTCTAAAACAGCTTGTTTCGCTGTATTAAGCAAGAATACATGCTTTTCGCGCAGTTATAAAAGAAAAAGTTTTGACGAGTATCACGTGAATACTTGTAAAACCGATGTGTTCAGATTTAGCTCGTTTCGGTCTAAAACAGCTTGTTTCGTTGTATTAAGCAAGAATACATGCTTTTCGCGCAGTTATAAGAGAAAAAGTTTTGACGCGTATCAGAGGAACACTTGTAAAACCGATGTGTTGTGATTTAGCTCGTTTCGGTCTAAAACAGCTTGTTTCGTTGTATTAAGCAAGAATACATGCTTTTCGCGCAGTTATAAGAGAAAAAGTTTTGACGCGTATCAGAGGAACACTTGTAAAACCGATGTGTTGTGATTTAGCTCGTTTCGGTCTAAAACAGCTTGTTTCGTTGTATTAAGCAAGAATACATGCTTTTCGCGCAGTTATAAGAGAAAAAGTTTTGACGCGTATTAGAGAGACACTTGTAAAACCGATATGTTGTGATTTAGCTCGTTTCGGTCTAAAACAGCTTGTTTCGTTGTATTAAGCAAGAATACATGCTTTTCGCGCAGTTATAAGAGAAAAAGTTTTGACGAGTATCACGTGGAACACTTGTAATACCGATGTGTTGTGATTTAGCTCGTTTCGGTTTAAAACAGCTTGTTTCGCTGTATTAAGCAAGAATACATGCTTTTCGCGCAGTTATAAGAGAAAAAGTTTTGACGAGTATCACGTGAATACTTGTAAAACCGATGTGTTCAGATTTAGCTCGTTTCGGTCTAAAACAGCTTGTTTCGTTGTAATAAGCAAGAATACATGCTTTTCGCGCAGTTATAAGAGAAAAAGATTTGACGCGTATTAGAGAGACACTTGTAAAACCGATGTGTTGTGATTTAGCTCGTTTCGGTCTAAAACAGCTTGTTTCGTTGTATTAAGCAAGAATACATGCTTTTCGCGCAGTTATAAGAGAAAAAGTTTTGACGAGTATCACGTGGATACTTGTAAAACCGATGTGTTCAGATTTAGCTCGTTTCGGTCTAAAACAGCTTGTTTCGTTGTATTAAGCACGAATACATGCTTTTCGCGCAGTTAAAAGAGAAAAAGTTTTGACGAGTATCACGTGGAACACTTGTAATACCGATGTGTTGTGATTTAGCTCGTTTCGGTTAAAAACAGCTTGTTTCGCTGTATTAAGCAAGAATACATGCTTTTCGCGCAGTTATAAGAGAAAAAGTTTTGACGCGTATCAGAGGAACACTTGTAAAACCGATGTGTTGTGATTTAGCTCATTTCGGTCTAAAACAGCTTGTTTCGCTGTATTAAGCAAGAATACATGCTTTTCGCGCAGTTATAAAAGAAAAAGTTTTGACGAGTATCACGTGAATACTTGTAAAACCGATGTGTTCAGATTTAGCTCGTTTCGGTCTAAAACAGCTTGTTTCGCTGTATTAAGCAAGAATACATGCTTTTCGCGCAGTTATAAAAGAAAAAGTTTTGACGAGTATCACGTGAATACTTGTAAAACCGATGTGTTCAGATTTAGCTCGTTTCGGTCTAAAACAGCTTGTTTCGTTGTATTAAGCAAGAATACATGCTTTTCGCGCAGTTATAAGAGAAAAAGTTTTGACGCGTATCAGAGGAACACTTGTAAAACCGATGTGTTGTGATTTAGCTCGTTTCGGTCTAAAACAGCTTGTTTCGTTGTATTAAGCAAGAATACATGCTTTTCGCGCAGTTATAAGAGAAAAAGTTTTGACGCGTATCAGAGGAACACTTGTAAAACCGATGTGTTGTGATTTAGCTCGTTTCGGTCTAAAACAGCTTGTTTCGTTGTATTAAGCAAGAATACATGCTTTTCGCGCAGTTATAAGAGAAAAAGTTTTGACGCGTATTAGAGAGACACTTGTAAAACCGATATGTTGTGATTTAGCTCGTTTCGGTCTAAAACAGCTTGTTTCGTTGTATTAAGCAAGAATACATGCTTTTCGCGCAGTTATAAGAGAAAAAGTTTTGACGAGTATCACGTGGAACACTTGTAATACCGATGTGTTGTGATTTAGCTCGTTTCGGTTTAAAACAGCTTGTTTCGCTGTAATAAGCAAGAATACATGCTTTTCGCGCAGTTATAAGAGAAAAAGTTTTGACGAGTATCACGTGAATACTTGTAAAACCGATGTGTTCAGATTTAGCTCGTTTCGGTCTAAAACAGCTTGTTTCGTTGTATTAAGCAAGAATACATGCTTTTCGCGCAGTTATAAGAGAAAAAGTTTTGACGCGTATTAGAGAGACACTTGTAAAACCGATGTGTTGTGATTTAGCTCGTTTCGGTCTAAAACAGCTTGTTTCGTTGTATTAAGCAAGAATACATGCTTTACGCGCAGTTATAGAAGAAAAAGTTTTGACGCGTATCAGAGAGACACTTGTAAAACCGATGTGTTGTAATTTAGCTCGTTTCGGTCTAAAACAGCTTGTTTCGTTGTATTAAGCAAGAATACATGCTTTTCGCGCAGTTATAAGAAAAAAAGTTTTGACGCGTATTAGAGAGACACTTGTAAAACCGATGTGTTGTGATTTAGCTCGTTTCGGTCTAAAACAGCTTGTTTCGTTGTATTAAGCAAGAATACATGCTTTTCGCGCAGTTATAAGAGAAAAAGTTTTGACGAGTATCACGTGTATACTTGTAAAACCGATGTGTTCAGATTTAGCTCGTTTCGGTCTAAAACAGCTTGTTTCGTTGTATTAAGCACGAATACATGCTTTTCGCGCAGTTATAAGAGAAAAAGTTTTGACGAGTATCACGTGGAACACTTGTAATACCGATGTGTTGTGATTTAGCTCGTTTCGGTCTAAAACAACTTGATTCGCTGTATTAAGCAAGAATACATGCTTTTCGCGCAGTTATAAAAGAAAAAGTTTTGACGCGTATCAGAGGAACACTTGTAAAACCGATGTGTTGTGATTTAGCTCATTTCGGTCTAAAACAGCTTGTTTCGCTGTATTAAGCAAGAATACATGCTTTTCGCGCAGTTATAAAAGAAAAAGTTTTGACGAGTATCACGTGAATACTTGTAAAACCGATGTGTTCAGATTTAGCTCGTTTCGGTCTAAAACAGCTTGTTTCGTTGTATTAAGCAAGAATACATGCTTTTCGCGAAGTTATAAGAGAAAAAGTTTTGACGCGTATTAGAGAGACACTTGTAAAACCGATGTGTTGTGATTTAGCTCGTTTCGGTCTAAAACAGCTTGTTTCGTTGTATTAAGCAAGAATACATGCTTTTCGCACAGTTATAAGAGAAAAAGTTTTGACGAGTATCACGTGGATACTTGTAAAACCGATGTGTTCAGATTTAGCTCGTTTCGGTCTAAAACAGCTTGTTTCGTTGTATTAAGCACGAATACATGCTTTTCGCGCAGTTATAAAAGAAAAAGTTTTGACGAGTATCACATGGAATACTTGTAAAACCGATGTGTTCAGATTTAGCTCGTTTCGGTCTAAAACAGCTTGTTTCGTTGTATTAAGCAAGAATACATGCTTTTCGCGCAGTTATAAGAGAAAAAGTTTTGACGAGTATCACGTGGAACACTTGTAATACCGATGTGTTGTGAATTAGCTCGTTTCGGTCTAAAACAACTTGATTCGCTGTATTAAGCAAGAATACATGCTTTTCGCGCAGTTATAAAAGAAAAAGTTTTGACGCGTATCAGAGGAACACTTGTAAAACCGATGTGTTGTGATTTAGCTCATTTCGGTCTAAAACAGCTTGTTTCGCTGTATTAAGCAAGAATACATGCTTTTCGCGCAGTTATAAAAGAAAAAGTTTTGACGAGTATCACGTGAATACTTGTAAAACCGATGTGTTCAGATTTAGCTCGTTTCGGTCTAAAACAGCTTGTTTCGTTGTATTAAGCAAGAATACATTGTTTTCGCACAGTTATAAGAGAAAAAGTTTTGACGCGTATCAGAGGAACACTTGTAAAACCGATGTGTTGTGATTTAGCTCGTTTCGGTCTAAAACAGCTTGTTTCGTTGTATTAAGCAAGAATACATGCTTTTCGCGCAGTTATAAGAGAAAAAGTTTTGACGAGTATCACGTGGATACTTGTAAAACCGATGTGTTCAGATTTAGCTCGTTTCGGTCTAAAACAGCTTGTTTCGTTGTATTAAGCACGAATACATGCTTTTCGCGCAGTTAAAAGAGAAAAAGTTTTGACGAGTATCACGTGGAACACTTGTAATACCGATGTGTTGTGATTTAGCTCGTTTCGGTTAAAAACAGCTTGTTTCGCTGTATTAAGCAAGAATACATGCTTTTCGCGCAGTTATAAGAGAAAAAGTTTTGACGCGTATCAGAGGAACACTTGTAAAACCGATGTGTTGTGATTTAGCTCATTTCGGTCTAAAACAGCTTGTTTCGCTGTATTAAGCAAGAATACATGCTTTTCGCGCAGTTATAAAAGAAAAAGTTTTGACGAGTATCACGTGAATACTTGTAAAACCGATGTGTTCAGATTTAGCTCGTTTCGGTCTAAAACAGCTTGTTTCGTTGTATTAAGCAAGAATACATGCTTTTCGCGCAGTTATAAGAGAAAAAGTTTTGACGCGTATTAGAGAGACACTTGTAAAACCGATATGTTGTGATTTAGCTCGTTTCGGTCTAAAACAGCTTGTTTTGTTGTATTAAGCAAGAATACATGCTTTTCGCGCAGTTATAAGAGAAAAAGTTTTGACGAGTATCACGTGGAACACTTGTAATACCGATTTGTTGTGATTTAGCTCGTTTCGGTTTAAAACAGCTTGTTTCGCTGTATTAAGCAAGAATACATGCTTTTCGCGCAGTTATAAGAGAAAAAGTTTTGACGAGTATCACGTGAATACTTGTAAAACCGATGTGTTCAGATTTAGCTCGTTTCGGTCTAAAACAGCTTGTTTCGTTGTATTAAGCAAGAATACATGCTTTTCGCGCAGTTATAAGAGAAAAAGTTTTGACGCGTATTAGAGAGACACTTGTAAAACCGATGTGTTGTGATTTAGCTCGTTTCGGTCTAAAACAGCTTGTTTCGTTGTATTAAGCAAGAATACATGCTTTACGCGCAGTTATAGAAGAAAAAGTGTTGACGCGTATCAGAGAGACACTTGTAAAACCGATGTGTTGTGATTTAGCTCGTTTCGGTCTAAAACAGCTTGTTTCGTTGTATTAAGCAAGAATACATGCTTTTCGCGCAGTTATAAGAAAAAAAGTTTTGACGCGTATTAGAGAGACACTTGTAAAACCGATGTGTTGTGATTTAGCTCGTTTCGGTCTAAAACAGCTTGTTTCGTTGTATTAGGCAAGAATACATGCTTTTCGCGCAGTTATAAGAGAAAAAGTTTTGACGAGTATCACGTGGAACACTTGTAATACCGATGTGTTGTGAATTAGCTCGTTTCGGTCTAAAACAACTTGATTCGCTGTATTAAGCAAGAATACATGCTTTTCGCGCAGTTATAAAAGAAAAAGTTTTGACGCGTATCAGAGGAACACTTGTAAAACCGATGTGTTGTGATTTAGCTCATTTCGGTCTAAAACAGCTTGTTTCGCTGTATTAAGCAAGAATACATGCTTTTCGCGCAGTTATAAAAGAAAAAGTTTTGACGAGTATCACGTGAATACTTGTAAAACCGATGTGTTCAGATTTAGCTCGTTTCGGTCTAAAACAGCTTGTTTCGTTGTATTAAGCAAGAATACATGCTTTTCGCGCAGTTATAAGAGAAAAAGTTTTGACGCGTATCAGAGGAACACTTGTAAAACCGATGTGTTGTGATTTAGCTCGTTTCGGTCTAAAACAGCTTGTTTCGTTGTATTAAGCAAGAATACATGCTTTTCGCGCAGTTATAAGAGAACAAGTTTTGACGAGTATCACGTGGATACTTGTAAAACCGATGTGTTCAGATTTAGCTCGTTTCGGTCTAAAACAGCTTGTTTCGTTGTATTAAGCACGAATACATGCTTTTCGCGCAGTTAAAAGAGAAAAAGTTTTGACGAGTATCACGTGGAACACTTGTAATACCGATGTGTTGTGATTTAGCTCGTTTCGGTTTAAAACAGCTTGTTTCGCTGTATTAAGCAAGAATACATGCTTTTCGCGCAGTTATAAGAGAAAAAGTTTTGACGCGTATCAGAGGAACACTTGTAAAACCGATGTGTTGTGATTTAGCTCATTTCGGTCTAAAACAGCTTGTTTCGCTGTATTAAGCAAGAATACATGCTTTTCGCGCAGTTATAAGAGAAAAAGTTTTGACGCGTATTAGAGAGACACTTGTAAAACCGATGTGTTGTGATTTAGCTCGTTTCAGTCTAAAACAGCTTGTTTCGTTGTATTAAGCAAGAATACATGCTTTTCGCGCAGTTATAAGAGAAAAAGTTTTGACGAGTATCACGTGGATACTTGTAAAACCGATGTGTTCAGATTTAGCTCGTTTCGGTCTGAAACAGCTTGTTTCGTTGTATTAAGCACGAATACATGCTTTTCGCGCCGTTATAAGAGAAAAAGTTTTGACGCGTATCAGAGGAACACTTGTAAAACCGATGTGTTGTGATTTAGCTCGTTTCGGTCTAAAACAGCTTGTTTCGCTGTATTAAGCAAGAATACATGCTTTTCGCGCAGTTATAAGAGAAAAAGTTTTGACGCGTATCAGAGGAACACTTGTAAAACCGATGTGTTGTGATTTAGCTCGTTTCGGTCTAAAACAGCTTGTTTCGTTGTATTAAGCAAGAATACATGCTTTTCGCGCAGTTATAAGAGAAAAAGTTTTGACGCGTATTAGAGAGACACTTGTAAAACCGATGTGTTGTGATTTAGCTCGTTTCGGTCTAAAACAGCTTGTTTCGTTGTATTAAGCAAGAATACATGCTTTTCGCGCAGTTATAAGAGAAAAAGTTTTGACCAGTATCACGTGGATACTTGTAAAACCGATGTGTTCAGATTTAGCTCGTTTCGGTCTAAAACAGCTTGTTTCGTTGTATTAAGCACGAATACATGCTTTTCGCGCCGTTATGAGAGAAAAAGTTTTGACGCGTATTAGAGAGACACTTGTAAAACCGATGTGGTGATTTAGCTCGTTTCGGTCTAAAACAGCTTGTTTCGTTGTATTAAGCAAGAATACATGCTTTTCGCGCAGTTATAAGAGAAAAAGTTTTGACGAGTATCACGTGGATACTTGTAAAACCGATGTGTTCAGATTTAGCTCGTTTCGGTCTAAAACAGCTTGTTTCGTTGTATTAAGCACGAATACATGCTTTTCGCGCAGTTAAAAGAAAAAAAGTTTTGACGAGTATCACGTGGAACACTTGTAATACCGATGTGTTGTGATTTAGCTCGTTTCGGTTTAAAACAGCTTGTTTCGCTGTATTAAGCAAGAATACATGCTTTTCGCGCAGTTATAAGAGAAAAAGTTTTGACGCGTATCAGAGGAACACTTGTAAAACCGATGTGTTGTAATTTAGCTCATTTCGGTCTAAAACAGCTTGTTTCGCTGTATTAAGCAAGAATACATGCTTTTCGCGCAGTTATAAAAGAAAAAGTTTTGACGAGTATCACGTGAATACTTGTAAAACCGATGTGTTCAGATTTAGCTCGTTTCGGTCTAAAACAGCTTGTTTCGTTGTAATAAGCAAGAATACATGCTTTTCGCGCAGTTATAAGAGAAAAAGATTTGACGCGTATTAGAGAGACACTTGTAAAACCGATGTGTTGCGATTTAGCTCGTTTCGGTCTAAAACAGCTTGTTTCGTTGTATTAAGCAAGAATACATGCTTTTCGCGCAGTTATAAGAGAAAAAGTATTGACGAGTATCACGTGGATACTTGTAAAACCGATGTGTTCAGATTTAGCTCGTTTCGGTCTAAAACAGCTTGTTTCGTTGTATTAAGCATGAATACATGCTTTTCGCGCAGTTAAAAGAGAAAAAGTTTTGACGAGTATCACGTGGAACACTTGTAATACCGATGTGTTGTGATTTAGCTCGTTTCGGTTAAAAACAGCTTGTTTCGCTGTATTAAGCAAGAATACATGCTTTTCGCGCAGTTATAAGAGAAAAAGTTTTGACGCGTATCAGAGGAACACTTTTAAAACCGATGTGTTGTGATTTAGCTCGTTTCGGTCTCAAACACCTTGTTTCGTTGTATTAAGCAAGAATACATGGTTTTCGCGCAGTTATAAGAGAAAAAGTTTTGACAATTGTAAAACCGATGTGTTCAGATCTAGCTCGTTTTGGTCTAAAACAGCTTGTTTCGTTGTATTAGGCAAGAATACATGCTTTTCGCGCAGTTATAAGACAAAATGTTTTGACGCGTATCACATGGTCACTCGTAAAATCGATGTATTCAGATCTAGCTTGATTTGGTCTAAAACAGCTTGTTTCGTTTTATTAGGCACGAATACATGCTTTTCGCGCAGTTCTAAGAGAAAAAGTTTTGACGCGTGTCACAGGGACACTTGTAAAACCGATGTGTTCAGATTTAGCTCGTTTCGGTCTCAAACAGCTTGTTTCGTTGCATTACGCACGAATATATGCTTTTCGCGCAGTTATAAGCGAAAAAGTTTTGACGCCTGTCACAGGGACACTTGTAAAACCGATGTGTTCAGATCTAGCTCGCTTTGGTCTAAAACAGCTTGTTTCGTTGTATTAAGCACAAATACATGCTTTTCGCGCAGTTCTAAGAGAAAACGTTTTGACGCGTATAACACGGACACTTGTAAAACCGATGAGTTCAGATTTAGCTCGTTTCAGTCTAAAACAGCTTGCTTCGGTGTATTAAGCACGAATACATGCTTTTCGCGCAGTTATAAGAGAAAAAGTTTTGACGCGTATCACATAGACACTTTTGAAAGCGATGTGTTCAGATTTAGCTCGTTTCGGTCTAAAACAGCTTGTTTTGGTGTATTATGCACGAATACATGCTTTTCATGAGGTTATAAGAGAAACAGTTTTGACGCTTATCACAGACACTAGTAAACCTGATGTGTTCAGATTTAGCTCGTTTTGGTCTAAAACAGCTTGTTTCGTTGTATTAAGCAAGAATACATGCTTTTCGCGCAGTTTTAAGAGAAAAAGTTTTGACACGTATTACATGGACACTTGTAAAACCGATGTGTTCATATCTCGCTCGTTTTGGTCTAAAACAGCTTCTTTCGTTTTATTTAGCACGAATACATATTTTCGCGCAGTTCTAAGTGAAAAAGTTTTGACGCGTGTCACAGGGACACTTGTAAAACCGATGTGTTCGGATCTAGCTCGTTTCGGTCTAAAACAGCTTGTTTCGTTGTATTAAGCATGAATACAAGCTTTTCGCGCAGTTATAAGAAAACAGTTTTCACGCGTATCACATGGACACTTGTAAAACCGATGTGTTCAGATCCAACTCGTATTGGTTTAAAAGAGCTTGTTTCGTTGTATTAAGCTCGAATACATGCTTTTCGCGCAGTTATAAGAGAAAAAGTTTTGACGCGTGTCACAGGGACACTTATAAAACCGATGTGTTCAGATTTAGCTCGTTTCGGGCTAAAACAGCTTGTTTCGTTGTATTAAGCACGAATACATGCTTTACGCGCAGTTATAAGAGAAAAAGTTTTGACGCGTATCACGTGGACAGAGTTAAAACCGATGTGTTCAGATTTAGCTCGTTTCGGTCTAAAACAGCTTGTTTTGTTGTATTAAGCACGAATACATGCTTTTAATGAAGTTATAAGGGAAACAGTTTTGACGCGCATCACAGGGACACTGCAAACCCGATGTGTTCAGATTTAGCTCGTTTCGTTCTAAAACAGCTTGTTTCGTTGTATTAAGCACGAATACATGGTTTTCGCGCAGTTATGAAAGTTTTGACGCGTATCACATGGACACTTGTAAAACCGATGTGTTCAGATCTAGCTCGTTTTGGTCTAAAACAGCTTGTTTCGTTGTATTGAGCAAGAATACATGCTTTTCGCGCAGTTATAAGAGAAAAAGTTTTGACGCGTATCACATGGACACTTGTAAAACCGATGTGTTCAGATCTAACTCGTTTTGGTCTAAAACAGCTTGTTTCGTTGTATTAAGCACGAATACAAGGTTTTCGCGCAGTTATGAAAGTTTTGACGCGTATCACATGGACACTTGTAAAACCGATATGTTCAGATTTAGCTTGTTTTGGTCTACGACAGCTTGTTTCGTTGTATTAAGCACGAATACATGCTTTTCGAGCAGTTATAAGAGAAAAAGTTTTGACGCGTGTCACAGGGACACTTGTAAAACCGATGTATTCAGATTTAGCTCGATTCGGTCTGAAACAGCTTGTTTCGTTTTATTAAGCAAGAATACACGCTTTTCGCGCAGTTATAAGATAAAAAGTTTTTACGCGTATCACAGGGACACTTGTAAAACCGTTGTGTTCAGATTTAGCTCGTTTACGTCTAAAACAGCTTGTTTCGTTGTATTAAGTACGAATACATGCTTTTCGCGCAGTTATGAAAGTTTTGAAGCGTATAACGTAGACACTTGCAAAACCGATGTGTTCAGATCTAGCTGGTTTGGTCTAAAACAGCTTGTTTTGTTGTATTAAGCCCGAATACATGCTTTTAATGAAGTTATAAGGGAAACAGTTTTGACGCGTAACACGGACACTAGTAAACCCGATGTGTTCAGATCTTGCTCGTTTTGGTCTAAAACAGCTTGTTGCGTTGTATTAAGCACGAATACATGGTTTTCGCGCAGTTATGAAAGTTTTGACGCGTATCACATGGACACTTGTAAAACCGATGTATTCAGATTGAGCTCGTTTTGGTTTAAAACAGCTTGTTTCGTTGTATTAGGCACGAATACAAGCTTTTCGAGCAGTTATAGAAGAAAAAGTTTTGACGCGTATCAGAGGGACACTTGTAAAACCGATGAGTTCAGATTTAGCTCGTTTCGGTCTAAAACAGCTTGTTTTGTTGTATTAAGCACGAATACATGCTTTTCATGAGGTTATAAGAGAAACAGTTTTGACGCTTATCCCAGGGACACAAGTAAACCCGATGTGTTCAGATTTAGCTCGTTTCGGTCTAAAACAGCTTGTTTCGTTTTATTAAGCACGAATACATGGTTTTCGCGCAGTTATGAAAGTTTTGATGCGTATCACATAGACACTTGTGAAACCGATGCGTTCAGATTTAGCTCGTTTTGGTCTAAAACAGCTTGTTTCGTTGTATTAGGCACGAATACATGCTTTTCGCGCAGTTATAAGAGAAAAAGTTTTGACGCGTATCACGTGGACAGAGTTAAAACCGATGTGTTCAGATTTAACTCGTTTTGGTCTAAAACAGCTTGTTTCGTTGTATTAAGCACGAATACAAGCTTTTAGCGCAGTTATGAGAAAACGTTGTGACGCGTATCACATAGACACTAGTAAAACCGTTGTGTTCAGATTTAGTTTGTTTAGGTCTAAAACAGCTTGTTTCGTTGTATTAAGCACGAATACATGCTTTTAGCGCAGTTATGAAAGTTTTGACGCCTATAACTTGGACACTTGTAAAACTGATATCTTCAGATCTAGCTCGTTTTGGTCTAAAACAGCTTGTTTCGTTGCATTAAGCACGAATACAAGCTTCTCGTGCAGTTATAGAAGAAAAAGTTTTGACGCGTATCAGAGGGACGCTTGTAAACCCGATGAGTTCAGATTTAGCTTGTTTCGGTCTAAAACAGCTTGTTACGTTGTATTGAGCACGAATACATGCTTTTCATGAAGTTATAAGGGAAACAGATTTGACGCGTACCGCAGGGACACTAGTAAACCCGATGTGTTCAGATTTAGCTCGTTTCGGTCTAAAACAGCTTGTTTCGTTGTATTAAGCACGAATACATGGTTTTTGCGCAGTTATAAGAAAAAGTTTTGACACTTGTAAAACCGATGTGTTCAGATCTAGCTCGTTTTGGTCTAAAACAGCTTGTTTCGTTGTATTAAGCAAGAATACATGCTTTTCGCGCAGTTATGAGAAAAAGTTTTGACGCGTAACACATGGACACTTGTAAAACCGATGTATTCAGATCTAGCTCGTTTTGGTCTAAAACAGCTTGTTTCGTTGTATTAAGCACGAATACATGCTTTTCATGAGGTTATAAGAGAAACAGTTTTGACGCTTATCCCAGGGACACAAGTAAACCCGATGTGTTCAGATTTAGCTCGTTTCGGTCTAAAACAGCTTGTTTCGTTTTATTAAGCACGAATACATGGTTTTCGCGCAGTTATGAAAGTTTTGATGCGTATCACATAGACACTTGTGAAACCGATGCGTTCAGATTTAGCTCGTTTTGGTCTAAAACAGCTTGTTTCGTTGTATTAGGCACGAATACATGCTTTTCGCGCAGTTATAAGAGAAAAAGTTTTGACGCGTATCACGTGGACAGAGTTAAAACCGATGTGTTCAGATTTAACTCGTTTTGGTCTAAAACAGCTTGTTTCGTTGTATTAAGCACGAATACAAGCTTTTAGCGCAGTTATGAGAAAACGTTGTGACGCGTATCACATAGACACTAGTAAAACGGTTGTGTTCAGATTTAGTTTGTTTAGGTCTAAAACAGCTTGTTTCGTTGTATTAAGCACGAATACATGCTTTTAGCGCAGTTATGAAAGTTTTGACGCCTATAACTTGGACACTTGTAAAACTGATATCTTCAGATCTAGCTCGTTTTGGTCTAAAACAGCTTGTTTCGTTGCATTAAGCACGAATACAAGCTTCTCGTGCAGTTATAGAAGAAAAAGTTTTGACGCGTATCAGAGGGACGCTTGTAAACCCGATGAGTTCAGATTTAGCTCGTTTCGGTCTAAAACAGCTTGTTTCGTTGTATTGAGCACGAATACATGCTTTTCATGAAGTTATAAGGGAAACAGATTTGACGCGTACCGCAGGGACACTAGTAAACCCGATGTGTTCAGATTTAGCTCGTTTCGGTCTAAAACAGCTTGTTTCGTTGTATTAAGCACGAATACATGGTTTTTGCGCAGTTATAAGAAAAAGTTTTGACACTTGTAAAACCGATGTGTTCAGATCTAGCTCGTTTTGGTCTAAAACAGCTTGTTTCGTTGTATTAAGCAAGAATACATGCTTTTCGCGCAGTTATGAGAAAAAGTTTTGACGCGTAACACATGGACACTTGTAAAACCGATGTATTCAGATCTAGCTCGTTTTGGTCTAAAACAGCTTGTTTCGTTGTATTAAGCACGAATACATGCTTTTCGCGCAGTTGTAAGAAAAAAGTTTTGACGCGTATCACATGGACAGTTGTAAAACCGATGTGTTCAGATCTAGCTCGTTTTGGTTTAAAAGAGCTTGTTTCGTTGTATTAAGCACGAATACATGCTTTTCGCGCAGTTACAAGAGAAAAAGTTTTGACGCGTATCACGTGGACACTTGTAAAACCGATGTGTTCAGATTTAGCTCGTTTTGGTCTAAAACAACTTGTTTCGTTGTATTAAGCACTAATACATGCTTTTCGAGCAGTTATAAGAGAAAAATTTTGACGCGTATCACATGGACACTTTTAAAACCGATGTGTTCAGATTTCGCTCGTTTCGGTCTAAAACAGCTTGTTTCGTTGTAATAAGCAAGAATACATGCTTTTCGCCCAGTTATAAGAGAAAAAGTATTGGCGCGTATCACGTGGACACTTGTAAAACCGATGTGTTCTGATCTAGATTGTTTCGGTCTGAAACAGCTTGTTTCGTTGTATTAAGCACGAATACATGCTTTTCGCGCAGTTATGAAAGTTTTGACGCGTATAACGTAGACACTTGTAAAACCGATGTGTTCAGATCTAGCTCGTTTTGGTCTAAAATAGCTTGTTTCGTTGTATTAAGCACGAATACAAGCTTCTCGCGCAGTTATAGAAGAAAAAGTTTTGACGCGTATTGAGGGACACTTGTAAAACCGATGAGTTCAGATTTAGGTCGTTTCGGTCTAAAACAGCTTGTTTTTTTGTATTGAGCTCGAATACATGCTTTTTATGAAGTTATAAGAGAAACAGTTTTGACGAGTATCACGTGGAACACTTGTAATACCGATGTGTTGTGAATTAGCTCGTTTCGGTCTAAAACAACTTGATTCGCTGTATTAAGCAAGAATACATGCTTTTCGCGCAGTTATAAAAGAAAAAGTTTTGACGCGTATCAGAGGAACACTTGTAAAACCGATGTGTTGTGATTTAGCTCATTTCGGTCTAAAACAGCTTGTTTCGCTGTATTAAGCAAGAATACATGCTTTTCGCGCAGTTATAAAAGAAAAAGTTTTGACGAGTATCACGTGAATACTTGTAAAACCGATGTGTTCAGATTTAGCTCGTTTCGGTCTAAAACAGCTTGTTTCGTTGTATTAAGCAAGAATACATGCTTTTCGCGCAGTTATAAGAGAAAAAGTTTTGACGCGTATCAGAGGAACACTTGTAAAACCGATGTGTTGTGATTTAGCTCGTTTCGGTCTAAAACAGCTTGTTTCGTTGTATTAAGCAAGAATACATGCTTTTCGCGCAGTTATAAGAGAACAAGTTTTGACGAGTAATCACGTGGATACTTGTAAAACCGATGTGTTCAGATTTAGCTCTTTCGGTCTAAAACAGCTTGTTTCGTTGTATTAAGCACGAATACATGCTTTTCGCGCAGTTAAAAGAGAAAAAGTTTTGACGAGTATCACGTGGAACACTTGTAATACCGATGTGTTGTGATTTAGCTCGTTTCGGTTTAAAACAGCTTGTTTCGCTGTATTAAGCAAGAATACATGCTTTTCGCGCAGTTATAAGAGAAAAAGTTTTGACGCGTATCAGAGGAACACTTGTAAAACCGATGTGTTGTGATTTAGGCTCATTTCGGTCTAAAACAGCTTGTTTCGCTGTATTAAGCAAGAATACATGCTTTTCGCGCAGTTATAAGAGAAAAAGTTTTGACGCGTATTAGAGAGACACTTGTAAAACCGATGTGTTGTGATTTAGCTCGTTTCAGTCTAAAACAGCTTGTTTCGTTGTATTAAGCAAGAATACATGCTTTCGCGCAGTTATAAGAGAAAAAGTTTTGACGAGTATCACGTGGATACTTGTAAAACCGATGTGTTCAGATTTAGCTCGTTTCGGTCTGAAACAGCTTGTTTCGTTGTATTAAGCACGAATACATGCTTTTCGCGCCGTTATAAGAGAAAAAGTTTTGACGCGTATCAGAGGAACACTTGTAAAACCGATGTGTTGTGATTTAGCTCGTTTCGGTCTAAAACAGCTTGTTTCGCTGTATTAAGCAAGAATACATGCTTTTCGCGCAGTTATAAGAGAAAAAGTTTTGACGCGTATCAGAGGAACACTTGTAAAACCGATGTGTTGTGATTTAGCTCGTTTCGGTCTAAAACAGCTTGTTTCGTTGTATTAAGCAAGAATACATGCTTTTCGCGCAGTTATAAGAGAAAAAGTTTTGACGCGTATTAGAGAGACACTTGTAAAACCGATGTGTTGTGATTTAGCTCGTTTCGGTCTAAAACAGCTTGTTTCGTTGTATTAAGCAAGAATACATGCTTTTCGCGCAGTTATAAGAGAAAAAGTTTTGACCAGTATCACGTGGATACTTGTAAAACCGATGTGTTCAGATTTAGCTCGTTTCGGTCTAAAACAGCTTGTTTCGTTGTATTAAGCACGAATACATGCTTTTCGCGCCGTTATGAGAGAAAAAGTTTTGACGCGTATTAGAGAGACACTTGTAAAACCGATGTGTTGTGATTTAGCTCGTTTCGGTCTAAAACAGCTTGTTTCGTTGTATTAAGCAAGAATACATGCTTTTCGCGCAGTTATAAGAGAAAAAGTTTTGACGAGTATCACGTGGATACTTGTAAAACCGATGTGTTCAGATTTAGCTCGTTTCGGTCTAAAACAGCTTGTTTCGTTGTATTAAGCACGAATACATGCTTTTCGCGCAGTTAAAAGAAAAAAAGTTTTGACGAGTATCACGTGGAACACTTGTAATACCGATGTGTTGTGATTTAGCTCGTTTCGGTTTAAAACAGCTTGTTTCGCTGTATTAAGCAAGAATACATGCTTTTCGCGCAGTTATAAGAGAAAAAGTTTTGACGCGTATCAGAGGAACACTTGTAAAACCGATGTGTTGTGATTTAGCTCATTTCGGTCTAAAACAGCTTGTTTCGCTGTATTAAGCAAGAATACATGCTTTTCGCGCAGTTATAAAAGAAAAAGTTTTGACGAGTATCACGTGAATACTTGTAAAACCGATGTGTTCAGATTTAGCTCGTTTCGGTCTAAAACAGCTTGTTTCGTTGTAATAAGCAAGAATACATGCTTTTCGCGCAGTTATAAGAGAAAAAGATTTGACGCGTATTAGAGAGACACTTGTAAAACCGATGTGTTGCGATTTAGCTCGTTTCGGTCTAAAACAGCTTGTTTCGTTGTATTAAGCAAGAATACATGCTTTTCGCGCAGTTATAAGAGAAAAAGTTTTGACGAGTATCACGTGGATACTTGTAAAACCGATGTGTTCAGATTTAGCTCGTTTCGGTCTAAAACAGCTTGTTTCGTTGTATTAAGCATGAATACATGCTTTTCGCGCAGTTAAAAAGAGAAAAAGTTTTGACGAGTATCACGTGGAACACTTGTAATACCGATGTGTTGTGATTTAGCTCGTTTCGGTTAAAAACAGCTTGTTTCGCTGTATTAAGCAAGAATACATGCTTTTCGCGCAGTTATAAGAGAAAAAGTTTTGACGCGTATCAGAGGAACACTTTTAAAAACCGATGTGTTGTGATTTAGCTCGTTTCGGTCTCAAACACCTTGTTTCGTTGTATTAAGCAAGAATACATGGTTTTCGCGCAGTTATAAGAGAAAAAGTTTTGACAATTGTAAAACCGATGTGTTCAGATCTAGCTCGTTTTGGTCTAAAACAGCTTGTTTCGTTGTATTAGGCAAGAATACATGCTTTTCGCGCAGTTATAAGACAAAATGTTTTGACGCGTATCACATGGTCACTCGTAAAATCGATGTATTCAGATCTAGCTTGATTTGGTCTAAAACAGCTTGTTTCGTTTTATTAGGCACGAATACATGCTTTTCGCGCAGTTCTAAGAGAAAAAGTTTTGACGCGTGTCACAGGGACACTTGTAAAACCGATGTGTTCAGATTTAGCTCGTTTCGGTCTCAAACAGCTTGTTTCGTTGCATTACGCACGAATATATGCTTTTCGCGCAGTTATAAGCGAAAAAGTTTTGACGCCTGTCACAGGGACACTTGTAAAACCGATGTGTTCAGATCTAGCTCGCTTTGGTCTAAAACAGCTTGTTTCGTTGTATTAAGCACAAATACATGCTTTTCGCGCAGTTCTAAGAGAAAACGTTTTGACGCGTATAACACGGACACTTGTAAAACCGATGAGTTCAGATTTAGCTCGTTTTCAGTCTAAAACAGCTTGCTTCGGTGTATTAAGCACGAATACATGCTTTTCGCGCAGTTATAAGAGAAAAAGTTTTGACGCGTATCACATAGACACTTTTGAAAGCGATGTGTTCAGATTTAGCTCGTTTCGGTCTAAAACAGCTTGTTTTGGTGTATTATGCACGAATACATGCTTTTCATGAGGTTATAAGAGAAACAGTTTTGACGCTTATCACAGACACTAGTAAACCTGATGTGTTCAGATTTAGCTCGTTTTGGTCTAAAACAGCTTGTTTCGTTGTATTAAGCAAGAATACATGCTTTTCGCGCAGTTTTAAGAGAAAAAGTTTTGACACGTATTACATGGACACTTGTAAAACCGATGTGTTCATATCTCGCTCGTTTTGGTCTAAAACAGCTTCTTTCGTTTTATTTAGCACGAATACATATTTTCGCGCAGTTCTAAGTGAAAAAGTTTTGACGCGTGTCACAGGGACACTTGTAAAACCGATGTGTTCGGATCTAGCTCGTTTCGGTCTAAAACAGCTTGTTTCGTTGTATTAAGCATGAATACAAGCTTTTCGCGCAGTTATAAGAAAACAGTTTTCACGCGTATCACATGGACACTTGTAAAACGATGTGTTCAGATCCAACTCGTATTGGTTTAAAAGAGCTTGGTTTCGTTGTATTAAGCTCGAATACATGCTTTTCGCGCAGTTATAAGAGAAAAAGTTTTGACGCGTGTCACAGGGACACTTATAAAACCGATGTGTTCAGATTAGCTCGTTTCGGGCTAAAACAGCTTGTTTCGTTGTATTAAGCAAGAATACATGCTTTTCGCGCAGTTATAAGAGAAAAGTTTTGACGCGTATCACGTGGACAGAGTTAAAACCGATGTGTTCAGATTTAGCTCGTTTCGGTCTAAAACAGCTTGTTTTGTTGTATTAAGCACGAATACATGCTTTTAATGAAGTTATAAGGGAAACAGTTTTGACGCGCATCACAGGGACACTGCAAACCCGATGTGTTCAGATTTAGCTCGTTTCGTTCCTAAAACAGCTTGTTTCGTTGTATTAAGCACGAATACATGGTTTTCGCGCAGTTATGAAAGTTTTGACGCGTATCACATGGACACTTGTAAAACCGATGTGTTCAGATCTAGCTCGTTTTGGTCTAAAACAGCTTGTTTTCGTTGTATTGAGCAAGAATACATGCTTTTCGCGCAGTTATAAGAGAAAAAGTTTTGACGCGTATCACATGGACACTTGTAAAACCGATGTGTTCAGATCTAACTCGTTTTGGTCTAAAACAGCTTGTTTCGTTGTATTAAGCACGAATACAAGGTTTTCGCGCAGTTATGAAAGTTTTGACGCGTATCACATGGACACTTGTAAACCGATATGTTCAGATTTAGCTTGTTTTGGTCTACGACAGCTTGTTTCGTTGTATTAAGCACGAATACATGCTTTTCGAGCAGTTATAAGAGAAAAAGTTTTGACGCGTGTCACAGGGACACTTGTAAAACCGATGTATTCAGATTTAGCTCGATTCGGTCTGAAACAGCTTGTTTCGTTTTATTAAGCAAGAATACACGCTTTTCGCGCAGTTATAAGATAAAAAGTATTTTAACGCGTATCACAGGGACACTTGTAAAACCCGTTGTGTTCAGATTTAGCTCGTTTACGTCTAAAACAGCTTGTTTCGTTGTATTAAGTACGAATACCATGCTTTTCGCGCAGGTTATGAAAGTTTTGAAGCGTATAACGTAGACACTTGCAAAACGATGTGTTCAGATCTAGCTGGTTTGGTCTAAACAGCTTGTTTTGTTGTATTAAGCCCGATACATGCTTTTAATGAAGTTATAAGGGAACAGTTTTGACGCGTAACACGGACACTAGTAAACCCGATGTGTTCAGATCTTGCTCGTTTTGGTCCTAAAACAGCTTGTTGCGTTTGTATTAAGCACGAATACATGGTTTTCGCCGCAGTTATGAAAGTTTTGACGCGTATCACATGGACACTTGTAAACCGATTGTATTCAGATTGAGCTCGTTTTGGTCTAAAACAGCTTGTTTCGTTGTATTAGGCACGAATACAAGCTTTTCGAGCAGTTATAGAAGAAAAAGTTTTGACGCGTATCAGAGGGACGCTTGTAAACCCGATGAGTTCAGATTTAGCTTGTTTCGTCTAAACAGCTTGTTACGTTGTATTGAGCACGAATACATGCTTTTCATGAAGTTATAAGGGAAACAGATTTGACGCGTACCGCAGGGACACTAGTAAACCCGATGTGTTCAGATTTAGCTCGTTTCGGTCTAAAACAGCTTGTTTCGTTGTATTAAGCACGAATACATGGTTTTTGCGCAGTTATAAGAAAAAGTTTTGACACTTGTAAAACCGATGTGTTCAGATCTAGCTCGTTTTGGTCTAAAACAGCTTGTTTCGTTGTATTAAGCAAGAATACATGCTTTCGCGCCAGTTATGAGAAAAAGTTTTGACGGCGTAACACATGACACTTGTAAAACCGATGTATTCAGATCTAGCTCGTTTTGGTCTAAAACAGCTTGTTTCGTTGTATTAAGCACGAATACATGCTTTTCATGAGGTTATAAGAGAAACAGTTTTGACGCTTATCCCAGGGACACAAGTAAACCCGATGTGTTCAGATTTAGCTCGTTTCGGTCTAAAACAGCTTGTTTCGTTTTATTAAGCACGAATACATGGTTTTCGCGCAGTTATGAAAGTTTTTGATGCGTATCACATAGACACTTGTGAAACCGATGCGTTCAGATTTAGCTCGTTTTGGTCTAAAACAGCTTGTTTCGTTGTATTAGGCACGAATACATGCTTTTCGCGCAGTTATAAGAGAAAAAGTTTTGACGCGTATCACGTGGACAGAGTTAAAACCGATGTGTTCAGATTTAACTCGTTTTGGTCTAAAACAGCTTGTTTCGTTGTATTAAGCACGAATACAAGCTTTAGCGCAGTTATGAGAAAACGTTGTGACGCGTATCACATAGACACTAGTAAAACGGTTGTGTTCAGATTTAGTTTGTTTAGGTCTAAAACAGCTTGTTTCGTTGTATTAAGCACGAATACATGCTTTTAGCGCAGTTATGAAAGTTTTGACGCCTATAACTTGGACACTTGTAAAACTGATATCTTCAGATTCTAGCTCGTTTTGGTCTAAAACAGCTTGTTTCGTTGCATTAAGCACGAATACAAGGCTTCTCGTGCAGTTATAGAAGAAAAAGTTTTTGACGCGTATCAGAGGGACGCTTGAAACCCGATGAGTTCAGATTAGCTCGTTTCCGGGTCTAAAACAGCTTGTTTCGTTGTATTGAGCACGAATACATGCTTTTCATGAAGTTATAAGGGAAACAGATTTGACGCGTACCGCAGGGACACTAGTAAACCCGATGTGTTCAGATTTAGCTCGTTTCGGTCTAAAACAGCTTGTTTCGTTGTATTAAGCACGAATACATGGTTTTTGCGCAGTTATAAGAAAAAGTTTTGACAACTTGTAAAACCGATGTGTTCAGATCTAGCTCGTTTTGGTCTAAAACAGCTTGTTTCGTTGTATTAAGCAAGAATACATGCTTTTCGCGCAGTTATGAGAAAAAGTTTTGACGCGTAACACATGGACACTTGTAAAACCGATGTATTCAGATCTAGCTCGTTTTGGTCTAAAACAGCTTGTTTCGTTGTATTAAGCACGAATACATGCTTTTCGCGCAGTTGTAAGAAAAAAGTTTTGACGCGTATCACATGGACAGTTGTAAAACCGATGTGTTCAGATCTAGCTCGTTTTGGTTTAAAAGAGCTTGTTTCGTTGTATTAAGCACGAATACATGCTTTTCGCGCAGTTACAAGAGAAAAAGTTTTGACGCGTATCACGTGGACACTTGTAAAACCGATGTGTTCAGATTTAGCTCGTTTTGGTCTAAAACAACTTGTTTCGTTGTATTAAGCACTAATACATGCTTTTCGAGCAGTTATAAGAGAAAAATTTTGACGCGTATCACATGGACACTTTTAAAACCGATGTGTTCAGATTTCGCTCGTTTCGGTCTAAAACAGCTTGTTTCGTTGTAATAAGCAAGAATACATGCTTTTCGCCCAGTTATAAGAGAAAAAGTATTGGCGCGTATCACGTGGACACTTGTAAAACCGATGTGTTCTGATCTAGATTGTTTCGGTCTGAAACAGCTTGTTTCGTTGTATTAAGCACGAATACATGCTTTTCGCGCAGTTATGAAAGTTTTGACGCGTATAACGTAGACACTTGTAAAACCGATGTGTTCAGATCTAGCTCGTTTTGGTCTAAAATAGCTTGTTTCGTTGTATTAAGCACGAATACAAGCTTCTCGCGCAGTTATAGAAGAAAAAGTTTTGACGCGTATTGAGGGACACTTGTAAAACCGATGAGTTCAGATTTAGGTCGTTTCGGTCTAAAACAGCTTGTTTTTTTGTATTGAGCTCGAATACATGCTTTTTATGAAGTTATAAGAGAAACAGTTTTGACGCGTATCACAGGGACACTTGTAAAACCGATGTGTTCAGATTTAGCTCGTTTCGGTCTCAAACACCTTGTTTCGTTGTATTAAGCAAGAATACATGGTTTTCGCGCAGTTATAAGAGAAAAAGTTTTGACAATTGTAAAACCGATGTGTTCAGATCTAGCTCGTTTTGGTCTAAAACAGCTTGTTTCTTTGTATTAGGCAAGAATACATGCTTTTCGCGCAGTTATAAGACAAAATGTTTTGACGCGTATCACATGGTCACTCGTAAAATCGATGTATTCAGATCTAGCTTGATTTGGTCTAAAACAGCTTGTTTCGTTTTATTAAGCACGAATACATGCTTTTCGCGCAGTTCTAAGAGAAAAAGTTTTGACGCGTGTCACAGGGACACTTGTAAAACCGATGTGTTCAGATTTAGCTCGTTTCGGTCTCAAACAGCTTGTTTCGTTGCATTACGCACGAATATATGCTTTTCGCGCAGTTATAAGCGAAAAAGTTTTGACGCCTGTCACAGGGACACTTGTAAAACCGATGTGTTCAGATCTAGCTCGCTTTGGTCTAAAACAGCTTGTTTCGTTGTATTAAGCACAAATACATGCTTTTCGCGCAGTTCTAAGAGAAAACGTTTTGACGCGTATAACACGGACACTTGTAAAACCGATGAGTTCAGATTTAGCTCGTTTCAGTCTAAAACAGCTTGCTTCGGTGTATTAAGCACGAATACATGCTTTTCGCGCAGTTATAAGAGAAAAAGTTTTGACGCGTATCACATAGACACTTTTGAAACCGATGTGTTCAGATTTAGCTCGTTTCGGTCTAAAACAGCTTGTTTTGGTGTATTATGCACGAATACATGCTTTTCATGAGGTTATAAGAGAAACAGTTTTGACGCTTATCACAGACACTAGTAAACCTGATGTGTTCAGATTTAGCTCGTTTTGGTCTAAAACAGCTTGTTTCGTTGTATTAAGCAAGAATACATGCTTTTCGCGCAGTTTTAAGAGAAAAAGTTTTGACGCGTATTACATGGACACTTGTAAAACCGATGTGTTCATATCTCGCTCGTTTTGGTCTAAAACAGCTTGTTTCGTTTTATTTAGCACGAATACATATTTCGCGCAGTTCTAAGTGAAAAAGTTTTGACGCGTGTCACAGGGACACTTGTAAAACCGATGTGTTCGGATCTAGCTCGTTTCGGTCTAAAACAGCTTGTTTCGTTGTATTAAGCATGAATACAAGCTTTTCGCGCAGTTATAAGAAAACAGTTTTCACGCGTATCACATGGACACTTGTAAAACCGATGTGTTCAGATCCAACTCGTATTGGTTTAAAAGAGCTTGTTTCGTTGTATTAAGCTCGAATACATGTTTTCGCGCAGTTATAAGAGAAAAAGTTTTGACGCGGTGTCACAGGGACACTTATAAAACCGATGTGTTCAGATTTAGCTCGTTTCGGGCTAAAACAGCTTGTTTCGTTGTATTAAGCACGAATACATGCTTTACGCGCAGTTATAAGAGAAAAAGTTTTGACGCGTATCACGTGGACAGAGTTAAAACCGATGTGTTCAGATTTAGCTCGTTTCGGTCTAAAACAGCTTGTTTTGTTGTATTAGGCACGAATACATGCTTTTAATGAAGTTATAAGGGAAACAGTTTTGACGCGCATCACAGGGACACTAGTAAACCCGATGTGTTCAGATTTAGCTCGTTTCGTTCTAAAACAGCTTGTTTCGTTGTATTAAGCACGAATACATGGTTTTCGCGCAGTTATGAAAGTTTTGACGCGTATCACATGGACACTTGTAAAACCGATGTGTTCAGATCTAGCTCGTTTTGGTCTAAAACAGCTTGTTTCGTTGTATTGAGCAAGAATACATGCTTTTCGCGCAGTTATAAGAGAAAAAGTTTTGACGCGCATCACATGGACACTTGTAAAACCGATGTGTTCAGATCTAACTCGTTTTGGTCTAAAACAGCTTGTTTCGTTGTATTAAGCACGAATACAAGGTTTTCGCGCAGTTATGAAAGTTTTGACGCGTATCACATGGACACTTGTAAAACCGATATGTTCAGATTTAGCTTGTTTTGGTCTACGACAGCTTGTTTCGTTGTATTAAGCACGAATACATGCTTTTCGAGCAGTTATAAGAGAAAAAGTTTTGACGCGTGTCACAGGGACACTTGTAAAACCGATGTATTCAGATTTAGCTCGATTCGGTCTGAAACAGCTTGTTTCGTTTTATTAAGCAAGAATACACGCTTTTCGCGCAGTTATAAGTTAAAAGTTTTTACGCGTATCACAGGGACACTTGTAAAACCGTTGTGTTCAGATTTAGCTCGTTTACGTCTAAAACAGCTTGTTTCGTTGTATTAAGTACGAATACATGCTTTTCTCGCAGTTATGAAAGTTTTGAAGCGTATAACGTAGACACTTGCAAAACCGATGTGTTCAGATCTAGCTGGTTTGGTCTAAAACAGCTTGTTTTGTTGTATTAAGCCCGAATACATGCTTTTAATGAAGTTATAGGGGAAACAGTTTTGACGCGTATCACAGGGACACTAGTAAACCCGATGTGTTCAGATTTAGCTCGTTTCGGTCTAAAACAGCTTGTTTCGTTGTATTAAGCACGAATACATGGTTTTCGCGCAGTTATGAAAGTTTTGACGCGAATCACATGGACACTTGTAAAACCGATGTGATCAGATGAAGCTCGTTTTGGTCTAAAACAGTTTGTTTCGTTGTATTAAGCAAGAACACATGCTTTTCGCGCAGTTATAAGAGAAAAACTTTTGACGCGTATCAGAGGGACACTTGTAAAACCGATGAGTTCAGATTTAGCTCGTTTCGGTCTAAAACAGCTTGTTTCGTTGTATTAAGCACGAATACAAGCTTTTCGAGCAGTTATAAGAGAAAACGTTTTGACGCGTATCACATGGACACTTGTAAAACCGATGTGTTCAGATCCAGCTCGTTTTGGTCTAAAACAGCTTGTTTCGTTTTATTAAGCACGAATACATGCTTTTCGCGCAGTTCTAAGAGAAAAAGTTTTGACGCGTGTCACCGGGACACTTGTAAAACCGATGAGTTCAGATTTAGCTCGTTTCGGTCTAAAACAGCTTGTTTTGTTGTATTAAGCCCGAATACATGCTTTTAATGAAGTTATAAGGAAAACAGTTTTGACGCGTAACACGGACACTAGTAAACCCGATGTGTTCAGATCTTGCTCGTTTTGGTCTAAAACAGCTTGTTGCGTTGTATTAAGCACGAATACATGGTTTTCGCGCAGTTATGAAAGTTTTGACGCGTATCACATGGACACTTGTGAAACCGATGTATTCAGATTGAGCTCGTTTTGGTCTAAAACAGCTTGTTTCGTTGTATTAGGCACGAATACAAGCTTTTCGAGCAGTTATAGAAGAAAAAGTTTTGACGCGTATCAGAGGGACACTTGTAAAACCGATGAGTTCAGATTTAGCTCGTTTCGGTCTAAAACAGCTTGTTTTGTTGTATTAAGCACGAATACATGCTTTTCATGAGGTTATAAGAGAAACAGTTTTGACGCTTATCCCAGGGACACAAGTAAACCCGATGTGTTCAGATTTAGCTCGTTTCGGTCTAAAACAGCTTGTTTCGTTTTATTAAGCACGAATACATGGTTTTCGCGCAGTTATGAAAGTTTTGATGCGTATCACATAGACACTTGTGAAACCGATGCGTTCAGATTTAGCTCGTTTTGGTCTAAAACAGCTTGTTTCGTTGTATTAGGCACGAATACATGCTTTTCGCGCAGTTATAAGAGAAAAAGTTTTGACGCGTATCACGTGGACAGAGTTATAAACCGATGTGTTCAGATTTAACTCGTTTTGGTCTAAAACAGCTTGTTTCGTTGTATTAAGCACGAATACAAGCTTTTAGCGCAGTTATGAGAAAACGTTGTGACGCGTATCACATAGACACTTGTAAAACCGTTGTGTTCAGATTTAGTTCGTTTAGGTCTAAAACAGCTTGTTTCGTTGTATTAAGCACGAATACATGCTTTTAGCGCAGTTATGAAAGTTTTGACGCCTATAACTTGGACACTTGTAAAACTGATATCTTCAGATCTAGCTCGTTTTGGTCTAAAACAGCTTGTTTCGTTGTATTAAGCACGAATACAAGCTTCTCGTGCAGTTATAGAAGAAAAAGTTTTGACGCGTATCAGAGGGACACTTGTAAACCCGATGAGTTCAGATTTAGCTCGTTTCGGTCTAAAACAGCTTGTTTCGTTGTATTGAGCACGAATACATGCTTTTCATGAAGTTATAAGGGAAACAGATTTGACGCGTACCGCAGGGACACTAGTAAACCCGATGTGTTCAGATTTAGCTAGTTTCGGTCTAAAACAGCTTGTTTCGTTGTATTAAGCACGAATACATGGTTTTTGCGCAGTTATAAGAAAATGTTTTGACACTTGTAAAACCGATGTGTTCAGATCTAGCTCGTTTTGGTCTAAAACAGCTTGTTTCGTTGTATTAAGCAAGAATACATGCTTTTCGCGCAGTTATGAGAAAAAGTTTTGACGCGTAACACATGGACACTTGTAAAACCGATGTATTCAGATCTAGCTCGTTTTGGTCTAAAACAGCTTGTTTCGTTGTATTAAGCACGAATACATGCTTTTCGCGCAGTTGTAAGAAAAATGTTTTGACGCGTATCACATGGACAGTTGTAAAACCGATGTGTTCAGATCTAGCTCGTTTTGGTTTAAAAGAGCTTGTTTCGTTGTATTGAGCACGAATACATGCTTTTCGCGCAGTTACAAGAGAAAAAGTTTTGACGCGTGTCACAGGGACACTTGTAAAACCGATGTGTTCAGATTTAACTCGTTTCGGTCTAAAACAGCTTGTTTCGTTGTATTAAGCACGAATACATGCTTTTCGCGCAGTTATAAGAGAAAAAGTTTTGACGCGTATCACGTGGACACTTGTAAAACCGATGTGTTCAGATTTAGCTCGTTTTGGTCTAAAACAACTTGTTTCGTTGTATTAAGCACTAATACATGCTTTTCGAGCAGTTATAAGAGAAAAATTTTGACGCGTATCACATGGACACTTTTAAAACCGATGTGTTCAGATTTCGCTCGTTTCGGTCTAAAACAGCTTGTTTCGTTGTAATAAGCAAGAATACATGCTTTTCGCCCAGTTATAAGAGAAAAAGTATTGGCGCGTATCACGTGGACACTTGTAAAACCGATGTGTTCTGATCTAGATTGTTTCGGTCTGAAACAGCTTGTTTCGTTGTATTAAGCACGAATACATGCTTTTCGCGCAGTTATGAAAGTTTTGACGCGTATAACGTAGACACTTGTAAAACCGATGTGTTCAGATCTAGCTCGTTTTGGTCTAAAATAGCTTGTTTCGTTGTATTAAGCACGAATACAAGCTTCTCGCGCAGTTATAGAAGAAAAAGTTTTGACGCGTATTGAGGGACACTTGTAAAACCGATGAGTTCAGATTTAGGTCGTTTCGGTCTAAAACAGCTTGTTTTTTTGTATTGAGCTCGAATACATGCTTTTCATGAAGTTATAAGAGAAACAGTTTTGACGCGTATCACAGGGACACTTGTAAAACCGATGTGTTCAGATTTAGCTCGTTTCGGTCTCAAACACCTTGTTTCGTTGTATTAAGCAAGAATACATGGTTTTCGCGCAGTTATAAGAGAAAAAGTTTTGACAATTGTAAAACCGATGTGTTCAGATCTAGCTCGTTTTGCTCTAAAACAGCTTGTTTCGTTGTATTAGGCAAGAATACATGCTTTTCGCGCAGTTATAAGACAAAATGTTTTGACGCGTATCACATGGTCACTCGTAAAATCGATGTATTCAGATCTAGCTTGATTTGGTCTAAAACAGCTTGTTTCGTTTTATTAAGCACGAATACATGCTTTTCGCGCAGTTCTAAGAGAAAAAGTTTTGACGCGTGTCACAGGGACACTTGTAAAACCGATGTGTTCAGATTTAGCTCGTTTCGGTCTCAAACAGCTTGTTTCGCTGCATTACGCACGAATATATGCTTTTCGCGCAGTTATAAGCGAAAAAGTTTTGACGCCTGTCACAGGGACACTTGTAAAACCGATGTGTTCAGATCTAGCTCGCTTTGGTCTAAAACAGCTTGTTTCGTTGTATTAAGCACAAATACATGCTTTTCGCGCAGTTCTAAGAGAAAACGTTTTGACGCGTATAACACGGACACTTGTAAAACCGATGAGTTCAGATTTAGCTCGTTTCAGTCTAAAACAGCTTGCTTCGGTGTATTAAGCACGAATACATGTTTTCGCGCAGTTATAAGAGAAAAAGTTTTGACGCGTATCACATAGACACTTTTGAAACCGATGTGTTCAGATTTAGCTCGTTTCGGTCTAAAACAGCTTGTTTTGGTGTATTATGCACGAATACATGCTTTTCATGAGGTTATAAGAGAAACAGTTTTGACGCTTATCACAGGGACACTAGTAAACCCGATGTGTTCAGATTTAGCTCGTTTCGTTCTAAAACAGCTTGTTTCGTTGTATTAAGCACGAATACATGGTTTTCGCGCAGTTATGAAAGTTTTGACGCGTATCACATGGACACTTGTAAAACCGATGTGTTCAGATCTAGCTCGTTTTGGTCTAAAACAGCTTGTTTCGTTGTATTGAGCAAGAATACAGGCTTTTCGCGCAGTTATAAGATAAAAAGTTTTTACGCGTATCACAGGGACACTTGTAAAACCGTTGTGTTCAGATTTAGCTCGTTTACGTCTAAAACAGCTTGTTTCGTTGTATTAAGTACGAATACATGCTTTTCGCGCAGTTATGAAAGTTTTGAAGCGTATAACGTAGACACTTGCAAAACCGATGTGTTCAGATCTAGCTGGTTTGGTCTAAAACAGCTTGTTTCGTTGTATTAAGCACGAATACAAGCTTCTCGCGCAGTTATAGAAGAAAAAGTTTTGACGCGTATCAGAGGGACACTTGTAAAACCGATGAGTTCAGATTTAGCTCGTTTCGGTCTAAAACAGCTTGTTTTGTTGTATTAAGCACGAATACATGCTTTTCATGAGGTTATAAGAGAAACAGTTTTGACGCTTACCCCAGGGACACAAGTAAACCCGATGTGTTCAGATTTAGCTCGTTTTGGTCTAAAACAGCTTTTTTCGTTGTATTAAGCACGAATACAAGCTTTTCGAGCAGTTATAAGAGAAAACGTTTTGACGCGTATCACATGGACACTTGTAAAACCGATGTGTTCAGATCCAGCTTGTTTTGGTCTAAAACAGCTTGTTTCGTTTTATTAAGCACGAATACATGCTTTTCGCGCAGTTCTAAGAGAAAAAGTTTTGACGCGTGTCACCGGGACACTTGTAAAACCGATGAGTTCAGATTTAGCTCGTTTCGGTCTAAAACAGCTTGTTTTGTTGTATTAAGCCCGAATACATGCTTTTAATGAAGTTATAAGGGAAACAGTTTTGACGCGTATCACAGGGACACTAGTAAACCCGATGTGTTCAGATCTAGCTCGCTTTGGTCTAAAACAGCTTGTTGCGTTGTATTAAGCACGAATACATGGTTTTCGCGCAGTTATGAAAGTTTTGACGCGTATCACATGGACACTTGTAAAACCGATGTATTCAGATTGAGCTCGTTTTGGTCTAAAACAGCTTGTTTCGTTGTATTAAGCACGAATACAAGCTTTTCGAGCAGTTATAGAAGAAAAAGTTTTGACGCGTATCAGAGGGACACTTGTAAAACCGATGAGTTCAGATTTAACTCGTTTCGGTCTAAAACAGCTTGTTTTGTTGTATTAAGCACGAATACATGCTTTTCATGAGGTTATAAGAGAAACAGTTTGGACGCTTATCCCAGGGACACAAGTAAACCCGATGTGTTCAGATTTAGCTCGTTTCGGTCTAAAACAGCTTGTTTCGTTGTAATAAGCACGAATACATGGTTTTCGCGCAGTTATGAAAGTTTTGACGCGTATCACATGGACACTTGTGAAACCGATGTGTTCAGATTTAGCTCGTTTTGGTCTAAAACAGCTTGTTTCGTTGTATTAGGCACGAATACAAGCTTTTCGAGCAGTTATAAGAGAAAAAGTTTTGACGCGTATCACGCGGACACTTGTAAAACCGATGTGTTCAGTTTTGGCTCGTTTTGGTCTAAAACAGCTTGTTTCGTTGTATTAAGCACAAATACAAGCTTTTCGAGCAGTTATAAGAGAAAAAGTTTTGACGCGTATCACATGGACACTTGTAAAACCGATGAGCTCAGATTTAGCTCGTTTCGGTCTAAAACAGCTTGCTTCGTTGTATTAAGCACTAATACATGCTTTTCGCGCCGTTATAAGAGAAAAATTTTGACGCGTATCTCGCGGATACTTGTAAAACCGATGTGTTCAGATATAGATCTTTTGGTATAAAACAGCTTGTTCCGTTGTTTTAAGCACGAATACATGCTTTTCGCGCAGTTATAAGAGAAAAAGTTTTATCGCGTATCAGAGGAACACTTGTAAAACCGATGTGTTGTGATTTTGCTCGTTTCGGTCTAAAACAGCTTGTTTCGTTGTATTAAGCACGAATACATAGTTTTCGCGCAGTTATGAAATTTTTGACGCGAATCACATGGACACTTGTAAAACCGATGTGTTCAGATGAAGCTCGTTTTGGTCTAAAACAGTTTGTTTCGTTGTATTAAGCAAGAACACATGCTTTTCGCGCAGTTATAAGAGAAAAACTTTTGACGCGTATCAGAGGGACACTTGTAAAACCGATGAGTTCAGATTTAGCTCGTTTCGGTCTAAAACATCTTGTTTCGTTGTATTAAGCACGAATACAAGCTTTTTGAGCAGTTATAAGAGAAAACGTTTTGACGGGTATCACATGGACACTTGTAAAACCGATGTGTTCAGATCCAGCTCGTTTTGGTCTAAAACAGCTTGTTTCGTTTTATTAAGCACGAATACATGCTTTTCGCGCAGCTCTAAGAGAAAAAGTTTTGACGCGTGTCACCGGGACACTTGAAAAACCGATGATTTCAGATTTAGCTCGTTTCGGTCTAAAACAGCTTGTTTTGTTGTATTAAGCCCGAATACATGCTTTTAATGAAGTTATAAGGGAAACAGTTTTGACGCGTATCACAGGGACACTAGTAAACCCGATGTGTTCAGATCTAGCTCGTTTTGGTCTAAAACAGCTTGTTGCGTTGTATTAAGCACGAATACATGGTTTTCGCGCAGTTATGAAAGTTTTGACGCGTATCACATGGACACTTGTAAACCCGATGTATTCAGATTGAGCTCGTTTTGGTCTAAAACAGCTTGTTTCGTTGTATTAGGCACGAATACAAGCTTTTCGAGCAGTTATAGAAGGAAAAGTTTTGACGCGTATCAGAGGGACACTTGTAAAACCGATGAGTTCAGATTTAGCTCGTTTCGGTCTAAAACAGCTTGTTTTGTTGTATTAAGCACGAATACATGCTTTTCATGAGGTTATAAGAGAAACAGTTTTGACGCGTATCACATGGACACTTGTGAAACCCATGTGTTCAGATTTAGCTCGTTTTGGTCTAAAACAGCTTGTTTCGTTGTATTAGGCACGAATACAAGCTTTTCGAGCAGTTATAAGAGAAAAAGTTTTGACGCGTATCACGCGGACACTTGTAAAACCGATGTGTTCAGATTTGGCTCGTTTTGGTCTAAAACAGCTTGTTTCGTTGTATTAAGCACAAATACAAGCTTTTCGAGCAGTTATAAGAGAAAAAGTTTTGACGCGTATCACATGGACACTTGTAAAACCGATGAGCTCAGATTTAGCTCGTTTCGGTCTAAAACAGCTTGCTTCGTTGTATTAAGCACGAATACATGCTTTTCGCGCAGTTATAAGAGAAAAAGTTTTATCGCGTATCAGAGGAACACTTGTAAAACCGATGTGTTGTGATTTAGCTCGTTTCGGTCTAAAACAGCTTGTTTCGTTGTATTAAGCACGAATACATGCTTTTCGCGCAGCTCTAAGAGAAAAAGTTTTGACGCGTGTCACCGGGACACTTGAAAAACCGATGATTTCAGATTTAGCTCGTTTCGGTCTAAAACAGCTTGTTTTGTTGTATTAAGCCCGAATACATGCTTTTAATGAAGTTATAAGGGAAACAGTTTTGACGCGTATCACAGGGACACTAGTAAACCCGATGTGTTCAGATCTAGCTCGTTTTGGTCTAAAACAGCTTGTTGCGTTGTATTAAGCACGAATACATGGTTTTCGCGCAGTTATGAAAGTTTTGACGCGTATCACATGGACACTTGTAAACCCGATGTATTCAGATTGAGCTCGTTTTGGTCTAAAACAGCTTGTTTCGTTGTATTAGGCACGAATACAAGCTTTTCGAGCAGTTATAGAAGGAAAAGTTTTGACGCGTATCAGAGGGACACTTGTAAAACCGATGAGTTCAGATTTAGCTCGTTTCGGTCTAAAACAGCTTGTTTTGTTGTATTAAGCACGAATACATGCTTTTCATGAGGTTATAAGAGAAACAGTTTTGACGCGTATCACATGGACACTTGTGAAACCCATGTGTTCAGATTTAGCTCGTTTTGGTCTAAAACAGCTTGTTTCGTTGTATTAGGCACGAATACAAGCTTTTCGAGCAGTTATAAGAGAAAAAGTTTTGACGCGTATCACGCGGACACTTGTAAAACCGATGTGTTCAGATTTGGCTCGTTTTGGTCTAAAACAACTTGTTTCGTTGTATTAAGCACAAATACAAGCTTTTCGAGCAGTTATAAGAGAAAAAGTTTTGACGCGTATCACATGGACACTTGTAAAACCGATGAGCTCAGATTTAGCTCGTTTCGGTCTAAAACAGCTTGCTTCGTTGTATTAAGCACGAATACATGCTTTTCGCGCAGTTATAAGAGAAAAAGTTTTATCGCGTATCAGAGGAACACTTGTAAAACCGATGTGTTGTGATTTAGCTCGTTTCGGTCTAAAACAGCTTGTTTCGTTGTATTAAGCACGAATACATGCTTTTCGCGCAGTTATAAGAGAAAAAGTTTTGACGCGTATCACAGGGACACTTGTAAAACCGTTGTGTTCAGGTTTAGCTCGTTTCGGTCTAAAACAGCTTGTTTTGGTGTATTATGCAAGAATACATGCATTTAATGAGGTTATAAGAGAAACAGTTTTGACGCTTATCACAGACACTAGTAAACTTGATGTGTTCAGATTTAGCTCGTTTTGGTCTAAAACAGCTTGTTTCGTTGTATTAAGCAAGAATACATGCTTTTCGCGCAGTTTTAAGAGAAAAAGTTTTGACGCGTATCACACGGACACTTGTAAAACCGATGTGTTCATATCTCGCTCGTTTTGGTCTAAAACAGCTTGTTTCGTTGTATTAAGCTCGAATACATGCTTTTCGCGCAGTTATAAGAGAAAAAGTTTTGACGCGTGTCACAGAGACACTTATAAAACCGATGTGTTCAGATTTAGCTCGTTTCGGTCTAAAACAGCTTGTTTCGTTGTATTAAGCACGAATACATGCTTTTCGCGCAGTTATAAGAGAAAAAGTTTTGACGCGTATCACGTGGACAGAGTTAAAACCGATGTGTTCAGATCTAGCTCGTTTTGGTCTAAAACAGCTTGTTTCGTTGTATTGAGCAAGAATACATGCTTTTCGCGCAGTTATAAGAGAAAAAGTTTTGACGCGTATCACATGGACACTTGTAAAACCGATGTGTTCAGATCTAACTCGTTTTGGTCTAAAACAGCTTGTTTCGTTGTATTAAGCACGAATACAAGGTTTTCGCGCAGTTATAAAAGTTTTGACGCGTATCACATGGACACTTGTAAAACCGATGTGTTCAGATTTAGCTTGTTTTGGCCTACGACAGCTTGTTTCGTTGTATTAAGCACGAATACATGCTTTTCGAGCAGTTATAAGAGAAAAAGTTTTGACGCGTGTCACAGGGACACTTGTAAAACCGATGTATTCAGATTTAGCTCGATTCGGTCTGACACAGCTTGTTTCGTTTTATTAAGCAAGAATACACGCTTTTCGCGCAGTTATAAGATAAAAAGTTTTTACGCGTATCACAGGGACACTTGTAAAACCGTTGTGTTCAGATTTAGCTCGTTTACGTCTAAAACAGCTTGTTTCGTTGTATTAAGTACGAATACATGCTTTTCGCGCAGTTATGAAAGTTTTGAAGCGTATAACGTAGACACTTGCAAAACCGATGTGTTCAGATCTAGCTGGTTTGGTCTAAAACAGCTTGTTTCGTTGTATTAAGCACGAATACAAGCTTCTCGTGCAGTTATAGAAGAAAAAGTTTTGACGCGTATCAGAGGGACACTTGTAAAACCGATGAGTTCAGATTTAGCTCGTTTCGGTCTAAAACAGCTTGTTTTGTTGTATTAAGCACGAATACATGCTTTTCATGAGGTTATAAGAGAAACAGTTTTGACGCTTACCCCAGGGACACAAGTAAACCCGATGTGTTCAGATTTAGCTCGTTTTGGTCTAAAACAGCTTGTTTCGTTGTATTAAGCACGAGTACAAGCTTTTCGAGCAGTTATAAGAGAAAACGTTTTGACGCGTATCACAGGGACTCTAGTAAACCCGATGTGTTCAGATCTAGCTCGTTTTGGTCTAAAACAGCTTGTTTCGTTGTATTAAGCCAGAATACATGCCTTTCGCGCAGTTATGAAAGTTTTGACGCGTATCACATGGACACTTGTAAAACCGATGTATTCAGATTGAGCTCGTTTTGGTCTAAAACAGCTTGTTTCGTTGTATTAAGCACGAATACAAGCTTTTCGAGCAGTTATAGAAGAAAAAGTTTTGACGCGTATCAGAGGGACACTTGTAAAACCGATGAGTTCAGATTTAGCTCGTTTCGGTCTAAAACAGCTTGTTTTGTTGTATTAAGCACGAATACATGCTTTTCATGAGGTTATAAGAGAAACAGTTTGGACGCTTATCCCAGGGACACAAGTAAACCCGATGTGTTCAGATTTAGCTCGTTTCGGTCTAAAACAGCTTGTTTCGTTGTAATAAGCACGAATACATGGTTTTCGCGCAGTTATGAAAGTTTTGACGCGTATCACATGGACACTTGTGAAACCGATGTGTTCAGATTTAGCTCGTTTTGGTCTAAAACAGCTTGTTTCGTTGTATTAGGCACGAATACAATCTTTTCGAGCAGTTATAAGAGAAAAAGTTTTGACGCGTATCACGCGGACACTTGTAAAACCGATGTGTTCAGATTTGGCTCGTTTTGGTCTAAAACAGCTTGTTTCGTTGTATTAAGCACAAATACAAGCTTTTCGAGCAGTTATAAGAGAAAAAGTTTTGACGCGTATCACATGGACACTTGTAAAACCGATGAGCTCAGATTTAGCTCGTTTCGGTCTAAAACAGCTTGCTTCGTTGTATTAAGCACGAATACATGCTTTTCGCGCCGTTATAAGAGAAAAATTTTGACGCGTATCTCGCGGATACTTGTAAAACCGATGTGTTCAGATATAGATCTTTTGGTATAAAACAGCTTGTTCCGTTGTTTTAAGCACGAATACATGCTTTTCGCGCAGTTATAAGAGAAAAAGTTTTATCGCGTATCAGAGGAACACTTGTAAAACCGATGTGTTGTGATTTAGCTCGTTTCGGTCTAAAACAGCTTGTTTCGTTGTATTAAGCAAGAATACATGCTTTTCGCGCAGTTTTAAGAGAAAAAGTTTTGACGCGTATCACATGGACACTTGTAAAACCGATGTGTTCATATCTCGCTCGTTTTGCTCTAAAACAGCTTGTTTCGTTGTATTAAGCTCGAATACATGCTTTTCGCGCAGTTATAAGAGAAAAAGTTTTGACGCGTGTCACAGGGACACTTATAAAACCGATGTGTTCAGATTTAGCTCGTTTCGGTCTAAAACAGCTTGTTTCGTTGTATTAAGCACGAATACATGCTTTTCGCGCAGTTATAAGAGAAAAAGTTTTGACGCGTATCACGTGGACAGAGTTAAAACCGATGTGTTCAGATTTAACTCGTTTTGGCCTAAAACAGCTTGTTTCGTTGTATTAAGCACGAATACAAGCTTTTAGCGCAGTTATGAGAAAACGTTGTGACGCGTATCACATAGACACTTGTAAAACCGTTGTGTTCAGATTTAGTTCGTTTAGGTCTAAAACAGCTTGTTTCGTTGTATTAAGGACGAATACATGCTTTTAGCGCAGTTATGAAAGTTTTGACGCCTATAATTTGGACACTTGTAAAACTGATATCTTCAGATCTAGCTCGTTTTGGTCTAAAACAGCTTGTTTCGTTGCATTAAGCACGAATACAAGCTTTTCATGAAGTTATAAGGGAAACAGATTTGACTCGTATCGCAGGGACACTAGTAAACCCTATGTGTTCAGATTTAGCTCGTTTCGGTCTAAAACAGCTTGTTTCGTTGTATTAAGCACGAATACATGGTTTTTGCGCAGTTATAAGAAAAAGTTTTGACACTTGTAAAACCGATGTGTTCAGATCTAGCTCGTTTTGGTCTAAAACAGCTTGTTTCGTTGTATTAAGCAAGAATACATGCTTTTCGCGCAGTTATGAGAAAAAGTTTTGACGCGTAACACATGGACACTTGTAAAACCGATGTATTCAGATCTAGCTCGTTTTGGTCTAAAACAGCTTGTTTCGTTGTATTAAGCACGAATACATGCTTTTCGCGCAGTTATAAGAAAAAAGTTTTGACGCGTATCACATGGACACTTGTAAAACCGATGTGTTCAGATCTAGCTCGTTATGGTTTAAAAGAGCTTGTTTCGTTGTATTAAGCACGAATACATGCTTTTCGCGCAGTTACAAGAGAAAGAGTTTTGACGCGTGTCACAGGGACACTTGTAAAACCGATGTGTTCAGATTTAACTCGTTTCGTTCTAAAACAGCTTGTTTCGTTGTATTAAGCACGAATACATGCTTTTCGCGCAGTTATAAGAGAAAAAGTTTTGACGCGTATCACGTGGACACTTGTAAAACCGATGTGTTCAGATTTAGCTCGTTTTGGTCTAAAACAGCTTGATTCGTTGTATTAAGCACGAGAAAAATTTTGACGCGTATCACATGGACACTTTTAAAACCGATGTGTTCAGATTTCGCTCGTTTCGGTCTAAAACAGCTTGTTTCGTTGTAATAAGCAAGAATACATGCTTTTCGCCCAGTTATAAGAGAAAAAGTTTTGGCGCGTATCACGTGGACACTTGTAAAGGCGCGTATCACGTGGACACTTGTAAAACCGATGTGTTTTGATCTAGATTGTTTCGGTCTGAAACAGCTTGTTTCGTTGTATTAAGCACGAATACATGCTTTTCGCGCAGTTATGAAAGTTTTGACGCGTATAACGTAGACACTTGTAAAACCGATGTGTTCAGATCTAGCTCGTTTTGATCTAAAATAGCTTGTTTCGTTGTATTAAGCACGAATACAAGCTTCTCGCGCAGTTATAGAAGAAAAAGTTTTGACGCGTATTGAGGGACACTTGTAAAACCGATGAGTTCAGATTTAGGTCGTTTCGGTCTAAAACAGCTTGTTTTTTGTATTGAGCTCGAATACATGCTCTTCATGAAGTTATAAGAGAAACAGTTTTGACGCGTATCACAGGGACACTAGAAAAACCCGATGTGTTCAGATTTAGCTCGTTTCGGTCTAAAACAGCTTGTTTTGTTGTATTAAGCACGAATACATGGTTTTCACGCAGTTATGAAAGTTTTGATGCGTATCACATGGACACTTGTAAAACCGATGTGTTCAGATTTAGCTCGTTTCGGTCTCAAACAGCTTGTTTCGTTGTATTAGGCAAGAATACATGGTTTTCGCGCACTTATAAGACAAAATGTTTTGACGCGTATCACATGGTCACTTGTAAAATCGATGTATGCAGATCTAGCTTGATTTGTTCTAAAACAGCTTGTTTCGTTTTATTAAGCACGAATACATGCTTTTCGCGCAGTTTTAAGAGAAAAAGTTTTGACGCGTGTCACAGGGACACTTGTAAAACTGTTGTGTTAAGATTTAGCTCGTTTCGGTCTCAAACAGCTTGTTTCGTTGCATTACGCACGAATATATGCTTTTCGCGCAGTTATAAGCGAAAAAGTTTTGACGCCTGTCACAGGGACACTTGTAAAACCGATGTGTTCAGATCTAGCTCGCTTTGGTCTAAAACAGCTTGTTTCGTTGTATTAAGCACAAATAAATGCTTTTCGCGCAGTTCTAAGAGAAAAAGTTTTGACGCGTATCACGTGGACACTTGTAAAACCGATGTGTTCAGATTTAGCTCGTTTTGGTCTAAAACAGCTTGATTCGTTGTATTAAGCACGAATACAAGCTTTTCGAGCAGTTATAAGAGAAAAATTTTGACGCGTATCACATGGACACTTTTAAAACCGATGTGTTCAGATTTCGCTCGTTTCGGTCTAAAACAGCTTGTTTCGTTGTAATAAGCAAGAATACATGCTTTTCGCCCAGTTATAAGAGAAAAAGTTTTGGCGCGTATCACGTGGACACTTGTAAAACCGATGTGTTTTGATCTAGATTGTTTCGGTCTGAAACAGCTTGTTTCGTTGTATTAAGCACGAATACATGCTTTTCGCGCAGTTATGAAAGTTTTGACGCGTATAACGTAGACACTTGTAAAACCGATGTGTTCAGATCTAGCTCGTTTTGATCTAAAATAGCTTGTTTCGTTGTATTAAGCACGAATACAAGCTTCTCGCGCAGTTATAGAAGAAAAAGTTTTGACGCGTATTGAGGGACACTTGTAAAACCGATGAGTTCAGATTTAGGTCGTTTCGGTCTAAAACAGCTTGTTTTTGTATTGAGCTCGAATACATGCTCTTCATGAAGTTATAAGAGAAACAGTTTTGACGCGTATCACAGGGACACTAGAAAAACCCGATGTGTTCAGATTTAGCTCGTTTCGGTCTAAAACAGCTTGTTTTGTTGTATTAAGCACGAATACATGGTTTTCACGCAGTTATGAAAGTTTTGATGCGTATCACATGGACACTTGTAAAACCGATGTGTTCAGATTTAGCTCGTTTCGGTCTCAAACAGCTTGTTTCGTTGTATTAGGCAAGAATACATGGTTTTCGCGCACTTATAGGAGAAAAAGTTTTGACAATTGTAAAACCGATGTGTTCAGATCTAGCTCGTTTTGGTGTAAAACAGCTTGTTTCGTTGTATTAAGCAAGAATACATGCTTTTCGCGCAATTATAAGACAAAATGTTTTGACGCGTATCACATGGTCACTTGTAAAATCGATGTATGCAGATCTAGCTTGATTTGTTCTAAAACAGCTTGTTTCGTTTTATTAAGCACGAATACATGCTTTTCGCGCAGTTCTAAGAGAAAAAGTTTTGACGCGTGTCACAGGGACACTTGTAAGACTGTTGTGTTAATATTTAGCTCGTTTCGGTCTCAAACAGCTTGTTTCGTTGCATTACGCACGAATATATGCTTTTCGCGCAGTTATAAGCGAAAAAGTTTTGACGCCTGTCACAGGGACACTTGTAAAACCGATGTGTTCAGATCTAGCTCGCTTTGGTCTAAAACAGCTTGTTTCGTTGTATTAAGCACAAATAAATGCTTTTCGCGCAGTTCTAAGAGAAAAAGTTTTGACGCGTATCACGTGGACACTTGTAAAACCGATGTGTTCAGATTTAGCTCGTTTCGGTCTCAAACAGCTTGTTTCGTTGTATTAGGCAAGAATACATGGTTTTCGCGCACTTATAGGAGAAAAAGTTTTGACAATTGTAAAACCGATGTGTTCAGATCTAGCTCGTTTTGGTGTAAAACAGCTTGTTTCGTTGTATTAAGCAAGAATACATGCTTTTCGCGCAATTATAAGACAAAATGTTTTGACGCGTATCACATGGTCACTTGTAAAATCGATGTATGCAGATCTAGCTTGATTTGTTCTAAAACAGCTTGTTTCGTTTTATTAAGCACGAATACATGCTTTTCGCGCAGTTCTAAGAGAAAAAGTTTTGACGCGTGTCACAGGGACACTTGTAAAACTGTTGTGTTAAGATTTAGCTCGTTTCGGTCTCAAACAGCTTGTTTCGTTGCATTACGCACGAATATATGCTTTTCGCGCAGTTATAAGCGAAAAAGTTTTGACGCCTGTCACAGGGACACTTGTAAAACCGATGTGTTCATATCTAGCTCGCTTTGGTCTAAAACAGCTTGTTTCGTTGTATTAAGCACGAATACATGCTTTTCGCGCAGTTATAAGAAAAAAGTTTTGACGCGTATCACATGGACACTTGTAAAACCGATGTGTTCAGATCTAGCTCGTTATGGTTTAAAAGAGCTTGTTTCGTTGTATTAAGCACGAATACATGCTTTTCGCGCAGTTACAAGAGAAAGAGTTTTGACGCGTGTCACAGGGACACTTGTAAAACCGATGTGTTCAGATTTAACTCGTTTCGGTCTAAAACAGCTTGTTTCGTTGTATTAAGCACGAATACATGCTTTTCGCGCAGTTATAAGAGAAAAAGTTTTGACGCGTATCACGTAGACACTTGTAAAACCGATGTGTTCAGATTTAGCTCGTTTTGGTCTAAAACAGCTTGATTCGTTGTATTAAGCACGAATACAAGCTTTTCGAGCAGTTATAAGAGAAAAATTTTGACGCGTATCACATGGACACTTTTAATACCGATGTGTTCAGATTTCGCTCGTTTCGGTCTAAAACAGCTTGTTTCGTTGTAATAAGCAAGAATACATGCTTTTCGCCCAGTTATAAGAGAAAAAGTTTTGGCGCGTATCACGTGGACACTTGTAAAACCGATGTGTTTTGATCTAGATTGTTTCGGTCTGAAACAGCTTGTTTCGTTGTATTAAGCACGAATACATGCTTTTCGCGCAGTTATGAAAGTTTTGACGCGTATAACGTAGACAGTTGTAAAACCGATGTGTTCCGATCTAGCTCGTTTTGATCTAAAATAGCTTGTTTCGTTGTATTAAGCACGAATACAAGCTTCTCGCGCAGTTATAGAAGAAAAAGTTTTGACGCGTATTGAGGGACACTTGTAAAACCGATGAGTTCAGATTTAGGTCGTTTCGGTCTAAAACAGCTTGTTTTTTGTATTGAGCTCGAATACATGCTCTTCATGAAGTTATAAGAGAAACAGTTTTGACGCGTATCACAGGGACACTAGAAAAACCCGATGTGTTCAGATTTAGCTCGTTTCGGTCTAAAACAGCTTGTTTTGTTGTATTAAGCACGAATACATGGTTTTCACGCAGTTATGAAAGTTTTGATGCGTATCACATGGACACTTGTAAAACCGATGTGTTCAGATTTAGCTCGTTTCGGTCTCAAACAGCTTGTTTCGTTGTATTAGGCAAGAATACATGGTTTTCGCGCACTTATAAGACAAAATGTTTTGACGCGTATCACATGGTCACTTGTAAAATCGATGTATGCAGATCTAGCTTGATTTGTTCTAAAACAGCTTGTTTCGTTTTATTAAGCACGAATACATGCTTTTCGCGCAGTTTTAAGAGAAAAAGTTTTGACGCGTGTCACAGGGACACTTGTAAAACTGTTGTGTTAAGATTTAGCTCGTTTCGGTCTCAAACAGCTTGTTTCGTTGCATTACGCACGAATATATGCTTTTCGCGCAGTTATAAGCGAAAAAGTTTTGACGCCTGTCACAGGGACACTTGTAAAACCGATGTGTTCAGATCTAGCTCGCTTTGGTCTAAAACAGCTTGTTTCGTTGTATTAAGCACAAATAAATGCTTTTCGCGCAGTTCTAAGAGAAAAAGTTTTGACGCGTATCACGTGGACACTTGTAAAACCGATGTGTTCAGATTTAGCTCGTTTTGGTCTAAAACAGCTTGATTCGTTGTATTAAGCACGAATACAAGCTTTTCGAGCAGTTATAAGAGAAAAATTTTGACGCGTATCACATGGACACTTTTAAAACCGATGTGTTCAGATTTCGCTCGTTTCGGTCTAAAACAGCTTGTTTCGTTGTAATAAGCAAGAATACATGCTTTTCGCCCAGTTATAAGAGAAAAAGTTTTGGCGCGTATCACGTGGACACTTGTAAAACCGATGTGTTTTGATCTAGATTGTTTCGGTCTGAAACAGCTTGTTTCGTTGTATTAAGCACGAATACATGCTTTTCGCGCAGTTATGAAAGTTTTGACGCGTATAACGTAGACACTTGTAAAACCGATGTGTTCAGATCTAGCTCGTTTTGATCTAAAATAGCTTGTTTCGTTGTATTAAGCACGAATACAAGCTTCTCGCGCAGTTATAGAAGAAAAAGTTTTGACGCGTATTGAGGGACACTTGTAAAACCGATGAGTTCAGATTTAGGTCGTTTCGGTCTAAAACAGCTTGTTTTTGTATTGAGCTCGAATACATGCTCTTCATGAAGTTATAAGAGAAACAGTTTTGACGCGTATCACAGGGACACTAGAAAAACCCGATGTGTTCAGATTTAGCTCGTTTCGGTCTAAAACAGCTTGTTTTGTTGTATTAAGCACGAATACATGGTTTTCACGCAGTTATGAAAGTTTTGATGCGTATCACATGGACACTTGTAAAACCGATGTGTTCAGATTTAGCTCGTTTCGGTCTCAAACAGCTTGTTTCGTTGTATTAGGCAAGAATACATGGTTTTCGCGCACTTATAGGAGAAAAAGTTTTGACAATTGTAAAACCGATGTGTTCAGATCTAGCTCGTTTTGGTGTAAAACAGCTTGTTTCGTTGTATTAAGCAAGAATACATGCTTTTCGCGCAATTATAAGACAAAATGTTTTGACGCGTATCACATGGTCACTTGTAAAATCGATGTATGCAGATCTAGCTTGATTTGTTCTAAAACAGCTTGTTTCGTTTTATTAAGCACGAATACATGCTTTTCGCGCAGTTCTAAGAGAAAAAGTTTTGACGCGTGTCACAGGGACACTTGTAAGACTGTTGTGTTAATATTTAGCTCGTTTCGGTCTCAAACAGCTTGTTTCGTTGCATTACGCACGAATATATGCTTTTCGCGCAGTTATAAGCGAAAAAGTTTTGACGCCTGTCACAGGGACACTTGTAAAACCGATGTGTTCAGATCTAGCTCGCTTTGGTCTAAAACAGCTTGTTTCGTTGTATTAAGCACAAATAAATGCTTTTCGCGCAGTTCTAAGAGAAAAAGTTTTGACGCGTATCACGTGGACACTTGTAAAACCGATGTGTTCAGATTTAGCTCGTTTTGGTCTAAAACAGCTTGATTCGTTGTATTAAGCACGAATACAAGCTTTTCGAGCAGTTATAAGAGAAAAATTTTGACGCGTATCACATGGACACTTTTAAAACCGATGTGTTCAGATTTCGCTCTTTTCGGTCTAAAACAGCTTGTTTCGTTGTAATAAGCAAGAATACATGCTTTTCGCCCAGTTATAAGAGAAAAAGTTTTGGCGCGTATCACGTGGACACTTGTAAAACCGATGTGTTTTGATCTAGATTGTTTCGGTCTGAAACAGCTTGTTTCGTTGTATTAAGCACGAATACATGCTTTTCGCGCAGTTATGAAAGTTTTGACGCGTATAACGTAGACACTTGTAAAACCGATGTGTTCAGATCTAGCTCGTTTTGATCTAAAATAGCTTGTTTCGTTGTATTAAGCACGAATACAAGCTTCTCGCGCAGTTATAGAAGAAAAAGTTTTGACGCGTATTGAGGGACACTTGTAAAACCGATGAGTTCAGATTTAGGTCGTTTCGGTCTAAAACAGCTTGTTTTTTGTATTGAGCTCGAATACATGCTCTTCATGAAGTTATAAGAGAAACAGTTTTGACGCGTATCACAGGGACACTAGAAAAACCCGATGTGTTCAGATTTAGCTCGTTTCGGTCTAAAACAGCTTGTTTTGTTGTATTAAGCACGAATACATGGTTTTCACGCAGTTATGAAAGTTTTGATGCGTATCACATGGACACTTGTAAAACCGATGTGTTCAGATTTAGCTCGTTTCGGTCTCAAACAGCTTGTTTCGTTGTATTAGGCAAGAATACATGGTTATCGCGCACTTATAGGAGAAAAAGTTTTGACAATTGTAAAACCGATGTGTTCAGATCTAGCTCGTTTTGGTCTAAAACAGCTTGTTTCGTTGTATTAAGCAAGAATACATGCTTTTCGCGCAGTTATAAGACAAAATGTTTCGACGCGTATCACATGGTCACTTGTAAAATCGATGTATGCAGATCTAGCTTGATTTGTTCTAAAACAGCTTGTTTCGTTTTATTAAGCACGAATACATGCTTTTCGCGCAGTTCTAAGAGAAAAAGTTTTGACGCGTGTCACAGGGACACTTGTAAAACTGTTGTGTACAGATTTAGCTCGTTTCGGTCTCAAACAGCTTGTTTCGTTGCATTACGCACGAATATATGCTTTTCGCGCAGTTATAAGCGAAAAAGTTTTGACGCCTGTCACAGGGACACTTGTAAAACCGATGTGTTCAGATCTAGCTCGCTTTGGTCTAAAACAGCTTGTTTCGTTGTATTAAGCACAAATAAATGCTTTTCGCGCAGTTCTAAGAGAAAACGTTTTGACACGTATCACACGGACACTTGTAAAACCGATGAGTTCAGATTTAGCTCGTTTCGATCTAAAACAGCTTGTTTCGTTGTATTATGCAAGAATACATGCTTTTCGCCCAGTTATAAGAGAAAAAGTTTTTACGCGTATCACGTGGACACTTGTAAAACCGATGCGTTCTGATCTAGATTGTTTTGGTCTAAAACAGCTTGTTTCATGCTTTTCGCGCAGTTATAAGAGAAAAAGGTTGGACGCGTATAACGTGGACACTTGTAAAACCGATCTGTTTTGATCTAAATCGTTATGGTCTAAAACAGCGTGTTTTGTTGTATTAAGCACAAACACATGCTTTTAGCGCAGTTATGAGAAAACGTTGTGACGCGTATCACATGGACACTTGTAAAACCGAGGTGTTCAGATCTAGCTCGTTTCGGTTTAAACAGCTTGTTTCGTTGCATTACGCACGAATATATGCTTTTCGCTCAGTTATAAGAGAAAAAGTTTTGACGCCTGTCACAGGGACACTTGTAAAACCGATGTGTTCAGATCTAGCTCTTTTGGTCTAAAACAACTTGTTTCGTTGTATTAAGCACGAATACAAGCTTCTCGCGCAGTTATAGAAGAAAAAGTTTCGACGCGTATCAGAGGGACACTTGTAAAACCGATGAGTTCAGATTAAGCTCGTTTCGGTCTAAAACAGCTTGTTTTGTTGTATTAAGCACGAATACATGCTTTTCATAAGGTTATAAGAGAAACAGTTTTGACGCTTATCACAGGGACACTAGTAAACCCGATGTGTTCAGATTCAGCTCGTTTCGGTATAAAACAGCTTGTTTCGTTGTAATAAGCACGAATACATGGCTTTCGCGCAGTTATGAAAGTTTTGACGCGTATCACATGGACACTTGTAAAACCGACGTGTTCAGATCTAGCTCGTTTTGGTCTAAAACAGCTTCTTTCGTTGTATTAGGCAAGAATACATGCTTTCGCGCAGTTATAAGAGAAAAAGTTTTGACGCGTATCACATGGACACTTGTAAAACCGATGTGTTCAGATCTAGCTCGTTTTGGTCTAAAACTGCTTGTTTCGTTGTATTAAGCACGAATACATGGTTTTCGCGCAGTTATGAAAGTTTTGACGCGTATCACATGGACACTTGTAAAACCGATGTATTCAGATTGAGCTCGTTTTGGTCTAAAACAGCTTGTTTCGTTGTATTAAGCACAAACACATGCTTTTAGCGCAGTTATGAGAAAACGTTGTGACGCGTATCACATGGACACTTGTAAAACCGAGGTGTTCAGATCTAGCTCGTTTCGGTTTAAACAGCTTGTTTCGTTGCATTACGCACGAATATATGCTTTTCGCTCAGTTATAAGAGAAAAAGTTTTGACGCCTGTCACAGGGACACTTGTAAAACCGATGTGTTCAGATATAGCTCTTTTGGTCTAAAACAACTTGTTTCGTTGTATTAAGCACGAATACAAGCTTCTCGCGCAGTTATAGAAGAAAAAGTTTTGACGCGTATCAGAGGGACACTTGTAAAACCGATGAGTTCAGATTTAGCTCGTTTCGGTCTAAAACAGCTTGTTTTGTTGTATTAAGCACGAATACATGCTTTTCATAAGGTTATAAGAGAAACAGTTTTGACGCTTATCACAGGGACACTAGTAAACCCGATGTGTTCAGATTCAGCTCGTTTCGGTATAAAACAGCTTGTTTCGTTGTAATAAGCACGAATACATGGTTTTCGCGCAGTTATGAAAGTTTTGACGCGTATCACATGGACACTTGTAAAACCGACGTGTTCAGATCTAGCTCGTTTTGGTCTAAAACAGCTTGTTTCGTTGTTTTGACGCGTATCACATGGACACTTGTAAAACCGATGTATTCAGGTTTAGCTCGTTTTGGTCTAAAACAGCTTGTTTCGTTGTATTAAGCACGAATACAAGCTTTTCGAGCAGTTATAAGAGAAAACGTTTTGACGCGTATCACGTGGACACTTGTAAAACCGATGTGTTCAGATCCAGCTCGTTTTGGTCTAAAACAGCTTGTTTCGTTTTATTAAGCACGAATACATGCTTTTCGCGCAGTTCTAAGAGAAAAAGTTTTGACGCGTGTCCCCGGGACACTTGTAAAACCGATGAGTTCAGATTTAGCTCGTTTCGGTCTAAAACAGCTTGTTTTGTTGTATTAAGCCCGAATACATGCTTTTAATGAAGTTATAAGGGAAACAGTTTTGACGCGTATCACAGGGACACTAGTAAACCCGATGTGTTCAGATTTAGCTCGTTTCAGTCTAAAACAGCTTGTTTCGTTGTATTAAGCACCAATACATGGTTTTCGCGCAGTTATGAAAGTTTTGACGCGAATCACATGGACACTTGTAAAACCGATGTGATCAGATGAAGCTCGTTTTGATCTAAAACAGTTTGTTTCGTTGTATTAAGCAAGAACACATGCTTTTCGCGCAGTTATAAGAGAAAAACTTTTGACGCGTATCAGAGGGACACTTGTAAAACCGATGAGTTCAGATTTAGCTCGTTTCGGTCTAAAACAGCTTGTTTCGTTGTATTAAGCACGAATACAAGCTTTTCGAGCAGTTATAAGAGAAAACGTTTTGACGCGTATCACATGGACACTTGTAAAACCGATGTGTTCAGATCCAGCTCGTTTTGGTCTAAAACAGCTTGTTTCGTTTTATTAAGCACGAATACATGCTTTTCGCGCAGTTCTAAGAGAAAAAGTTTTGACGCGTGTCACCGGGACACTTGTAAAACCGATGAGTTCAGATTTAGCTCGTTTCGGTCTAAAACAGCTTGTTTTGTTGTATTAAGCCCGAATACATGCTTTTAATGAAGTTATAAGGGAAACAGTTTTGACGCGTATCACAGGGACACTAGTAAACCCGATGTGTTCAGATTTAGCTCGTTTCGGTCTAAAACAGCTTGTTTCGTTGTATTAAGCACGAATACATGGTTTTCGCGCAGTTATGAAAGTTTTGACGCGAATCACATGGACACTTGTAAAACCGATGTGATCAGATGAAGCTCGTTTTGGTCTAAAACAGTTTGTTTCGTTGTATTAAGCAAGAACACATGCTTTTCGCGCAGTTATAAGAGAAAAACTTTTGACGCGTATCAGAGGGACACTTGTAAAACCGATGAGTTCAGATTTAGCTCGTTTCGGTCTAAAACAGCTTGTTTCGTTGTATTAAGCACGAATACAAGCTTTTCGAGCAGTTATAAGAGAAAACGTTTTGACGCGTATCACATGGACACTTGTAAAACCGATGTGTTCAGATCCAGCTCGTTTTGGTCTAAAACAGCTTGTTTCGTTTTATTAAGCACGAATACATGCTTTTCGCGCAGTTCTAAGAGAAAAAGTTTTGACGCGTGTCACCGGGACACTTGTAAAACCGATGAGTTCAGATTTAGCTCGTTTCGGTCTAAAACAGCTTGTTTTGTTGTATTAAGCCCGAATACATGCTTTTAATGAAGTTATAAGGGAAACAGTTTTGACGCGTAACACGGACACTAGTAAACCCGATGTGTTCAGATCTTGCTCGTTTTGGTCTAAAACAGCTTGTTGCGTTGTATTAAGCACGAATATATGGTTTTCGCGCAGTTATGAAAGTTTTGACGCGTATCACATGGACACTTGTAAAACCGATGTATTCAGATTGAGCTCGTTTTGGTCTAAAACAGCTTGTTTCGTTGTATTAGGCCCGAATACATGCTTTTAATGAAGTTATAAGGGAAACAGTTTTGACGCGTAACACGGACACTAGTAAACCCGATGTGTTCAGATCTTGCTCGTTTTGGTCTAAAACAGCTTGTTGCGTTGTATTAAGCACGAATATATGGTTTTCGCGCAGTTATGAAAGTTTTGACGCGTATCACATGGACACTTGTAAAACCGATGTATTCAGGTTTAGCTCGTTTTGGTCTAAAACAGCTTGTTTCGTTGTATTAAGCACGAATACAAGCTTTTCGAGCAGTTATAAGAGAAAACGTTTTGACGCGTATCACGTGGACACTTGTAAAACCGATGTGTTCAGATCCAGCTCGTTTTGGTCTAAAACAGCTTGTTTCGTTTTATTAAGCACGAATACATGCTTTTCGCGCAGTTCTAAGAGAAAAAGTTTTGGCGCGTGTCCCCGGGACACTTGTAAAACCGATGAGTTCAGATTTAGCTCGTTTCGGTCTAAAACAGCTTGTTTTGTTGTATTAAGCCCGAATACATGCTTTTAATGAAGTTATAAGGGAAACAGTTTTGACGCGTATCACAGGGACACTAGTAAACCCGATGTGTTCAGATTTAGCTCGTTTCAGTCTAAAACAGCTTGTTTCGTTGTATTAAGCACCAATACATGGTTTTCGCGCAGTTATGAAAGTTTTGACGCGAATCACATGGACACTTGTAAAACCGATGTGATCAGATGAAGCTCGTTTTGATCTAAAACAGTTTGTTTCGTTGTATTAAGCAAGAACACATGCTTTTCGCGCAGTTATAAGAGAAAAACTTTTGACGCGTATCAGAGGGACACTTGTAAAACCGATGAGTTCAGATTTAGCTCGTTTCGGTCTAAAACAGCTTGTTTCGTTGTATTAAGCACGAATACAAGCTTTTCGAGCAGTTATAAGAGAAAACGTTTTGACGCGTATCACATGGACACTTGTAAAACCGATGTGTTCAGATCCAGCTCGTTTTGGTCTAAAACAGCTTGTTTCGTTTTATTAAGCACGAATACATGCTTTTCGCGCAGTTCTAAGAGAAAAAGTTTTGACGCGTGTCACCGGGACACTTGTAAAACCGATGAGTTCAGATTTAGCTCGTTTCGGTCTAAAACAGCTTGTTTTGTTGTATTAAGCCCGAATACATGCTTTTAATGAAGTTATAAGGGAAACAGTTTTGACGCGTATCACAGGGACACTAGTAAACCCGATGTGTTCAGATTTAGCTCGTTTCGGTCTAAAACAGCTTGTTTCGTTGTATTAAGCAAGAATACATGGTTTTCGCGCAGTTATGAAAGTTTTGACGCGAATCACATGGACACTTGTAAAACCGATGTGATCAGATGAAGCTCGTTTTGGTCTAAAACAGTTTGTTTCGTTGTATTAAGCAAGAACACATGCTTTTCGCGCAGTTATAAGAGAAAAACTTTTGACGCGTATCAGAGGGACACTTGTAAAACCGATGAGTTCAGATTTAGCTCGTTTCGGTCTAAAACAGCTTGTTTCGTTGTATTAAGCACGAATACAAGCTTTTCGAGCAGTTATAAGAGAAAACGTTTTGACGCGTATCACATGGACACTTGTAAAACCGATGTGTTCAGATCCAGCTCGTTTTGGTCTAAAACAGCTTGTTTCGTTTTATTAAGCACGAATACATGCTTTTCGCGCAGTTCTAAGAGAAAAAGTTTTGACGCGTGTCACCGGGACACTTGTAAAACCGATGAGTTCAGATTTAGCTCGTTTCGGTCTAAAACAGCTTGTTTTGTTGTATTAAGCCCGAATACATGCTTTTAATGAAGTTATAAGGGAAACAGTTTTGACGCGTAACACGGACACTAGTAAACCCGATGTGTTCAGATCTTGCTCGTTTTGGTCTAAAACAGCTTGTTTCGTTGTATTAAGCACGAATACATGCTTTTAGCGCAGTTATAAGAGAAAAAGTTTTGACGCCTGTCACAGGGACACTTGTAAAACCGATGTGTTCAGATCTTGCTCTTTTGGTCTAAAACACCTTGTTTCGTTGTATTAAGCACGAATACAAGCTTCTCGCACAGTTATAGAAGAAAAAGTTTTGACGCGTATCACATGGACACTTGTAAAACCGACGTGTTCAGATCTAGCTCGTTTTGGTCTAAAACAGCTTCTTTCGTTGTATTAAGCAAGAATACATGCTTTCGCGCAGTTATAAGAGAAAAAGTTTTGACGCGTATCACATGGACACTTGTAAAACCGATGTGTTCAGATCTAGCTCGTTTTGGTCTAAAACAGCTTGTTTCGTTGTATTAAGCACGAATACATTGTTTTCGCACAGTTATGAAAGTTTTGACGCGTATCACATGGACACTTGTAAAACCGATGTATTCAGATTTAGCTCGTTTTGGTCTAAAACAGCTTGTTTCGTTGTATTAAGCACGAATACAAGCTTTTCGAGCAGTTATAAGAGAAAACGTTTTGACGCGTATCACGTGGACACTTGTAAAACCGATGTGTTCAGATCCAGCTCGTTTTGGTCTAAAACAGCTTGTTTCGTTTTATTACGCACGAATACATGCTTTTCGCGCAGTTCTAAGAGAAAAAGTTTTGACGCGAATCACATGGACACTTGTAAAACCGATGTGATCAGATGAAGCTCATTTTGGTCTAAAACAGTTTGTTTCGTTGTATTAAGCAAGAACACATGCTTTTCGCGCAGTTATAAGAGAAAAACTTTTGACGCGTATCAGAGGGACACTTGTAAAACCGATGAGTTCAGATTTAGCTCGTTTCGGTCTAAAACAGCTTGTTTCGTTGTATTAAGCACGAATACAAGCTTTTCGAGCAGTTATAAGAGAAAACGTTTTGACGCGTATCACAAGGACACTTGTAAAACCGATGAGTTCAGATTTAGCTCGTTTCGGTCTAAAACAGCTTGTTTTGTTGTATTAAGCCCGAATACATGCTTTTAATGAAGTTATAAGGGAAACAGTTTTGACGCGTAACACGGACACTAGTAAACCCGATGTGTTCAGATCTTGCTCGTTTTGGTCTAAAACAGCTTGTTGCGTTGTATTAAGCACGAATACATGGTTTTCGCGCAGTTATGAAAGTTTTGACGCGTATCACATGGACACTTGTAAAACCGATGTATTCAGATTGAGCTCGTTTTGGTCTAAAACAGCTTGTTTCGTTGTATTAAGCACAAACACATGCTTTTAGCGCAGTTATGAGAAAACGTTGTGACGCGTATCACATGGACACTTGTAAAACCGAGGTGTTCAGATCTAGCTCGTTTCGGTTTAAACAGCTTGTTTCGTTGCATTACGCACGAATATATGCTTTTCGCTCAGTTATAAGAGAAAAAGTTTTGACGCCTGTCACAGGGACACTTGTAAAACCGATGTGTTCAGATCTAGCTCTTTTGGTCTAAAACAACTTGTTTCGTTGTATTAAGCACGAATACAAGCTTCTCGCGCAGTTATAGAAGAAAAAGGTTTGACGCGTATCAGAGGGACACTTGTAAAACCGATGAGTTCAGATTTAGCTCGTTTCGGTCTAAAACAGCTTGTTTTGTTGTATTAAGCACGAATACATGCTTTTCATAAGGTTATAAGAGAAACAGTTTTGACGCTTATCACAGGGACACTAGTAAACCCGATGTGTTCAGATTCAGCTCGTTTCGGTATAAAACAGCTTGTTTCGTTGTAATAAGCACGAATACATGGTTTTTGCGCAGTTATGAAAGTTTTGACGCGTATCACATGGACACTTGTAAAACCGACGAGTTCAGATCTAGCTCGTTTTGGTCTAAAACAGCTTCTTTCGTTGTATTAAGCAAGAATACATGCTTTCGCGCAGTTATAAGAGAAAAAGTTTTGACGCGTATCACATGGACACTTGTAAAACCGATGTGTTCAGATCTAGCTCGTTTTGGTCTAAAACAGCTTGTTTCGTTGTATTAAGCACGAATACATGGTTTTCGCGCAGTTATGAAAGTTTTGACGCGTATCACATGGACACTTGTAAAACCGATGTATTCAGATTTAGCTCGTTTCGGTCTAAAACAGCTTGTTTCGTTGTATTAAGCACGAATACAAGCTTTTCGAGCAGTTATAAGAGAAAACGTTTTGACGCGTATCACATGGACACTTGTAAAACCGATGTGTTCAGATCCAGCTCGTTTTGGTCTAAAACAGCTTGTTTCGTTTTATTAAGCTCGAATACATGCTTTTCGCGCAGTTCTAAGAGATAAAGTTTTGACGCGTGTCACCGGGACACTTGTAAAACCGATGAGTTCAGATTTAGCTCGTTTCGGTCTAAAACAGCTTGTTTTGTTGTATTAAGCCCGAATACATGCTTTTAATGAAGTTATAAGGGAAACAGTTTTGACGCGTAACACGGACACTAGTAAACCCGATGTGTTCAGATCTTGCTCGTTTTGGTCTAAAACAGCTTGTCGCGTTGTATTAAGCACGAATACATGGTGTTCGCGCAGTTATGAAAGTTTTGACGTGTATCACATGGACACTTGTAAAACCGATGTATTCAGATTGAGCTCGTTTTGGTCTAAAACAGCTTGTTTCGTTGTATTAAGCACGAATACAAGCTTTTCGAGCAGTTATAGAAGAAAAAGTTTTGACGCGTTCAGAGGGACACTTGTAAAACCGATGAGTTCAGATTTAGCTCGTTTCGGTCTAAAACAGCTTGTTTTGTTGTATTAAGCACGAATACATGCTTTTCATGAGGTTATAAGAGAAACAGTTTTGACGCTTATCCCAGGAACACAAGTAAACCCGATGTGTTCAGATTTAGCTCGTTTCGGTCTAAAACAGCTTGTTTCGTTTTATTAAGCACGAATACATGGTTTTCGCGCAGTTATGAAAGATTTAATGCGTATCACATGGACACTTGTGAAACCGATGTGTTCAGATTTAGCTCGTTTTGGTCTAAAACAGCTTGTTTCGTTGTATTAGGCACGAATACAAGCTTTTCGAGCAGTTATAAGAGAAAAAGTTTTGACGCGTATCACGCGGACACTTGTAAAACCGATGTGTTCAGATTTGGCTCGTTTTGGTCTAAAACAGCTTGTTTCGTTGTATTAAGCACAAATACAAGCTTTTCGAGCAGTTATAAGAGAAAAAGTTTTGACGCGTATCACATGGACACTTGTAAAACCGATGAGCTCAGATTTAGCTCGTTTCGGTCTAAAACAGCTTGCTTCGTTGCATTAAGCACGAATACATGCTTTTCGCGCCGTTATAAGAGAAAAAGTTTTGACGCGTATCTCGCGGATACTTGTAAAACCGATGTGTTCAGATATAGATCATTTTTGGTATAAAACAGCTTGTTCCGTTGTTTTAAGCTCGAATACATGCTTTTCGCGCAGTTATAAGAGAAAAAGTTTTATCGCGTATCAGAGGAACACTTGTAAAACCGTTGTGTTCAGGTTTAGCTCGTTTCGGTCTAAAACAGCTTGGTTTGGTGTATTATGCACGAATACATGCTTTTCATGAGGTTATAAGAGAAAAAGTTTTGACGCGTATCACATGGACACTTGTAAAACCGATGTGTTCAGATCTAGCTCGTTTTGGTCTAAAACAGCTTGTTTCGTTGTATTAAGCACGAATACATTGTTTTCGCACAGTTATGAAAGTTTTGACGCGTATCACATGGACACTTGTAAAACCGATGTATTCAGATTTAGCTCGTTTTGGTCTAAAACAGCTTGTTTCGTTGTATTAAGCACGAATACAAGCTTTTCGAGCAGTTATAAGAGAAAACGTTTTGACGCGTATCACGTGGACACTTGTAAAACCGATGTGTTCAGATCCAGCTTGTTTTGGTCTAAAACAGCTTGTTTCGTTTTATTACGCACGAATACATGCTTTTCGCGCAGTTCTAAGAGAAAAAGTTTTGACGCGTGTCACCGGGACACTTGTAAAACCGATGAGTTCAGATTTAGCTCGTTTCGGTCTAAAACAGCTTGTTTTGTTGTATTAAGCCCGAATACATGCTTTTAATGAAGTTATAAGGGAAACAGTTTTGACGCGTATCACAGGGACACTAGTAAACCCGATGTGTTCAGATTTAGCTCGTTTCGGTCTAAAACAGCTTGTTTTGTTGTATTAAGCACGAATACATGGTTTTCGCGCAGTTATGAAAGTTTTGACGCGAATCACATGGACACTTGTAAAACCGATGTGATCAGATGAAGCTCATTTTGGTCTAAAACAGTTTGTTTCGTTGTATTAAGCAAGAACACATGCTTTTCGCGCAGTTATAAGAGAAAAACTTTTGACGCGTATCAGAGGGACACTTGTAAAACCGATGAGTTCAGATTTAGCTCGTTTCGGTCTAAAACAGCTTGTTTCGTTGTATTAAGCACGAATACAAGCTTTTCGAGCAGTTATAAGAGAAAACGTTTTGACGCGTATCACAAGGACACTTGTAAAACCGATGTGTTCAGATCCAGCTCGTTTTGGTCTAAAACAGCTTGTTTCGTTTTATTAAGCACGAATACATGCTTTTCGCGCAGTTCTAAGAGAAAAAGTTTTGACGCGTGTCACCGGGACACTTGTAAAACCGATGAGTTCAGATTTAGCTCGTTTCGGTCTAAAACAGCTTGTTTTGTTGTATTAAGCCCGAATACATGCTTTTAATGAAGTTATAAGGGAAACAGTTTTGACGCGTAACACGGACACTAGTAAACCCGATGTGTTCAGATCTTGCTCGTTTTGGTCTAAAACAGCTTGTTGCGTTGTATTAAGCACGAATACATGGTTTTCGCGCAGTTATGAAAGTTTTGACGCGTATCACATGGACACTTGTAAAACCGATGTATTCAGATTGAGCTCGTTTTGGTCTAAAACAGCTTGTTTCGTTGTATTAAGCACAAACACATGCCTTTAGCGCAGTTATGAGAAAACGTTGTGACGCGTATCACATGGACACTTGTAAAACCGAGGTGTTCAGATCTAGCTCGTTTCGGTTTAAACAGCTTGTTTCGTTGCATTACGCACGAATATATGCTTTTCGCTCAGTTATAAGAGAAAAAGTTTTGACGCCTGTCACAGGGACACTTGTAAAACCGATGTGTTCAGATCTAGCTCTTTTGGTCTAAAACAACTTGTTTCGTTGTATTAAGCACGAATACAAGCTTCTCGCGCAGTTATAGAAGAAAAAGGTTTGACGCGTATCAGAGGGACACTTGTAAAACCGATGAGTTCAGATTTAGCTCGTTTCGGTCTAAAACAGCTTGTTTTGTTGTATTAAGCACGAATACATGCTTTTCATAAGGTTATAAGAGAAACAGTTTTGACGCTTATCACAGGGACACTAGTAAACCCGATGTGTTCAGATTCAGCTCGTTTCGGTATAAAACAGCTTGTTTCGTTGTAATAAGCACGAATACATGGTTTTTGCGCAGTTATGAAAGTTTTGACGCGTATCACATGGACACTTGTAAAACCGACGTGTTCAGATCTAGCTCGTTTTGGTCTAAAACAGCTTCTTTCGTTGTATTAAGCAAGAATACATGCTTTCGCGCAGTTATAAGAGAAAAAGTTTTGACGCGTATCACATGGACACTTGTAAAACCGATGTGTTCAGATCTAGCTCGTTTTGGTCTAAAACAGCTTGTTTCGTTGTATTAAGCACGAATACATGGTTTTCGCGCAGTTATGAAAGTTTTGACGCGTATCACATGGACACTTGTAAAACCGATGTATTCAGATTTAGCTCGTTTCGGTCTAAAACAGCTTGTTTCGTTGTATTAAGCACGAATACAAGCTTTTCGAGCAGTTAAAAGAGAAAACGTTTTGACGCGTATCACATGGACACTTGTAAAACCGATGTGTTCAGATCCAGCTCGTTTTGGTCTAAAACAGCTTGTTTCGTTTTATTAAGCACGAATACATGCTTTTCGCGCAGTTCTAAGAGATAAAGTTTTGACGCGTGTCACCGGGACACTTGTAAAACCGATGAGTTCAGATTTAGCTCGTTTCGGTCTAAAACAGCTTGTTTTGTTGTATTAAGCCCGAATACATGCTTTTAATGAAGTTATAAGGGAAACAGTTTTGACGCGTAACACGGACACTAGTAAACCCGATGTGTTCAGATCTTGCTCGTTTTGGTCTAAAACAGCTTGTTGCGTTGTATTAAGCACGAATACATGGTTTTCGCGCAGTTATGAAAGTTTTGACGCGTATCACATGGACACTTGTAAAACCGATGTATTCAGATTGAGCTCGTTTTGGTCTAAAACAGCTTGTTTCGTTGTATTAAGCACGAATACAAGCTTTTCGAGCAGTTATAGAAGAAAAAGTTTTGACGCGTATCAGAGGGACACTTATAAAACCGATGAGTTCAGATTTAGCTCGTTTCGGTCTAAAACAGCTTGTTTTGTTGTATTAAGCACGAATACATGCTTTTCATGAGGTTATAAGAGAAACAGTTTTGACGCTTATCCCAGGGACACAAGTAAACTCGATGTGTTCAGATTTAGCTCGTTTCGGTCTAAAACAGCTTGTTTCGTTTTATTAAGCACGAATACATGGTTTTCGCGCAGTTATGAAAGTTTTGATGCGTATCACATGGACACTTGTGAAACCGATGTGTTCAGATTTAGCTCGTTTTGGTCTAAAACAGCTTGTTTCGTTGTATTAGGCACGAATACAAGCTTTTCGAGCAGTTATAAGAGAAAAAGTTTTGACGCGTATCACGCGGATACTTGTAAAACCGATGTGTTCAGATATAGATCATTTTTGGTATAAAACAGCTTGTTCCGTTGTTTTAAGCTCGAATACATGCTTTTCGCGCAGTTATAAGAGAAAAAGTTTTATCGCGTATCAGAGGAACACTTGTAAAACCGTTGTGTTCAGGTTTAGCTCGTTTCGGTCTAAAACAGCTTGTTTTGGTGTATTATGCACGAATACATGCTTTTCATGAGGTTATAAGAGAAAAAGTTTTGACGCGTATCACATGGACACTTGTAAAACCGATGTGTTCAGATCTAGCTCGTTTTGGTCTAAAACAGCTTGTTTCGTTGTATTAAGCACGAATACATTGTTTTCGCACAGTTATGAAAGTTTTGACGCGTATCACATGGACACTTGTAAAACCGATGTATTCAGATTTAGCTCGTTTTGGTCTAAAACAGCTTGTTTCGTTGTATTAAGCACGAATACAAGCTTTTCGAGCAGTTATAAGAGAAAACGTTTTGACGCGTATCACGTGGACACTTGTAAAACCGATGTGTTCAGATCCAGCTTGTTTTGGTCTAAAACAGCTTGTTTCGTTTTATTACGCACGAATACATGCTTTTCGCGCAGTTCTAAGAGAAAAAGTTTTGACGCGTGTCACCGGGACACTTGTAAAACCGATGAGTTCAGATTTAGCTCGTTTCGGTCTAAAACAGCTTGTTTTGTTGTATTAAGCCCGAATACATGCTTTTAATGAAGTTATAAGGGAAACAGTTTTGACGCGTATCACAGGGACACTAGTAAACCCGATGTGTTCAGATTTAGCTCGTTTCGGTCTAAAACAGCTTGTTTTGTTGTATTAAGCACGAATACATGGTTTTCGCGCAGTTATGAAAGTTTTGACGCGAATCACATGGACACTTGTAAAACCGATGTGATCAGATGAAGCTCATTTTGGTCTAAAACAGTTTGTTTCGTTGTATTAAGCAAGAACACATGCTTTTCGCGCAGTTATAAGAGAAAAACTTTTGACGCGTATCAGAGGGACACTTGTAAAACCGATGAGTTCAGATTTAGCTCGTTTCGGTCTAAAACAGCTTGTTTCGTTGTATTAAGCACGAATACAAGCTTTTCGAGCAGTTATAAGAGAAAACGTTTTGACGCGTATCACAAGGACACTTGTAAAACCGATGTGTTCAGATCCAGCTCGTTTTGGTCTAAAACAGCTTGTTTCGTTTTATTAAGCACGAATACATGCTTTTCGCGCAGTTCTAAGAGAAAAAGTTTTGACGCGTGTCACCGGGACACTTGTAAAACCGATGAGTTCAGATTTAGCTCGTTTCGGTCTAAAACAGCTTGTTTTGTTGTATTAAGCCCGAATACATGCTTTTAATGAAGTTATAAGGGAAACAGTTTTGACGCGTAACACGGACACTAGTAAACCCGATGTGTTCAGATCTTGCTCGTTTTGGTCTAAAACAGCTTGTTGCGTTGTATTAAGCACGAATACATGGTTTTCGCGCAGTTATGAAAGTTTTGACGCGTATCACATGGACACTTGTAAAACCGATGTATTCAGATTGAGCTCGTTTTGGTCTAAAACAGCTTGTTTCGTTGTATTAAGCACAAACACATGCTTTTAGCGCAGTTATGAGAAAACGTTGTGACGCGTATCACATGGACACTTGTAAAACCGAGGTGTTCAGATCTAGCTCGTTTCGGTTTAAACAGCTTGTTTCGTTGCATTACGCACGAATATATGCTTTTCGCTCAGTTATAAGAGAAAAAGTTTTGACGCCTGTCACAGGGACACTTGTAAAACCGATGTGTTCAGATCTAGCTCTTTTGGTCTAAAACAACTTGTTTCGTTGTATTAAGCACGAATACAAGCTTCTCGCGCAGTTATAGAAGAAAAAGGTTTGACGCGTATCAGAGGGACACTTGTAAAACCGATGAGTTCAGATTTAGCTCGTTTCGGTCTAAAACAGCTTGTTTTGTTGTATTAAGCACGAATACATGCTTTTCATAAGGTTATAAGAGAAACAGTTTTGACGCTTATCACAGGGACACTAGTAAACCCGATGTGTTCAGATTCAGCTCGTTTCGGTATAAAACAGCTTGTTTCGTTGTAATAAGCACGAATACATGGTTTTTGCGCAGTTATGAAAGTTTTGACGCGTATCACATGGACACTTGTAAAACCGACGTGTTCAGATCTAGCTCGTTTTGGTCTAAAACAGCTTCTTTCGTTGTATTAAGCAAGAATACATGCTTTCGCGCAGTTATAAGAGAAAAAGTTTTGACGCGTATCACATGGACACTTGTAAAACCGATGTGTTCAGATCTAGCTCGTTTTGGTCTAAAACAGCTTGTTTCGTTGTATTAAGCACGAATACATGGTTTTCGCGCAGTTATGAAAGTTTTGACGCGTATCACATGGACACTTGTAAAACCGATGTATTCAGATTTAGCTCGTTTCGGTCTAAAACAGCTTGTTTCGTTGTATTAAGCACGAATACAAGCTTTTCGAGCAGTTAAAAGAGAAAACGTTTTGACGCGTATCACATGGACACTTGTAAAACCGATGTGTTCAGATCCAGCTCGTTTTGGTCTAAAACAGCTTGTTTCGTTTTATTAAGCACGAATACATGCTTTTCGCGCAGTTCTAAGAGATAAAGTTTTGACGCGTGTCACCGGGACACTTGTAAAACCGATGAGTTCAGATTTAGCTCGTTTCGGTCTAAAACAGCTTGTTTTGTTGTATTAAGCCCGAATACATGCTTTTAATGAAGTTATAAGGGAAACAGTTTTGACGCGTAACACGGACACTAGTAAACCCGATGTGTTCAGATCTTGCTCGTTTTGGTCTAAAACAGCTTGTTGCGTTGTATTAAGCACGAATACATGGTTTTCGCGCAGTTATGAAAGTTTTGACGCGTATCACATGGACACTTGTAAAACCGATGTATTCAGATTGAGCTCGTTTTGGTCTAAAACAGCTTGTTTCGTTGTATTAAGCACGAATACAAGCTTTTCGAGCAGTTATAGAAGAAAAAGTTTTGACGCGTATCAGAGGGACACTTATAAAACCGATGAGTTCAGATTTAGCTCGTTTCGGTCTAAAACAGCTTGTTTTGTTGTATTAAGCACGAATACATGCTTTTCATGAGGTTATAAGAGAAACAGTTTTGACGCTTATCCCAGGGACACAAGTAAACTCGATGTGTTCAGATTTAGCTCGTTTCGGTCTAAAACAGCTTGTTTCGTTTTATTAAGCACGAATACATGGTTTTCGCGCAGTTATGAAAGTTTTGATGCGTATCACATGGACACTTGTGAAACCGATGTGTTCAGATTTAGCTCGTTTTGGTCTAAAACAGCTTGTTTCGTTGTATTAGGCACGAATACAAGCTTTTCGAGCAGTTATAAGAGAAAAAGTTTTGACGCGTATCACGCGGATACTTGTAAAACCGATGTGTTCAGATATAGATCATTTTTGGTATAAAACAGCTTGTTCCGTTGTTTTAAGCTCGAATACATGCTTTTCGCGCAGTTATAAGAGAAAAAGTTTTATCGCGTATCAGAGGAACACTTGTAAAACCGTTGTGTTCAGGTTTAGCTCGTTTCGGTCTAAAACAGCTTGTTTTGGTGTATTATGCACGAATACATGCTTTTCATGAGGTTATAAGAGAAAAAGTTTTGACGCGTATCACATGGACACTTGTAAAACCGATGTGTTCAGATCTAGCTCGTTTTGGTCTAAAACAGCTTGTTTCGTTGTATTAAGCACGAATACATTGTTTTCGCACAGTTATGAAAGTTTTGACGCGTATCACATGGACACTTGTAAAACCGATGTATTCAGATTTAGCTCGTTTTGGTCTAAAACAGCTTGTTTCGTTGTATTAAGCACGAATACAAGCTTTTCGAGCAGTTATAAGAGAAAACGTTTTGACGCGTATCACGTGGACACTTGTAAAACCGATGTGCTCAGATCCAGCTTGTTTTGGTCTAAAACAGCTTGTTTCGTTTTATTACGCACGAATACATGCTTTTCGCGCAGTTCTAAGAGAAAAAGTTTTGACGCGTGTCACCGGGACACTTGTAAAACCGATGAGTTCAGATTTAGCTCGTTTCGGTCTAAAACAGCTTGTTTTGTTGTATTAAGCCCGAATACATGCTTTTAATGAAGTTATAAGGGAAACAGTTTTGACGCGTATCGCAGGGACACTAGTAAACCCGATGTGTTCAGATTTAGCTCGTTTCGGTCTAAAACAGCTTGTTTTGTTGTATTAAGCACGAATACATGGTTTTCGCGCAGTTATGAAAGTTTTGACGCGAATCACATGGACACTTGTAAAACCGATGTGATCAGATGAAGCTCATTTTGGTCTAAAACAGTTTGTTTCGTTGTATTAAGCAAGAACACATGCTTTTCGCGCAGTTATAAGAGAAAAACTTTTGACGCGTATCAGAGGGACACTTGTAAAACCGATGAGTTCAGATTTAGCTCGTTTCGGTCTAAAACAGCTTGTTTCGTTGTATTAAGCACGAATACAAGCTTTTCGAGCAGTTATAAGAGAAAACGTTTTGACGCGTATCACAAGGACACTTGTAAAACCGATGTGTTCAGATCCAGCTCGTTTTGGTCTAAAACAGCTTGTTTCGTTTTATTAAGCACGAATACATGCTTTTCGCGCAGTTCTAAGAGAAAAAGTTTTGACGCGTGTCACCGGGACACTTGTAAAACCGATGAGTTCAGATTTAGCTCGTTTCGGTCTAAAACAGCTTGTTTTGTTGTATTAAGCCCGAATACATGCTTTTAATGAAGTTATAAGGGAAACAGTTTTGACGCGTAACACGGACACTAGTAAACCCGATGTGTTCAGATCTTGCTCGTTTTGGTCTAAAACAGCTTGTTGCGTTGTATTAAGCACGAATACATGGTTTTCGCGCAGTTATGAAAGTTTTGACGCGTATCACATGGACACTTGTAAAACCGATGTATTCAGATTGAGCTCGTTTTGGTCTAAAACAGCTTGTTTCGTTGTATTAAGCACAAACACATGCTTTTAGCGCAGTTATGAGAAAACGTTGTGACGCGTATCACATGGACACTTGTAAAACCGAGGTGTTCAGATCTAGCTCGTTTCGGTTTAAACAGCTTGTTTCGTTGCATTACGCACGAATATATGCTTTTCGCTCAGTTATAAGAGAAAACGTTTTGACGCCTGTCACAGGGACACTTGTAAAACCGATGTGTTCAGATCTAGCTCTTTTGGTCTAAAACAACTTGTTTCGTTGTATTAAGCACGAATACAAGCTTCTCGCGCAGTTATAGAAGAAAAAGGTTTGACGCGTATCAGAGGGACACTTGTAAAACCGATGAGTTCAGATTTAGCTCGTTTCGGTCTAAAACAGCTTGTTTTGTTGTATTAAGCACGAATACATGCTTTTCATAAGGTTATAAGAGAAACAGTTTTGACGCTTATCACAGGGACACTAGTCAACCCGATGTGTTCAGATTCAGCTCGTTTCGGTATAAAACAGCTTGTTTCGTTGTAATAAGCACGAATACATGGTTTTTGCGCAGTTATGAAAGTTTTGACGCGTATCACATGGACACTTGTAAAACCGACGTGTTCAGATCTAGCTCGTTTTGGTCTAAAACAGCTTCTTTCGTTGTATTAAGCAAGAATACATGCTTTCGCGCAGTTATAAGAGAAAAAGTTTTGACGCGTATCACATGGACACTTGTAAAACCGATGTGTTCAGATCTAGCTCGTTTTGGTCTAAAACAGCTTGTTTCGTTGTATTAAGCACGAATACATGGTTTTCGCGCAGTTATGAAAGTTTTGACGCGTATCACATGGACACTTGTAAAACCGATGTATTCAGATTTAGCTCGTTTCGGTCTAAAACAGCTTGTTTCGTTGTATTAAGCACGAATACAAGCTTTTCGAGCAGTTAAAAGAGAAAACGTTTTGACGCGTATCACATGGACACTTGTAAAACCGATGTGTTCAGATCCAGCTCGTTTTGGTCTAAAACAGCTTGTTTCGTTTTATTAAGCACGAATACATGCTTTTCGCGCAGTTCTAAGAGATAAAGTTTTGACGCGTGTCACCGGGACACTTGTAAAACCGATGAGTTCAGATTTAGCTCGTTTCGGTCTAAAACAGCTTGTTTTGTTGTATTAAGCCCGAATACATGCTTTTAATGAAGTTATAAGGGAAACAGTTTTGACGCGTAACACGGACACTAGTAAACCCGATGTGTTCAGATCTTGCTCGTTTTGGTCTAAAACAGCTTGTTGCGTTGTATTAAGCACGAATACATGGTTTTCGCGCAGTTATGAAAGTTTTGACGCGTATCACATGGACACTTGTAAAACCGATGTATTCAGATTGAGCTCGTTTTGGTCTAAAACAGCTTGTTTCGTTGTATTAAGCACGAATACAAGCTTTTCGAGCAGTTATAGAAGAAAAAGTTTTGACGCGTATCAGAGGGACACTTATAAAACCGATGAGTTCAGATTTAGCTCGTTTCGGTCTAAAACAGCTTGTTTTGTTGTATTAAGCACGAATACATGCTTTTCATGAGGTTATAAGAGAAACAGTTTTGACGCTTATCCCAGGGACACAAGTAAACTCGATGTGTTCAGATTTAGCTCGTTTCGGTCTAAAACAGCTTGTTTCGTTTTATTAAGCACGAATACATGGTTTTCGCGCAGTTATGAAAGTTTTGATGCGTATCACATGGACACTTGTGAAACCGATGTGTTCAGATTTAGCTCGTTTTGGTCTAAAACAGCTTGTTTCGTTGTATTAGGCACGAATACAAGCTTTTCGAGCAGTTATAAGAGAAAAAGTTTTGACGCGTATCACGCGGATACTTGTAAAACCGATGTGTTCAGATATAGATCATTTTTGGTATAAAACAGCTTGTTCCGTTGTTTTAAGCTCGAATACATGCTTTTCGCGCAGTTATAAGAGAAAAAGTTTTATCGCGTATCAGAGGAACACTTGTAAAACCGTTGTGTTCAGGTTTAGCTCGTTTCGGTCTAAAACAGCTTGTTTTGGTGTATTATGCACGAATACATGCTTTTCATGAGGTTATAAGAGAAAAAGTTTTGACGCGTATCACATGGACACTTGTAAAACCGATGTGTTCAGATCTAGCTCGTTTTGGTCTAAAACAGCTTGTTTCGTTGTATTAAGCACGAATACATTGTTTTCGCACAGTTATGAAAGTTTTGACGCGTATCACATGGACACTTGTAAAACCGATGTATTCAGATTTAGCTCGTTTTGGTCTAAAACAGCTTGTTTCGTTGTATTAAGCACGAATACAAGCTTTTCGAGCAGTTATAAGAGAAAACGTTTTGACGCGTATCACGTGGACACTTGTAAAACCGATGTGTTCAGATCCAGCTTGTTTTGGTCTAAAACAGCTTGTTTCGTTTTATTACGCACGAATACATGCTTTTCGCGCAGTTCTAAGAGAAAAAGTTTTGACGCGTGTCACCGGGACACTTGTAAAACCGATGAGTTCAGATTTAGCTCGTTTCGGTCTAAAACAGCTTGTTTTGTTGTATTAAGCCCGAATACATGCTTTTAATGAAGTTATAAGGGAAACAGTTTTGACGCGTATCACAGGGACACTAGTAAACCCGATGTGTTCAGATTTAGCTCGTTTCGGTCTAAAACAGCTTGTTTTGTTGTATTAAGCACGAATACATGGTTTTCGCGCAGTTATGAAAGTTTTGACGCGAATCACATGGACACTTGTAAAACCGATGTGATCAGATGAAGCTCATTTTGGTCTAAAACAGTTTGTTTCGTTGTATTAAGCAAGAACACATGCTTTTCGCGCAGTTATAAGAGAAAAACTTTTGACGCGTATCAGAGGGACACTTGTAAAACCGATGAGTTCAGATTTAGCTCGTTTCGGTCTAAAACAGCTTGTTTCGTTGTATTAAGCACGAATACAAGCTTTTCGGGCAGTTATAAGAGAAAACGTTTTGACGCGTATCACAAGGACACTTGTAAAACCGATGTGTTCAGATCCAGCTCGTTTTGGTCTAAAACAGCTTGTTTCGTTTTATTAAGCACGAATACATGCTTTTCGCGCAGTTCTAAGAGAAAAAGTTTTGACGCGTGTCACCGGGACACTTGTAAAACCGATGAGTTCAGATTTAGCTCGTTTCGGTCTAAAACAGCTTGTTTTGTTGTATTAAGCCCGAATACATGCTTTTAATGAAGTTATAAGGGAAACAGTTTTGACGCGTAACACGGACACTAGTAAACCCGATGTGTTCAGATCTTGCTCGTTTTGGTCTAAAACAGCTTGTTGCGTTGTATTAAGCACGAATACATGGTTTTCGCGCAGTTATGAAAGTTTTGACGCGTATCACATGGACACTTGTAAAACCGATGTATTCAGATTGAGCTCGTTTTGGTCTAAAACAGCTTGTTTCGTTGTATTAAGCACAAACACATGCTTTTAGCGCAGTTATGAGAAAACGTTGTGACGCGTATCACATGGACACTTGTAAAACCGAGGTGTTCAGATCTAGCTCGTTTCGGTTTAAACAGCTTGTTTCGTTGCATTACGCACGAATATATGCTTTTCGCTCAGTTATAAGAGAAAAAGTTTTGACGCCTGTCACAGGGACACTTGTAAAACCGATGTGTTCAGATCTAGCTCTTTTGGTCTAAAACAACTTGTTTCGTTGTATTAAGCACGAATACAAGCTTCTCGCGCAGTTATAGAAGAAAAAGGTTTGACGCGTATCAGAGGGACACTTGTAAAACCGATGAGTTCAGATTTAGCTCGTTTCGGTCTAAAACAGCTTGTTTTGTTGTATTAAGCACGAATACATGCTTTTCATAAGGTTATAAGAGAAACAGTTTTGACGCTTATCACAGGGACACTAGTAAACCCGATGTGTTCAGATTCAGCTCGTTTCGGTATAAAACAGCTTGTTTCGTTGTAATAAGCACGAATACATGGTTTTTGCGCAGTTATGAAAGTTTTGACGCGTATCACATGGACACTTGTAAAACCGACGTGTTCAGATCTAGCTCGTTTTGGTCTAAAACAGCTTCTTTCGTTGTATTAAGCAAGAATACATGCTTTCGCGCAGTTATAAGAGAAAAAGTTTTGACGCGTATCACATGGACACTTGTAAAACCGATGTGTTCAGATCTAGCTCGTTTTGGTCTAAAACAGCTTGTTTCGTTGTATTAAGCACGAATACATGGTTTTCGCGCAGTTATGAAAGTTTTGACGCGTATCACATGGACACTTGTAAAACCGATGTATTCAGATTTAGCTCGTTTCGGTCTAAAACAGCTTGTTTCGTTGTATTAAGCACGAATACAAGCTTTTCGAGCAGTTAAAAGAGAAAACGTTTTGACGCGTATCACATGGACACTTGTAAAACCGATGTGTTCAGATCCAGCTCGTTTTGGTCTAAAACAGCTTGTTTCGTTTTATTAAGCACGAATACATGCTTTTCGCGCAGTTCTAAGAGATAAAGTTTTGACGCGTGTCACCGGGACACTTGTAAAACCGATGAGTTCAGATTTAGCTCGTTTCGGTCTAAAACAGCTTGTTTTGTTGTATTAAGCCCGAATACATGCTTTTAATGAAGTTATAAGGGAAACAGTTTTGACGCGTAACACGGACACTAGTAAACCCGATGTGTTCAGATCTTGCTCGTTTTGGTCTAAAACAGCTTGTTGCGTTGTATTAAGCACGAATACATGGTTTTCGCGCAGTTATGAAAGTTTTGACGCGTATCACATGGACACTTGTAAAACCGATGTATTCAGATTGAGCTCGTTTTGGTCTAAAACAGCTTGTTTCGTTGTATTAAGCACGAATACAAGCTTTTCGAGCAGTTATAGAAGAAAAAGTTTTGACGCGTATCAGAGAGACACTTATAAAACCGATGAGTTCAGATTTAGCTCGTTTCGGTCTAAAACAGCTTGTTTTGTTGTATTAAGCACGAATACATGCTTTTCATGAGGTTATAAGAGAAACAGTTTTGACGCTTATCCCAGGGACACAAGTAAACTCGATGTGTTCAGATTTAGCTCGTTTCGGTCTAAAACAGCTTGTTTCGTTTTATTAAGCACGAATACATGGTTTTCGCGCAGTTATGAAAGTTTTGATGCGTATCACATGGACACTTGTGAAACCGATGTGTTCAGATTTAGCTCGTTTTGGTCTAAAACAGCTTGTTTCGTTGTATTAGGCACGAATACAAGCTTTTCGAGCAGTTATGAGAGAAAAAGTTTTGACGCGTATCACGCGGACACTTGTAAAACCGATGTGTTCAGATTTGGCTCGTTTTGGTCTAAAACAGCTTGTTTCGTTGTATTAAGCACAAATACAAGCTTTTCGAGCAGTTATAAGAGAAAAAGTTTTGACGCGTATCACATGGACACTTGTAAAACCGATGAGCTCAGATTTAGCTCGTTTCGGTCTAAAACAGCTTGCTTCGTTGCATTAAGCTCGAATACATGCTTTTCGCGCCGTTATAAGAGAAAAAGTTTTGACGCGTATCTCGCGGATACTTGTAAAACCGATGTGTTCAGATATAGATCATTTTTGGTATAAAACAGCTTGTTCCGTTGTTTTAAGCTCGAATACATGCTTTTCGCGCAGTTATAAGAGAAAAAGTTTTATCGCGTATCAGAGGAACACTTGTAAAACCGTTGTGTTCAGGTTTAGCTCGTTTCGGTCTAAAACAGCTTGTTTTGGTGTATTATGCACGAATACATGCTTTTCATGAGGTTATAAGAGAAACAGTTTTGACGCTTATCACAGACACTAGTAAACCTGATGTGTTCAGATTTAGCTCGTTTTGGTCTAAAACAGCTTGTTTCGTTGTATTAAGCAAGAATACATGCTTTTCGCGCAGTTTTAAGAGAAAATGTTTTGACGCGTATCACATGGACACTTGTAAAACCGATGTGTTCATATCTCGCTCGTTTTGGTTTAAAACAGCTTGTTTCGTTGTATTAAGCTCGAATACATGCTTTTCGCGCAGTTATAAGAGAAAAAGTTTTGACGCGTGTCACAGGGACACTTATAAAACCGATGTGTTCAGATTTAGCTCGTTTCGGTGTAAAACAGCTTGTTTCGTTGTATTAAGCACGAATACATGCTTTTCGCGCAGTTATAAAAGAAAAAGTTTTGACGCGTATCACGTGGACAGAGTTAAAATCGATGTGTTCAGATTTAACTCGTTTTGGTCTAAAACAGCTTGTTTCGTTGTATTAAGCACGAATACAAGCTTTAACCGCAGTTATGAGAAAACGTTGTGACGCGTATCACATAGACACTTGTAAAACCGTTGTGTTCAGATTTAGTTCGTTTAGGTCTAAAACAGCTTGTTTCGTTGTATTAAGAACGAATCCATGCTTTTAGCGCAGTTATGAAAGTTTTAACGCCTATAACATGGACACTTGTAAAACTGATATCTTCAGATCTAGCTCGTTTTGGTCTAAAACAGCTTGTTTCGTTGCATTAAGCACGAATACAAGCTTCTCGTGCAGTTATAGAAGAAAAAGTTTTGACGCGTATCAGAGGGACACTTGTAAACCCGTTGAGTTCAGATTTAGCTCGTTTCGGTCTAAAACAGCTTGTTTCGTTGTATTGAGCACGAATACATGCTTTTCATGAAGTTATAAGGGAAACAGATTTGACGCGTATCGCAGGGACACTAGTAAACCCGATGTGTTCAGATTTAGCTCGTTTTGGTCTAAAACAGCTTGTTTCGTTGTATTAAGCAAGAATACATGCTTTTCGCGCAGTTATGAGAAAAAGTTTTGACGCGTATCACATGGACACTTGTAAAACCGATGTGTTCAGATCTAGCTCGTTTTGGTTTAAAAGAGCTTGTTTCGTTGTATTAAGCACGAATACATGCTTTTCGCGCAGTTACAAGAGAAAAAGTTTTGACGCGTGTCACAGGGACACTTGTAAAACCGATGTGTTCAGATTTAACTCGTTTCGGTCTAAAACAGCTTGTTTCATTGTATTAAGCACGAATACATGCTTTTCGCGCAGTTATAAGCGAAAAAGTTTTGACGCCTGTCACAGGGACACTTGTAAAACCGATGTGTTCAGATCTAGCTCGCTTTGGTCTAAAACAGCTTGTTTCGTTGTATTAAGCACAAATACATGCTTTTCGCGCAGTTCTAAGAGAAAACGTTTTGACGCGTATCACGCGGACACTTGTAAAACCGATGAGTTCAGATTTAGCTCGTTTCAGTCTAAAACAGCTTGTTTCGTTGTATTAAGCACGAATACATGCTTTTCGCGCAGTTATAAGAGAAAAAGTTTTGACGCGTGTCACAGGGACGCTTGTAAAAACCGATGTGTTCAGATTTAGCTTGTTTTGGTCTAAAACAGCTTGTTTCGTTGTATTAAGCACGAATACATGCTTTTCGTGCAGTTATAAGAGAAAAAGTTTTGACGCGTATCACGTGGACACTTTTGAAACCGATGCGTTCAGATTGCGCTCGTTTCGATCTAAAACAGCTTGTTTCGTTGTATTATGCAAGAATACATGCTTTTCGCCCAGTTATAAGAGAAAAAGTTTTTACGCGTATCACGTGGACACTTGTAAAACCGATGCGTTCTGATCTAGATTGTTTTGGTCTAAAACAGCTTGTTTCATGCTTTTCGCGCAGTTATAAGAGAAAAAGTTTTGACGCGTATAACGTGGACACTTGTAAAACCGATGTGTTTTGATCTAGATCGTTTTGGTCTAAAACAGCGTGTTTTGTTGTATTAAGCACAAACACATGCTTTTAGCGCAGTTATGAGAAAACGTTGTGACGCGTATCACATGGACACTTGTAAAACCGAGGTGTTCAGATCTAGCTCGTTTCGGTTTAAACAGCTTGTTTCGTTGCATTACGCACGAATATATGCTTTTCGCTCAGTTATAAGAGAAAAAGTTTTGACGCCTGTCACAGGGACACTTGTAAAACCGATGTGTTCAGATCTAGCTCTTTTGGTCTAAAACAACTTGTTTCGTTGTATTAAGCACGAATACAAGCTTCTCGCACAGTTATAGAAGAAAAAGTTTTGACGCGTATCAGAGGGACACTTGTAAAACCGATGAGTTCAGATTTAGCTCGTTTCGGTCTAAAACAGCTTGTTTTGTTGTATTAAGCACGAATACATGCTTTTCATAAGGTTATAAGAGAAACAGTTTTGACGCTTATCACAGGGACACTAGTAAACCCGATGTGTTCAGATTCAGCTCGTTTCGGTATAAAACAGCTTGTTTCGTTGTAATAAGCACGAATACATGGTTTTCGCGCAGTTA